>NC_139251.1:19357387-19714725 GCF_977018435.1 Lepisma saccharinum | reverse complement strand
GATTCTGTTATTCATGGTCTAGAAGTTAGGAGCTTGTTGTTGGCAAACGTGCCTTGCATTTAATTCCGCGTGGACGGCTCGTGACGCCATCTAGCGAGTGATTAATCAGGGTCATCGATTGGTTCGGCAGCCGCACTTGACAGGTTGACAAATTATCACGTTGAAAACATGCACTGCCGTCGCCATCATTGTGCACTACCAATATTAACATTTCGAAGAGTCTTCACTCTCTGTTCCTTTGATTTCAAAGAATTGGAACAATTATTTACAGAAAACTTATTGGTTCACACTGTCTGTAAAATTTCTAACAATTGTTTGTTTCTATATTTGATTACAGATGTCACTTAATTGAAAGAAACGCCTTTAGGAGTTGATATTAACTTTGTTAACTTTGTTTGCATTTCTGCCTAGAAAAATTATGTGACTGAATTATCTTCTAATACATTTTTGTTACGAATTTAAAAATTCTTCCAATCCCTTGTGTACTATTGGAATGAATTTAAAGTTTCGCTGTCAGTACGTAGTCCCAATATAATAAATTATCATTCAATCACCATCTTAACTAGGGCATCCGAAGTATATCAATATCAAACATTGTTTCAGATTAAGTATTATGGATACTCGAGTTTCGGGCCTTGTAATCAAGGGGTCCCGGGTTCGATACACGGTGCACATAGTGGTTCGGATCCCACTTTAAACTGTATGTCCAGTCCTAGTTAGCCTTACTGTGCATAAAGTGGACTTAAAACACCAAGTCAATCAATCGAGTTTGGGTTCCAAAAAAAACAAAACAGTAGATCTACATGGAAACGAGCTACATCAAAAGTAGCTTGTTCAATTCCTCACTGTATGCAGACGACATTTTCCTCGATTCCAGCATTCTTCTTGAGGTTGACGACCACTGAGACGCGGCAGGAAACGGAGATTTCCGGCAACAGAACTTCTGCTGTCTGCTTCTATTGGAATCGAATGATGTAACGCCCACTACAGGGAAATGCGCGGGACCGAAGCACGAAATTTCCGGATAGAAGTTTGCAGGTTATCTTACAGTTTATCGTCCAATGGGACGGGTCTGTTGAGTTCTGTTGCCGCGTTTCCAACGTCTCAGCGGGCGTCAAGCTTCAGTGGGTTCTAGCGATGGCTGCCAAGGTCTTCCAGCAAACGACAGACTCCCTAGACTGTGTTTGGTCTAACCTGTTACCTTTCCAGCGCTAGTGATTGCTCGATAGTTCCTTTACCAACCGGAAAGTGGAGGAAAAAAAAAGAATTTCCACTTGCAACATTGGAGAAATTCATACTCTCTTGGGCTTCTTTTTTTAGTAACAGTGCCATTCCAACGATGAAACAAATTCTTGCCGGGAGCGAAACTGTCACTCTTTGCCTTAACAGTCAGAAGTCACAGGTTCGAGTCTTGTTTAAGGCATAGATGTGTCATTGTGTTTGTCTCAACAGCACATTGCACAGTGTGGTAGCCTACTTTGAGCTGTATGTAGGTCCAGTACCGATTAGCCTTTCTGTGCATAAAGTGGACTAAAAACCAAAACTCAAGCTCATCTTCAACACCATCATTCATCGTTCTTGTCACGATTAAAGTAAATCATAAAGAAAAAGACGTAAGGCATTTCACTAATCAACAGATTCCCTTCATGGCGGCATTTGTCGAAAAGATAATGAAATTAAAGAACCTGGCAACAATGGGAATAATGAGGATGAAAACAACACGTAAATTCTTACATTTCCCCCCTCTTATTTCAAAGAAAAGTTATTTTTAGTGACTTTTTAAGCTCAGAGTTGCCGTCACTGATTGTATGCCCCAACACAGGAACGGAAGGAATAAAAGTTCATTACTGCTGAGACACTTGGTAGTAACGGGGAACGTATCTACGTAGGCCGGGGAAATGAATTTATGCAACCACTTTATATATTTCGCGCTCTGTGAAATTCCGCCCGCGTCTGCCAACGAGGAGGAGAGAAGGGATGCTGGATAAAGTTCCGAGGGAACGGCGAATAAAGATGTCCAGGCGAAAGTAACGAGACGGCAAACAGAGGAAGCACATTAATTGAGGAGGTTGAGAGCCCACACGGGCGCAAACGTATCACAATGGACGCTATTTGAGCATGATTTTTCGACCATAAACTCTAATTGCCGGCTGCGGGAAGGTGAAGGATATTCTGTGTTTGGGTGTCTACGCAGCGGCGCTGGAGTCAGCGAACACTGCTGGAATTATCCCTTATTTCCAGTTCAAGGGTTAACCATTATTATAAATAATTAATCCCGAGATTTGACAATGGATCATAAATTGGAGAACTTGTCAATGTCTATTTACTAAAGTGTGTACGAATATACAGGGTAATTCAAAATGAATGGTGCAAATTTACACAGTTTTTATGACGTTACTATTTATGATAGAAAATCAGACACGGCATCAATATAAAGAAGAACTCTGTAAGTTTTATTCCCACTTAGCGGACTTATTCTGCTTAGCCGATGCTCCACCAGGATCGCCAGTGTCGCAAAATGGCTAATGACCAGTGGAAGGCTTATTGTGTGTTGGAGGTATCGAGAACTGATTCAATCACAATGGTGCAAATACATTTCCGCATGCATTTCGGTAGTAATGCATATGTTTCACCCTTCGGAAAGATTTGAAAAAGCTACAACTGCGAATTGTTAGTGCCTTCGAAACCGTTGACAAAGACTTACTGTCTCGTGCATAGCAAGTACTTGATTATCGTTTGGACCTTTTCCACGTTACACATGGTTCCCATGTTGAATATTTATAATGTGAGTAAAAGTTCCAGCGTTCTATATATTGATACCATGTTTGATTTTCTGCCATAAATAGTAACGCCATAATAATTGTGTAAAGTTGCACCATTCGTTTTGAATTACCCTGTACTTCTGAAGGTTTATTCTGGTATCGTATTCTGCCAACCTGCGTGACATAGTGGTTAGCACAGCGCGCTACGATGTCAATGGTACCATATTGGAATCATAGCCCTGGATTGGTGTGCCCCTTCATCGATTCCACCATACCATCAATCATCCTAATCGTCGCGATTAGCCAAAAGAGTCAGAAAGCGGAGTAAAATAAACCAATCAATTAATATCACAGTAATTTCTTCAGTATTCGCTCACACAGAGAACTTTGGAATTGTCAGTAGCCAGCCAGGGTACACTTCACTATTACCTCAACGACTCTCATCCCATTTTTCCTCCGAGACAATTCTTAAGTGTCCAAGAAGCGAATTGTAACCTAGTTCCCTTGGAATAACTAGTAGCCAATGTACGAGGGAAGAGTGAAAAGTTTTGAGCCTCACATGGATGCTGAGCAGTTAAAGTTTTGGAGGATGTAAGGTTTGAGTTTTAGGACACTCTGTGCGAACGTTCATGAAATTAACATGTTTTCTTCTATTTTTTTTGTCAGGTTGAAAATGAATGAAGTGTCAGAGAAGTGAGTGGCCGACAGGGCCGTGATTGGGTACCACTGTCGGCAAGCCCTCACTGCACAGGCTGCTTTGGTCGAGTGTGGCTTCACCGCACTTCCCATCCTTATTCCCCCGACCTGCCTCTTCATATTTTCATCTTTTCCCTGCTATAAAGAATTCACTACGAGGACATCATTTCCAAACGGACGAAGGCGGTCATTCAGTGATGTGAGACTCAGGACAAATCATTCTACCAGATGACTGAAAACAAATTGCAGCACAGAATGCATAAGTGCATTGATCTGGGGGGAGGGGATGATTATAGAGATTATATGATCATGTAGAGAAAACATAATGAGAAACTGTAGCCCTGTGAGGCTCAAAACTTTTCACTCTCCCCTCGTACTTAATTGCAAATGCCAAATACAATAATTATTGCCTTTCTTTAGGTATTGTATTACATACACAATGTATCATACGAGATTATATTAATTCAAATACGTGGATTGTACATTGTTTTACATTTAAACTTCTTTTAATATTCAATTAAGATCAACAAGAATAATAAAATTCATGACAACAATAACATAAAATTCAAGTTATGGCCGATTCAGCCCAGCGCTATACACTTAAACATTATACCTATACCGGGTGATTGGTAATTAGATGTATTCCCTGAAAGGGGTTAAAGTAGAGACAATTTGCAATAAATTTGACCATATGATACCCGGTCCGAAAATTAATAGTTTTCGAGATAATCGAATTTCAATTGTTTTTTTTAAAAAATGACAATTTTCCACATAAAAAGATGAATTGAGAAAAAACTGCTCATTGGATGGAACTTATTTCAGCGTTTTCTGATAGATAACAAATAAGTGGTTCGTTGAAAAAAGTTTTTCCCAAATAACAATCACATGTAAGTAACGGGTGGGTCTAAACTTACAAGTGATGATAAAAAAAATGCACTCTTAGTTTACTTGGCAACGTATTAATAACAAAAATGGTATGACACGAAGCGTACAAATTACTTAAATTATTTCCTTGTGACATCTGCTATCCAAGAAGGTACAAATGTTGCTAACATTCATATTTGTGTACAAGAAATAATACTTAATTCATCTTCATGTGAATGGAATCAATGAACAATACAATTAAAGAACATTACATGTCTTGCTCAAAGTGGGCACCTCCGTTACGAATGCAGGCACGCAGGGTTTTACTGACATTTGTACCTTGTTGGATAGCAGATGATACAAGGAAGTAATTAAAGTAATTTGTACGCTTCGTGTCATGCCATTTTTGTTACTAATACGTTGCCAAGTAAACTAAGAGTGCATTTTTTTTATCATCACCTGTAAGTTTAGACCCACCCGTTAGTTACATGTGATTGTTATTTGGGAAAAAAACTTTTTTTCAACGAATCACTTATTTGTTAGCTATGAGAAAACGCTGAAATATGTTCCATACAATGAGCAGTTTTTTCTCAATTCATCTTTATATGTGGAAAATTGTCGTTTTTTTAAAAAAAACAATGAAAATTCGATTATCTCGAAAACTATTAATTTTCGGACGGGGTATCATATGGTCAAATTTATTGCAAATTGTCTCTACTTTAATCCCTTTCAGGGAATACATCTAATTACCAATCACCCTGTATATAACAGTAATATATCATGTGTGATTGATTATTATTCAGTAAAGGCATTCGTGTGTGTCAAGAAATCCTCAATAATTATAAAACAGCTTCGGTTACAAACGAATCAAAACTAAAATATAATTTATTATAATATGCCTATGGTTATATAGTATACGGTCTCGCCACAGAAGCTCCCAATTTGCTTCAGATTCCACGTTATGCACAGGTGGACTAATCGGGACTGGAGCTACAGTGTGTGCCTCCACCGGGTATCGAGCCCGGTACCCTTTGATTACAAGGCGACGACGCCATCGGAAAAACTTCCCTTGTTCGATTAATTTGGCTTATTTTACTACGCTTTTCTGTCACTTTTGGCTAATCGTGACTCTGAGAATGAGTGATGATTAATTGGTGAAGGGACACTCAGACCACTACATCACGGTGGACGGCTTTCAGTGGTTCAGTTTCAGACGTGTGCAGGTGTGTCGTTTGTAAATGTCCTATCATCAGTCCCATAGAATCATCGTCGCGATTAGTTTAAGAAGAAAAGAAAAATAAATGCAAAAAATAATAACAGCGAAGAAGTAAATTGCATTAGAGTTACGCCAAAACAGTAACTCTTGCTTGTAACTTATTCTCTCACTTAAAAGGCTAAGTGTAACCCATTTGGATTTCATGCTCTACCGCAGCAGAGGCCAAGGTTAAGTTCCGACGAGGAAGAACGTCGGGAACAACGACAGCAAATACAAGCGGGTGACAAACTTCTCGCAGGATTACGGCTAGAAGTGGAATTCATGAACATGTAGAGAACTTGGCATTTCGCAGCTCTTCTTTTTCTAAAGAGCAAGGCATTCTGGGAAGTTTCCCTCGGTGCTTCATTTCTTTTGTTTCCCCCTCTTCCAAGACGAGAGACACTAATGAAGAAGAACGAGTCGGAATGAAACTGTGACTGTAGATTTCTTTCCCGGGTTCCGGGTCAGCTCTCCGTGCTCGAATCATCGACTCTAGTTAAAGGGATTTAAAGATGCTCCACTGCGCTTCTTAGCGGAAAGTGGAAGGAAAGCGGCATGTAAGCTGCTTAGCTCACTTAACCCGCAAGAAACCATCCACCGCCACTCTCCTCCATTCTCTTCTACTCACTTTCTGCTTTATCTTTTCTCTCACTTCCTTTCTCTATTTCCCATGTCTACTATTCTTCCTTGTTTTCTCTCCTTTTCTCTCTTTCTTGTTCATATTTTTAATGATTTCTCTTATTCTCACTCCCACTTGTCTTTCCTCACTCCCCTTTATCTTTCGCTTTCTCTTCTTTCTCGCTTTTTCACTCATCTCTTTTCCCCCTTCACTTTCTTTTTCTCTCCTTTTCTCTCTTTCTTGATCATATTTTTAATGATTTCTCTTATTCTCACTCCCACTTGTCTTTCCTCACTTCCCTTTATCTTTCGCTTTCTCTTCTTTCTCGCTTTTTCACTCATCTTTTCCCCCTTCACTTTCTTTTTCTCTCCTTTTCTCTCTTTCTTGTTGATATTTTAAATTATTTTTCTTATTCTCACTCCCACTTGTCTTTCCTCACTTCCCTTTATCTTTCCCTTTCTCGTTTTTTCTCGCTTTTTCACTCATCTTTTCCCCCTTCACTTTCTTTTCCTCTACGCTCTTTATTTCCCGCTCTCTCTTGCTTACTCTTCTTTTCTTTGTCTCTCTCCCTTTCTTTCATTAACCTCTTCTTCATTCCACTCACTTGGTCTCTCCTTCCTTCTTTCTGCTCTTTCTCTCTTGTCCCTCTCATTCTCTCTTGCTTTATTTTCTTTCTCTCACTCCCTTTCTTTCACTTCTATTTTCCTTCCTCTCACTGCAATCTTTCTCTCTTCTCTTTCTCTTTTCTTGTACTCATTTCCCCTTCTCTATCGTTTTGTCTTATTTGTCTCTCTTCCTTTCATTCATCTTTTTCATTCCCCTAATTTCTTCTCTTATCTTTTTATCCTCTGTCTCCCTTTCCTCTTTCTTTCTCCTTCTCATTTTCCTGTTCTCTTTTCTTTCTCTCTTCCTTTCTGCTTGTCACTCGGCATTTAACATAACTAACCAACGCTATTGTTGTACGAGTATACGTTTGTTTCTGGCAAATCTAAGCCGGACATTAACTTGGAGACCTCTCGGACCAAAGTGGCATGTGACACTTGTCACTTGGAAACTTACCTTGAGAAATAAATACAACCGTTCCTACGAAGTGTCATTTCACATGTCACTAAGCGCTTACGTGTCATTGGAACTGGGCTGTTTATTCAATAGCATGTATCGTGTCGCCTCGGTGTGTGGTCGCACATGCTCGGAGAATATTCTCTTCCAGCGATTATTAGGTTGAGTGCGTTATCTTTAATATCGTTAGGGGTCCCGGGTTCGAATCCCGGGTAAGACATGGATGTTTTGTAATGAGGATAAACTACCGTTAGAGTCATTCCTTTAAAAAATATTATTCAGCGCTCTCACCTGGTTTCGATTCAGGGTAGGAGCCCCCCAAATTTCGGTTTGTCCCAGCGTCGTGGGGACAACTGGGGAGTCTTTTGAAAAGAAAAAGCAGCGGACTCCGGTCTCGCTAAGCCAGAAAACAGCGGCGATGGGATTCGATGCAGTGACCACGCGTTACCCAATGAAAATGCCGCTCTGGTAGGCCCTAGCCCTCAGAGTGCTATTGGGCATATTTGTTCCCTAAAAACATTCACCTACCTTATCAATCCTAAACATGTTCGATATCTACATAAAAAATTAGACAAGTCTAAACTAGTTCCAGTAGAACTGGCATTTGTTTCCCAGAAGCCGTTTCGGCTTCTTGCTCGGCTCTCGTGATTGACAAAAGTGCATCGCATGCGTAATTTGCGGTCGGTTGGGCCACTTTGCAAATGCAATTAAGCGCCCCCTTTAGAGCCGGGCGCTGTAAACAAACCTCACGCAAACGCGTTGTAGTGGACGGCTGAGGTTTTGGGCCTAGTTAACGGAGCCGATGCTGTTTACACCGCAAGTACGTTATACCGGTTAGAGAGAGAGGGCGCCACTTAACGACTCAAGCTAAACAAAGCTCCACTCGTCACACTGTAAACGGATGATCGGTCGCTCTAAAGAAGAGCAGCGGGAATTGCTGTACTCTGTTACAGTTAACTCTGGAGCAAGCGACGCGCAAGTAGTGACGCGAGACTGCTCCACCAACGTGTGAGGGAACGGGATTGCGTGGAGGGGGAAAAGCGACTTCGGTTACCAGTCTTCGGAGCAGCGTGTCTGCCCGGACTTGACGGATCCCAGACTTTCCGTCTCCAGTTCAAGGGGGGAAAAGCAGTGTTGCTACCGGTTTCTACACGCCTGATTTTGTCCAGTCGTACACGACACTTCTTACTCAGTGTTGCCACATGAAGGGAAATTTCCCTTTTGCTGGGAAATTCGGGCCAAAATTTTAGCCAAAAGGGAAAAGGGAATTTTGATCAAAAAATCACAATTTCAGGGAAATTTTAAGACTTCTGACACTAGATTATTAGTTTATTATTTCTTATCCTTCTTATTTCTGCTCCATTGAATATAAGCCTGTATCTATTTATATTTCTCTTAAGTTTATTGTACGTCGCTTTTCTGTATCTTCGGATAATTGTAACGATTCGAATTAACGGTGTAATGGATTCCTGACCATGATTTAAACCTTGGACATCTGACCAGAAAGTGATGAAGCTTACATGTATGTGAAAAATTTGTGTAACATTTTTTATTCATACGATCATGGACCAACGTAAATGTTACTACTGCTGCTGCTACTACTACTACTCCAACTGCTAATAATAATTATTATTATTATTATATTTCTTTAGGTGAAGGGAAAAAAATGGTCCAAAAAGGGAAATTTTGCCCCTTGGAAAGGGAAATTGTACCCTGAGATTGTGGCAACACTGCTCTTACTGTCAACAAACACCCCCTTCGCTCACATTTCAGGGAGAGGCAGGGTATCGAAGACCAATTCGCTTGCTACGTGGCGGCAACCATTAGTAGGGTGTATCGAAAAAAACCTTTTTTTCGAAATGTTAAGGTGGCTAGTACGGAAAAGTGGCCATTTGTAACCAAAAACACGTCTGATTTTTTTCAGATTTTTTGGAGGTCGTTTAGGTGGCGCGCATCGACTTTGAAGTTTTTGATATTGATTTGGTTATGCAACACGCACAACAATTTCTCTAAAATGTCATTATTAGGCTATTTCATGTCTTATTTTATGCATTATGGTCATTTATTGTTTTGTTTATGGCAAATACGTTACATTCGTGCCTTAGGGGTGGTTTCCTATGCTGTTTACGTATACTTTTGCTAAACAATTGTCAATTTGAGGCTAAAAACTCCATTTTTTCTATTGATGGTTTCCAATTGGTTTCGACTGTGTTTTATTCGAAAGTTTTCCGATATAAAAGGCTAAATAAAATATTTTGACTTTCTAATTGCTAACAGTTCCTCAATTACTGTCCAGCGCTTCGCTTATTTTCATAGCTTATTATGCTTTGAAAATAACCCAGAGCTCACCACGAGGAGGTGGCTGGACTGCGAGCTCCACCCATGTTGGCAAACATAATTTTACTAAGGGGCAGGCCAAGATTTTCTTCTAGTTTTCTCCTTGAACTTTATAGTCACTTTCTTGTTCGAAATGTCGGCATATGTTCTCTAGATTCCAATTTCGCTTTGATGTAGCCATCACGTGCGCTGGCGTCGAAAAAGGAAGAAGCAGCCTCTGTGATAATTTTCACAAGTCGCTCCACTCCTTGTGTGTGGCAGGGGAAGTCTTGAATTTCCGCTATTTTTTGTTTTTAATGTAGTCATCTGCTTCTTCATTTGTAATATTATTGGTCAACGGAGGCTCGTGGAGGGAGCACGAAGCCCAATCAACCATGTCATAGTATTGGTCTGCATTAAAATTGATGGTTGGTAAAACAAAAGTGCGTGTCGGGCTCAGTCAGTTATCGATGGTTCCTTCTTGATCCCAAACCACACATACTACATAATGAAGGTGTACGCACCGGTGTGGTTTGGGAAAATTATCACAGAGGCTGCTTCTTCCTTTTTCGACGCCAGCGCACGTGATGGCTACATCAAAGCGAAATTGGAATCTAGAGAACATATGCCGACATTTCGAACAAGAAAGTGACTATAAAGTTCAAGGAGAAAACTAGAAGAAAATCTTGGCCTGCCCCTTAGTAAAATTATGTTTGCCAACATGGGTGGAGCTCGCAGTCCAGCCACCTCCTCGTGGTGAGCTCTGGGTTATTTTCAAAGCATAATAAGCTATGAAAATAAGCGAAGCGCTGGACAGTAATTGAGGAACTGTTAGCAATTAGAAAGTCAAAATATTTTATTTAGCCTTTTATATCGGAAAACTTTCGAATAAAACACAGTCGAAACCAATTGGAAACCATCAATAGAAAAAATGGAGTTTTTAGCCTCAAATTGACAATTTTTTAGCAAAAGTATACGTAAACAGCATAGGAAACCACCCCTATGGCACGAATGTAACGTATTTGCCATAAACAAAACAATAAATGACCATAATGCATAAAATAAAACATGAAATAGCCTAATAATGACATTTTTGTGAAATTGTTGTGCGTGTTGCATAACCAAATCAATATCAAAAACTTCAAAGTCGATGCGCGCCACCTAAACGACCTCCAAAAAATCTGAAAAAAATCAGACGTGTTTTTGGTCACAAATGGCCACTTTTCCGTACTAGCCACCTTAACATTTCGAAAAAAAGTTTTTTTCGATACACCCTAACCATTAGGCTTTGATAAGGGTGCCACCCGTTTCGAAAACGACCCAAAGCGGTCACGTGACCCTCCCTGACTTTCCACAGAAAAGACAAGAATAGAATTTCCAAGTCCGTTCTTTCGCCGTTCTTTTTGTAGTCACTTTCATCAATGCCAGATGTATCACTTGTGAGCGACCTTCATCAATTTCTTCTTACTGTCGCGGTTAGCCAAAATTGTGAAGCCGCGGTGGTCTAGTCGGTAAGACATCTGGCTGCGACCTGTGTGGCAAGGGTTCGATTCCTGGGTTAAATAACCCGTGGCGCAACAGCCTGTGAGGGCCATGGCCTACCTACCGACTGCCAACCTCACTCCCGTTAGAGGTAGGAGATCACCCAACCAGATGACGCGTAGTCAGTACGACGAACCCTCATTCGTGGATCTCCAATTTTTTCACGATGATGGTGACCACCGGTGTCATACAGAGGCCGATATCTCAGGGGAAAAGTTGTTACGCTTTACGCTTCCCCCAGGAGATTCGAACCTGCTCTTATCTCGTAGCTGGAGTCCAGAACATGACGCCTTAAGGACCTCGCGCACTGAGACTCGGAGAAATACGGAAAAATCCGGCAACAGAACTTCTGTCGTCTGCTTCTATTGAAATCAAATGGTGTAACCCTTACTAGAGGGGAACGTGCGGAACCGAAGCACGGAATTTCCGGCTAGAAGTCTGCAGGTTATCTTCAGGGTTAAGGCCTACTGAGACGCCGGAAGCGAAACTGTTCAGTTCTGTTGCCGCGCTTCCGGTGTGTCAGTGAGCGTCAGGCTTTAGACCGCACGATCACAGCGCGAGACTCGATTCCTGGGTTGGGTAAGCTAGTCGGATTTCTTTTCGTCTTGTCCCTGTATAAAACAGCCCTGGTGCTGATCACAATACCTCCAAAAAATCAGCGATATCGCGAATGTGCGGGGGCCTTACCTCCACATCCGTTTTTGTACGCCTTCAATGGCCTGGTGTAATGTGTACAGGGAACTTTCCTATATCTAGCCAAAATAGGCAGAACAGCGATAGAAAATACGTAATATACAGACACCACAAAATTTCCCCTGACTTACACAGCCCTTATCGGAGTGTTTAACACAGGGCGCTACGACGCTAAGGGCACTGGATTCGAAGCCCGGCATGGGTGATCTTTGTGAGCGTCTCTTCATCAATTTAATCATCACTCATCTTCATCTTGGGGTGTAAGGTACCCAAAAGTGAACCTCACTTCCCGCAGTACACCCTGGTTACTGCTTCTTGTAAGCCAACAAGGCTCTGGCGCCATGATCCACGACCAGTACAATCCTCTGTGGAGTCGTGTTGTGTCCTGTGTTTTTCCTTCTGTGTGCTAAGTGCCCCTTTACAGCCTCAACTTTAATAGGTAAGGATATTTTAGTTCTTTTAAAGCAGTGAATAAATTAACAGTTTTATGAATTGCGTTATAATGTTTTTAACAGATCTAATTCGGTTTCTTGTTAGGGGCCTGTCCTTAATTTTGATTTAGTTCAGGGGCTTATTCCCGTTTTGCGTGACGTGCAAAAATAGCCTGTGTGCTGAAATGTCCATATTATAAACATCAATCAATCAAGCATCCTCATTTTCGCATTTAACAAAGAAGTGACAGAAAAGCGAAGTAAAATAAAACAAATCAATCAATCCATCAATAAAGGTGCGACCCGACCAGTTGAATTTGGGCATAGAAAGGCTAATCGGGACTGGACCTACAGTTTAAAGCTGGATCCGAACTAATGTGTGCCTCTGCCGACGTGGCAGCGCTAATACGCTACGGTGTCGAGTGACATGAAGACTGGAAAAGATATGACCAAGACTAGATTGCACTGTAACCACATGGTCACGGCTAGTTGGTCGCACAGCCTCCGAAATAATCTCGGGCAGAGACCTCTCTGCAGAATTCCGGCCACCCGGAGGGACCAGGTAATTATGTGCTCCGGTGTCCATTTGTACGGAAGCCCCGGAGTCGTTCCTCCCGTTTAAGATAAGCTTTATTCCCTCCCGGGTCCTCCCTCCCCCTCCCGCTTCCCCGGTACCATCCCGGCTCATCCCAAAGGGCACCCAAAATTGCAAAATCCATACGTTTCCCTGGGAGAGCGCACCCTCTCTACTGCGTTCAGTTGTAACAGCAGCATCCCGGAAGACGGGTGGCTCCGTCTACCGTTGTCAGATTGTAATTTGGACACGGCCAAGATACACAGAAAGCGAAACTTCTGCGCGGGAGTTTATCTTCGCCTCTTGATCTCTGAGAAAGAGACAGGGGAGGGTGGGCAAAATGGATGCTATTCTTTCATTCCTTGTGGAGGTTTCCTTCAAGCGAGCAGTTATCGCCAGTGCGAGATAGGACAGAATGATGTCGCCATTAAATGTTGTCGCTTTACGACCATATAGATCCCTCCGTACCCACCTCCATCTTTCCTCACGCACAGGTTTTCTTCTCCACTCTCTCCAAAACTTTTGGATTGCTTACGCGAGGACAAGATCGTAAAGATGCTATCTTGCGGTGTTAACGTATAGATTCGCGAACGTTGCTGAACGCCTTGCTGATTTTGCAAGACTTGTGCAAACCGCTTACCAATTTGCAGCTCTCCTTATGGGCACATGAACGCGCCAATCTCTTATGAAGTTTCAAACTTTTCAGAATCATTTTCATCTCTGTTTTCTGGGTCCTTCTGTCTGACTTTAAATACCTTATCAAGTTTCAGCAAAATCTGTTAATTAGTTGCTAAGTCATTACCTTTGTTATAATATGTACTTCCTTAAAATATGAATTTAATGACTTTCGTTATTATAATTTAAATAACGTCTTAATTTTACTAACCTAACAACGTAACCACAAACCCACGACTGATACCTATCTGAAACCGTACGCAGGTAAAATGACAAAGGAGAGCTATCCCCTCTTCAGTGACATGACAGCACATACTGGGTATGAAGGTACAGTGGGATCCACTAGTATTGCTCAGCAAATTGTCCATGACTAATTTCATTAATTTTTCTCTTACATGTGTTTTTAAGCGATGGATTTTTATGTATGCTGGTGCAGAAGTTGTCTGCAGCTTGTTTTGAGTTTTCTTTTAATTCTTGAAGCTCTTATTGGGTCAAATAAACTGCACGAACATGGTGATGGACAATTTGCACGATAACACCCATGGGATCCATAGGTATTGCTAAGCAAATTGTCCATGGCTATTTTCTTCGGTTTTTATCTTCGTCCTAATGACTGTATTTTTACGAATACTGGTTCAGAGGTTGTAAGCAGATTGATTGATGTTTAGTGTCATTTCTTGAAGCTCTCATTGCATATAACAAAGGGAGTAAACGTGTTGATGGTCAATTTGCTTGGTAATACTTATGGATCCCACTGTACGACCTCGCATACTCTCAATATCGTGTTATGATCGTACTTATCTTCAAAAGTATAAACAGTTGAAGTTCTGTGATTGACCACTAGCGCCAAGAAAGTGTCTAGTTTATATATTACTCTATGGCTAGCAAGAGTTTAATTTACACATCGATGATTGTACAGTGGGATCCACTAGTATTGCTCGGCAAATTGTCCATGACTAATTTCATTAATTTTTCCTTTACATTCTATGTGTTTTTACGCGATGGATTTTTATGTATGCTGGTGCAGAAGTTGTCAACAGCTTATTTTGAGTTTTCTCTTAATTCTTGAAGCTCTTATTGCGTCAAATAAAGTGCAAGAATATGGTGATGGACAATTTGCACGGTAATGCTCACGGATCTCACTGTACGTTACGACTGTGTTTTAAAATGAATGAAAGTACCAATATTTCTAGAAACTAATACTGACCATAAGTTTGCCATTTAATTTTAAAAATTCAGAATAAATGTGTAATATAAGTTGTAGGGTCTCTCATGTGTATCTGACAGTGTGTGAGTTTCGTTTTAAGTAACTTTATGCACAGATAGGGTAAGTGGGACTGAATCTACAGCTTTTAAAGGGAGACTCAAACCACTATGTGTTTGAATCGGGTATGAACTCGAGCCCCTTGATTACAAGGCGACTACATTACAACTACACCATCGGGAAAGTACTAGTTTCAATAACCACTGTAAAACAAGCGATATATCTATAACATCAGTAGTAGTTATGGTTCTTTGAACTCGTTTCGGGCATTGTCTCTTCAAGTTATCTCGATTTCCCCCATTTTCCACTCTTTCAATAACAGTGAGGGTGGTTCTGCCTCGAGTATCTACCATTACAAATCTGCTTGGCTGAATCTCTTGCTGACAGATTTATTCTTTTAATTTTCCATCTTTTTGAAACAGATTTCCATACTTCTTTTTCCAGAGAAAGGGGGCTAGAGTAACCCCCGTGCGTTGACAAGTGTGCCAGAGAGGACAAAAGAAGGAAAAATCGTGAGGGACGATAGGGAGAACCGAAGCGACAAATTGGGGCATGTGAAGAGCTTGTTAGTTGACCATGCTCTGGCAATCTGTTGATGACGTCAGAGTTTGAAGTGCACCAAGCAGAAAGTCCTTCACAAGAATTGAAAGGTTGTTATTTGAAGGGAGACAGAGATTGAAAGAAGACAGTATGACGTATGTGGATTCTCCACTAGGGTGCGCAGGTAGCGTTTGTGTGCGTACTAATGTGACGTTTCTCTAATTACTGAGGCCAAGGTATTTTTACAAACGCAGGCATGTTTATTTAAAATTAATGTGAGGATTTAGTAAGAAAGATATGGGGCCTCCCCGATGGCGCTGGTGGCAGCGTCGTAGCCTTGTAATCAAGGGGCCCCGGGTTCGATACCTGTGGAGACACATAGTGGTTCGGATGCCACTTTAAACTGTAGGTCCAGTCCTGATTAGCCTTATGTGCACAAAGTGTACTTAAAACACCAAATAAATAAATCAATCAATCAGAGTAAGAAAGATGATGATTCAGTCTTCACTTTAAAGAGAATAGAGCTTGGATGAATGACTTAACTTCAGGAAGAACGTACAACGCGGTCATAATTTTCAAACGTCTATTGGGAATTGTTCTTCCTGGGCGATCATTGGTTGTTCATTCATGTTTAATGAGATTGCATTTCTGCTCTCAAGAATCCGGAACGCATTCATATTTAGCAACGTCTATTGGAAAATTGTTCTTTGTGGTAGATCATTGGTTGTTCGGCATGATTAATGGAATTGGATTGCTACTCGCAAGAATCCGGAAGGCGTTTATATTTAGCAAACGAGTATTGGGAAATTGTTCTTCGTGGTAGATCATTTGTTGTTCGTGCATGTTTAATGGGAATGGATTTCTGCTCTCAAGAATCCGGAACGCATTCATATTTAGCAAACGTCAATTAGGGAATTGTTATTCGTGATAGATCATTTGTTGTTCGTGCATGTTTAATGGGATTGGATTTCAGCTCTCAAGAATCCGGAACGCATTCATATTTAGCAAACGTCAATTCGGGATTTGTTCTTCGTGATAGATCATTGGTTGCTCGTGTATGTATAATGGGATTGGATTTCAGCTCTCAAGAATCCGGAACGCATTCATATTTAGCAAACGTCAATTCGGGATTTGTTCTTCGTGATAGATCATTGGTTGCTCGTGTATGTTTAATGGGATTGGATTTCAGCTCTCAAGAATCCGGAACGCATTCATATTTAGCAAACGTCTATTGGGGAATTGTTCTTCGTGGTAGATCATTGGTTGTTCGTGCATGTTTGATGGAATTGGATTTCTACTCGCAAGAATCCGGAACGTATTCATATTTAGCAAACGTCAATTGAGAAATTGTTCTTCGTGGTAGATCGTTGGTTGTTCGTGCATGACTAATGGGATTGGATTTCAGCTCTCAAGAATCCGGAACGCATTCATATTTAGCAAACGTCTATTGGGAAATTGTTCATCGTGGTAGGTCATTGGTTGTTAGTTAATGTTTAATGGAATTGGATTTTTGCTCGAAAGTATCAGGAAAGCGTTCATATTTAGTAAGCATTTTCCAAAAAATGTACTTCGTGAGTGACTATTGATTGTTCATTCAAGTTGAGTAACATTCGATTTTTTCTCAAAGAGGAACATCATACCCAAGGAATAATCCGGAGAGCGTTCATATTTTGCAAATGTCAATTGGGAAATTGTTCTTCGTTGGTGATCATTGCTGGTTCTATCATGTTGAATGAAATTGGATTTTTGTTCGGAAGCGGAACGCGAATTCCCAGGAGGAATTTATATTTTACAAACGCCATTTCTGAAAATGCTCTTTGGACTTTTTTATAACTCTTCCGATATTTCGGAAACCTGACCTTTATCTGGTTTCACGTGGTTGGGTTGATGCATATATTCGGTCACTGTATCAGAAATTGAAAAACCCTAGTTTCAAATCCGCATCAGGTGAAAGGTTGATTGATTGATTAAGTTGCTTTATTTTACTTGGCTTTTGGTGCCACTTTTGAATAATTTGCGAAGATGGGGATGATTAATCATATGATGAAATTGATTAATGGATACTCACAAACATCAATGCCCAGGCCGGAATTCGAATCCGGGACCCCTGGCGTCGTAGCGCGATGTGCTAACCACTCCCACACGGGGGCCCGCACATCAGGGGAGAGGAAAAATCACTTGGAATAGACAATGGAGACAATGAGTAATGCCGAAATAGGATTGCCTTTAAATGTAACAAAAACTGGGAGATTACAATGGCTTGAAAAGGTATGTTTTAAATTCAGTAGTGATTAATTTTATTGGGAGTTCACTTTCTCGTGACGTTTGGATTTTTTAGAAGTTATTGCGATCGACCTAGAGAATGTTTAATGCCGAGAGCATCATCATCGCTGCGACTCGTGACCCCTCCTTGAAGCTACGTAGGTTGCCTCCCTAAGGAAGTAGCGGTGGCGTAGGGGAAGGGGGGAAAGAAGGGGCTCCACTAATTAATTTTCTGGGTTCCACGGCGGCACATTCAACAGTGAAGAGGCTCGGGTTTCAAGTGGAGGGTTGGACGACACAGAAGACCTCAGATAGAGCTACGGCCTTTTAATTAAGACAAGAAGTCGCCAGGGGTGGAGGAAAGAAAGGCGCGAGGGAGGGGAGGTCCAGGGGATGCTGGGAGGCGACAATAAGCTCTCCTGGTCACAAGATGCGGGCGGAGAAACGAGAGGCCAGGGTGTTTGAGGGGGGAAAGAGGATGTGTGATAATGGCGAGCCTTCAAAACGGGCCCGCGAGTGCCGTAATGACGAGACTTGCCGAATGGAACGTTTTGTGGCTCGTGGAATTTCTGCAGGGGCCATTAGTTCCACTGGCCCCCTTCCACTACGCATCTTCACCATCAATGTACTTAGCCTATCTCTGCCATTACATCTTCGCCACTAATTACCAGAGACTGGTAAAACTGATAGGGAGATTGTGGGAAGATGGAGGGAGAGCTAGAAGTATAATGGAGTGGTACAAAGAAAACACACTGACTGGAAGAGAGAGAGATGAGGGGGGGGGCATAGTGGAAGGGAGGAGTGTAGGGGGAGGGTTTGTAACGAGAACATTTGGAATGCATGAATTCTGCTTACAAGAGCAACCACGTGCTAATAATTCAATCTGTTGTTTCAAAGGGCACGGCTGCTGCCAGGTGACAGTGGATGGAATGGAAATGTTTGGCTAACTGACTCGTGGGACCTCTGAGCTGCTTTACTGTCGTGTGGCTCGAAGACGAAATACCTCATTTTTTAAAAAAAATAAAAGCGCAATGAAGTCATTTACAGTTCGATGGCGTACCGGTTGACGTTACACGACGTTCCGGGAATCTAGGATTCGGTTGCCCATTGGGGCACGTTTCTGTGTTTTTTGTTTCTTTGTAATAGAGTGCTGCAATGAGCGGTTCTCGCTCGAGCGGCAAATAGTTCGCACGGGCAACGCTAGATGGCACACAGAATTGATAGTTCTTTTTCCCTCTCGAGCGAAATACATTCGAACTCTCGTACCCTATTAGTAGACGTATTTCCGTCATTTGTCTATGGTAGTGGGTCCTCAAATATCTATCGTGAAGAAAAAGACTAAGTGAAATTGAAAAATAAGTGAACATAGTGATCACCTCCATGTTAAAATGCAGTTTTGTGTATCTTACAGCGATATGTGAAAGTGAAATAGATGATTATGGGCTGAATCTGCTTAGGCTGACATTTTATATTTCTACGATTATTGTTACATTGAAATGATGTTCGATTGAATGTTGTAACTACATTTTATTATTTCGCAGAATATGATTATCCTTTTCGGTAAGTGAACAATGAAGTACACGTAATTGCTTAGGCAGGTCTGTCAGCATGTGTATCCATTTTACATTTCGGTTTGTAGTGATTGCATACTTTCATGCCTATGTGCTGTATTTGAGTGTTACATAATAATATACGTAATTATTATTTAGAATTGTAATTGCATAGAATCATTTCCTTCCATGTATTATTGGTTTTAGGTTGACAGTGCTGCTGAAATTATTAGGCTCTGAAATACAGGACGTTGCTAATCATTCCACTACGAGTGCGGTACGATCGAGCGTAGCAAGCTCGAGCGTGGGAGAATCGAACGAGTTTGAGCGAGCCAAAGTGGTCCGATGCAGTACTCTAGTTTATAATAAGTTAATTAACGCCCTTCTGTGGCTTTCTTTAAAAGATAACGAAAATGAAAGATGTTCAGATGAAATATAACTGTCTCGTGAATGTGTGGATTAAGCAGGGCATAATGGTAGAGTAGGGAAGAAAGCAATGCGCACTGCTCCAAACGGCTGCTAGCTGCAACCGCGTCTTATTCTCCATGCATTAACTTATCCCCTCACGTGTTCATTGCTTTTGTTCGCTTGCTACACAGCCTACTGGAACAGAGTATAGGTGCAGTACCGATTAGCTTTTCTGTACGTGAAGCGAGCATTTCTTAATGTTGATCTAGAATGGCCAATGCCAGTACATACCTAGGTATGGATCATGGACCAGAAACGAAACATGTTTCATTGAATTATCTTCAAAATGTGAGATCCCACTTTAATCTGTAGGCCCAGTTCCGATTAGCCTTTCTGTGCATAAAGTGGACTTAAAACAACAATTCAATCAATCAATCTTCAAAATACGGGGAACCAGAGCATCCTTTGCAGTCCTAGAGATGACACAAATCCAGAATTCCACAGCATAATTCTCAGATTTCCAAACCTCATCGGATTGAGGTCAGGGTACCGTGATGCCCGTTTCACAGAACCTATTTTCTCAATCCAGAAACATGCCTTCAGCCAGTCACGTACGGTTTCTGAACATTGGATCCAAATTTCATTTCTACTCTGTGCTATAGGGGCGTGTCCTGGAAACATTTTTCGTGGGGAGGAAGAAGTCAGCCATCCACAGCTTTGATTTAAATTAAGCTTAGCTTTTATGCGTTCTTATTTCAAGGGTATTTTAATGAATTTGACCGTTTTTAAAACGCCTCCGCGCTGGGGTAGTGGTAACGTCCGCGCATTGTAATCAAAGGGTCTCAGGTTTGATACCCTGAGGAGAAACTTAGTGGTTCATACTTTAAACTATAGGTTCAGTCTAGATAGGCCTTTCTGTGTATAAAGCGGACTTCGAAACAAACTGAACAATAACAAAATGCCCGGAACGACCTTCATTTTTGTATAAGTTATGGATATTAGTCTGTTCCTTAATTCATTACCATTCCATTCGTAATTAACATGAACATCATGCATGCATACATATGAACAGATAAAGCGATGAATTTTGAATCGAATTGTTAGCCATTCTACAATTATATATATACATCCTCTTGAGAATTTGCATTTCAACATAGCAATCCTTGCATCCACTTACCTGCTTTCCATCCCAGCGACTGTAGACTTGCCACCCGGTGAGGCCCGGTCTCCAATATTCCAACATGTACTCCTCTGTGTACTCTTGCCCCCGGCCGTGATCGTAACGACCTTGGGTTTGAACTCCGGTGATGACGTGCACCTCACCCAAATCGACCTGTAGCCACTCTCTCACCCCTCGTTCCACCTGCTGCTTCGGGCACCACGCTCCGCCGTTCCGCTCGAATTTCAACCTGCAAAGCAAGAAGACAGAATTGAAAAATGAAATGTTACTCGTGGAGATTACACCGTATATTCCAAGGTTGAATGCATTCAGGTAGGTCAATCGAGCGCTTTTGTGTTCAGTAACCTTTGCATGCAATTCAACGTAAGCTTTACATATGTAGCAGATTGATTGTTTAAATAGTTGAAAATGTATTCAAGGATAGAATTTTAACCATCACAATGGTTCAGAGCGTTGAGTGGTCGATTCAAAATTTTGCACGTTTCGACTTCGAGTTGAGGTCTTCAGCCATTTCATCTTCATTGTAGCGATTAACTAAAAGTTCAAGAAAATATATATGAAATGTGTGAAAAACTAATCCAATGATATATACTATAGAGTTTATGCATATTTCTCATTAATAATCATTTCACAGGGTAGCAATTCACCAGGAATTCCTCGAATTCCGAGAATTATGAGTGAATTATTTGGCTCTACATGAAAAATTGCAAGTTTTATTAATCCAAATCCCATTGAATTTATACATATTTATAAATGCCTTGAGGCAAGTATTTCACAGTTTAGATTTATTTTTATCGAGGAACGAAAATAAAACAGAATTCTTTCAATCCGTTTACTTTGCTAGTAATCTATCTGACAGACGGTATATTATTGCAAGATAAGATATCTTGAAGTTGATTATGTAAATGATTTTGAAATTCTTAACCAATTAACAATTTTTCGTAGATCTGTAGGATTTGTAGCTTGTGTTTGTAGATGCCTTTTGATGTTGAGGATGCGCAATGGAAAATGTAAATCCCGCACCTTAAATTAAATATTTTAAATATTTATACCGTCTAATTGAATTGGATTAGAATTTTTGAACACATTGGAATCGCACAGACCTTTTATGTTGTCAGTATTGTGGGTGTATGTATGTGGGTGGTGAGAGACGGTAATACGTAAGGTTGCAGCAGAGAAAACATCTACTTGTACCCTTGAATTGTTGGAAAGTTAGCCTTGAAAACCGGGAATTATACTTGAATTTCATCATGGTCCTAGAGTAGCCACCCTGTTTCAGTAAACAATATAGCTATTACTAGGGACACAAATTTATGGTAAATAAAAACTGAGGAGAGCGGTAAATAAAATGTTAGATCAGCGGTATATACCAGCGGTGAAAATACACACACTTTTTCATTATGAGAGGAAACAACATACAAAAGAGCTATCAATTGATAAACTACTTCATTTTTATATACTGTACACATACACAAGTACTTAGCTGTCCAACCAAAAAGAAAACATCAACACAAAATCACTTCATTTCTAAATGCATATCTCAAGTGATTTAATCATTGTATGTATATAAAGGATATCCTTGCTGTCCAACAAATAAAATAATCACTACTGCACATACACAAACACATGTTGAAAATCACATGATGATAAACAAAATTCATTCATGACTGAACACAAATGACACCATTGTCTCCCTTGATGTGCGGGAACAGACTAATCTTATCGCTGCTACGGCTAGCAAGTTCAATGAAACTGGAAGTTGAGTAGACATTCGGGGGAAGAAAGGAATGCAGCTTGACAGGGAGCGAAGTTTTCTAACTGAGATTATGTGCATGGGAAATCCCAATTTGCAGCGTCTTCCTGATGTGATCGAAGATAAAACGTTCTTCAGCTGCAGGTGGTAGGAAACTTTAGGCAAACGTTTCGTTACAAATCGACAGTTTGCGCGCACAACCTCGATTGCCGGTTTTTGCGTGATTTCTACTTAATTTGATGATATTTCACGGTTATTTCGCGAAAAAGCGTTCATTTCGTGGAAAAGCACACATTTCGCATTACTTCGCGAATAAAACTCATGAATATTTCATCATTGGGGGTGTAGTTACGTGCAGAATGTTCAAAATTGAATCTTATTTTCACATTTCGCGATTTCGCGCATCGCGAAAATTCAATGTCCCTAGCTATTACTATTCACAGCTTAAATTTTGGTTGCTATTTCTCGAAAATATTGCTGTATAAATGTTACAGTGTTCGCAGTGTTACCGTAGATCAGTGTACATGACGTAACGCAGATAAGCCCAAGTGAGAATTAAATTTTGGATTGTTTCGTAGCTTTCCACATTGCGCAGTTTCACTGCATTTGAAGTTTATCTTCGAATTGATATTCAAATTAATTACGTGTAAATACAGGTGAATTAACAGGTTTGTGAATAGCTATTGGTTCACAAGAGATGGCGACACATACATTTTTTTAAATTATGAGATGCTGCATAGACAATAATTATTTTTCTTGAGTTAGAACAAAACCTTTAACGGATATAAAATACAAGTTTGCTATCTTCACTAAATTAATATTTTGAAGTAAATAACAAGATGTCTAAGTAATATAAAATACTAAAAGTATTTATATCTCTAAATCTTTGTGTTGCGGAGACTTTTAATTGTACAATTGAAGGATACCTTATAAAGTATTTTCTATGTGTACTCTGCCAGAGTTGAGTGTTGGGAGAAAATTCAGTCGCGTATCTCTTAATGTTGTCGTATCTTGTAATGAAATATATATCCTGGTTCGTTTACGGATGAAGCTACATTAAAATATTTGTTTGAATCTCAATTTGAATTTTATTTCCAAACCCAATTAACCTATCAGCGAAAAATAAACTTACGTTTTTAATATTTTACATACAAAATTTCGGAGCACACTGCTTGTATTATAGTACAGGGTGTTTGAAAATGATTTATCCGAGTTCAAATGGTCGTATATTTGGAGTTTACAAGGTCAGAATGGTAAGTTATATACGAGGTCAGGCAATTAAGTAATGAGACAGATTTTATATTGTGAAAAGGAAACAAAATAATTGAACATTGCTTGTTTATTACTAAAAGTACATCCATCCTGCATCAATACAGCAATTGGCACGGTTGGCCAACGATCGATACGACATCTGCAAGTCTTCATGTGGTATGACTTGAAGATTGGACGTCACAAACTGTTGGCTGGTCCTGTGTTCATCAAAAGTGCGTAATTTCAGCAGCAGCTTCATTTTCGGGAACGGGAAATAATCACAAGGGGATAAATCCGGGGAGTAAAGACGATGATTCAACATTCACTTGTTTTTGGACTAGGAATGTATAGACAACCACTGCTTTGTGGGACCGTGCATTATCGTGGAGCAGGAACCAACTGCCCGGTTCAGGATTCTTAGGTCTGATACGGTCAGTTCTCTTCCATAATCATCCGAGCACTACGATAGTAACAACCAATCACACTTTCACCCTCTGGAACAATTTCATGATGAATAATGTCTTTGCTATCATTAAAAAACACAACATTGTCTTCACCCTTGGCTTTGAGAGCTTCATTTTCTTGCCTATTGGTAAATTTAGTGACTTCCATTCAGCGATTTGTTAGTTCGTACAAGGACCGTAGTAATGCTCTGATTTGTCCTCCACAACAACAGAATTCATCAAATGTTAATCCCAGCAAGCAGTTTTCAGAATGTCCTTCATGAAACTTGATGTTCACTCGCTGCTCCATAGCTATTACTTGAGAACACCCTTGCACCTCCTTCACGACATGGCGGCATAATTCCCAGCATGCCTATCGCAAGTTCATGTGGTGTTGCCAGGTTGTGGATTATGGACCACACTACATCATGAACGCGTTACTTCAGAGATAGAATGCACATGTGGGACAATATAAAATCAGTCTCATTACTTAATTGTCGGACCTCGTATCAAACTGAAGGAAGTCTCAACGCAGTTGATATCGTATCTTATAAGTACTCTGTCATCTCCTTAGTTGCACGAACATCATCGAGGAATTCGCGCTATACTCACTGGAGTATGTCAGTTCTCGCTGAATCAACAATAGTGGGATATTTCACAACTAGAATTGTGCACAACGGTACAGCATCCTTAATGCATTCTCAGATGAAGGTCCGGTGACTTAGAAGGCCAGCTGTATGAATTGTGACGTTTTTATCAGATTAACGTACTGTATTACTTACAACTCTGACCTTGTAAGCTCCAAATATACGACCATTTAAATCCGATGAATAATTTTGAAACACCCTGTATTTTGTCGAGAGAAAAAGAGAGAGAGGGCTAATTGCGGAACATCGTATACATGTCTGATGCAGGTTCTTGCTCATATGCTCAATCTGTTATCATGATTTATACTGAGATAACGTATGAGGCAGCTCAGTTAGGAGGCCAACTGGTTAACATATGTAATCCGTCTGCTTAAACGCCAGAGCAAGATTAATTTATTGCTCTCGACCTGTCACATGGCCCAGAATACCACATAATGGATCTCTTCTTCGGATTCATACCTCCAAGGAAAGGACGAACGGAGCTGGATGATAACAGCACAACCTCAGTCTTGATTTTCGCAGTACAGTTGGAAGCAGAAGTGTGTTGCGTATGTTATCTTTAAGCTGACTATAGTTAAAAGAGAAGGATTTTTAGATGGAACTAGTTTCGCTGTCAAACTAATGGCTCTAGTGAAATCTATGTTGCTACTAATGGAAACTAGAATTAAATGGGGTATCTATTAAAAACTAGTTTTCTGGTCGCCCTGGTGTCCGAACTGAAGGTTCTGGGTTAGATTCGCTGTAATTTCATTGAATCGTCACAAATTCTCATCGTTGCGATGTGCCGAAGTGGAAGAATAGCTATGTAAAATATAGAAATATAAAAATGAAAATCTCCTTTTAACTAACTTATTTATATTAAAACTAATTTTCAAGAAGAACGTAGTATTTCCATGATGGCTACGTTGAAACTTTTGATCCTAAACTTAATACAGGGTGGCCAAAAAATAATGGAAAGTATTAAGTAGTTACTTTTTGGGTCTCCCTGTATGATCAAAATAAAGGTAGTGTTGGTTAGTATTTTTTTCTTTTCGTCTCAAGTCAGGTAACCAGACCAGAGAAAATAATTGGTCCCTTTATGGTTAGTTACAACTAATGTTTGCGCATATAAGTTTATTCAAGTATTTTTAATAGATAAATCGACATTTTCTTAAACGAACAATACAATTTTTTTATGTCAATTGTTCATAGAAATGCGAAGTTTGCGAGAAAGTGAATGCTATATTCTACGAATCATGTAACAGTGTTACTGACAAAATGTTTGCAGAAATTACATTATAATACATGTAAGGAAAATATGTAAAGGTTTATTAGCAACACATGGCGTACAGGAAAATTTGCACATTTAAAATTAAGTGATAATAAAATGATGTCCTGTTCTAATATTTTGAAAATATCACCAGATGGCACTGCCACTTACAATTAATTAAATAGTTTAAATACAGATGAGGACGAAATAGAGCTTACTGTGTTTTAACGCCTTATGAAGAATTGAAAGATGGAGAATAAAGGTGTTAGTATTTAAGAAAAGACTGTAGACAGCAGTTTGATTATGATCATGATAGCATAGCTTGTAATGCTAACATAGATAAAATATAATAATAATAAAAAAAAAGAAACGCGTTGTGGAGTCATCAGTTCTCTCAGTGCTTTGACATATTAAGACCCTTGGCCCAAAGAACAAGGAAAGTTAGGAGTTGAAAGCTCTTGCGAACTACAGCTCGTTCAACTTGAACGTTTCCTTGACAAGAAAATGGCACCCACGGTAATTGAATTTCACTGCAGTGTAATTTTATTCAGTGCATGTCATTAGTGCATTAGGATGCAAGCCCCTACTATGATACTCATTATTCATATGAAATATTGAAACTGTCGAATAATACAGCCTTTTTAAAAAAAAAAAATGATATTATTACAGATGTAAATATCTCAGTAACTATATAGTCAAGGTAAAGGAAACTACACAGGTGTTGGGTAAGTTCCTTTAAGAGTACGCACTTAGCGTTTAAAGTCATATTACGGGAACGTAAACGAACAGAAACACAAAACAACTGTTTACTTTCGGATGGAACTAAAAATAAAATGAATGGAAACGAAAAAAGGATATACAATTATCTTTTTAAATGGATGCATAATAGTACTCTTAGGGGACTAGTCCTTAAAGAGTACGCAACACGTCCTCTAGAAGTGTCGTGTAGATGATGGAAATAAAATCTCTAACACATGTCACACTGAAAGGCACCCTGTCCTTCATATGAAGAGCAAGCTTCATGCCACCATCGCTCGCAACCTCCACATTGAATCCAGTCTTCTGTAATTGGTTCCCAGTAGATTTCGTGGCATCCTGGGCAGTTGACAACTTCTTTAAGATCTGTAGATGTGGAAGGTACAGCAGCATCAAATTTCAAGCGCTTTATCCATTTGCATCGCTTGCCACCTTTACTTGGCTCCGTACTTTGGGATCATGCACACTCCAATGTTGCTCCATATGGTGATGTCATTATTTCGGATTTCTTTCCGCATTTACAGCGCTTCAACTCATGCTTGGCTTTTGGCAGGGAGAACAATTCATAAGGAGATACTCGTAGGTCAACTTCTGACTCTCTTTTGCTGCCATTGTCACTTCGACAGTTTATACTTTCAGACACTGCACTAGCATTGGAATTTCTCGGATGTTGAACATTATCCTCATGAGGCTGAATTGAAATATATGAGCACTGACTGCTTTCCTCCTGGTGCACTGTCACAGCTGGTCGGTTTGTTACTGCTTCAGGTAGGAAATCTTCGTCTGTGAAAATGTTATGGTTGTATGGATGTATTCCTGTACACTGGAATGCTACTTTCGCCTTTTCAATTGTTGCAATTCGTTCATATGAACAACGAAAGAGGTAGGACATTTCATTAACAATAATACAGCGTCCAGGATTGTTTGCAATCCACTTGTCACATTCAATAGCAAATGCTTTCTTACGATTTACAGCCTTCATTCTTTTCCGGAGTGTGCACTCATTTACTCCCAGCGATGCGACAATTTTCGTTTTGCTTTCTCCCAGTTGTAATCGCCTGTAGCAGTCATTCAATACTTCCTCCGTGAACACCAATTTACGATGTGTTTTCCTTTTGTAGCTTGACATCTTTCGTGTACATGAAATAATAACTATTGTCACAAAGTTTGTCTTTTACGTATGAATATATGCACATAGGATACTATCCTTTCATTTTATTTGTGATTCAATCTATGTAAATTCTTCTAATTTTACAGTAAAGTATTGAGAAATTGTGACCTCAGACATCTTTTAAAAAATATCACAGATTCAAGGAATTTTACTACGTAGAAACTGCCCTGTCCCTCAAGAGTACGCATGCTAACTATCTGGATCCTGTTCAATGCGCTTTGAGGACAACGCAACATTTAATGTTTGGTCACCAGATGGCAGAATCATCAGACTAGACATGTGAAATCCACACCTATGTATTCTCAAGGCGTTCACAGATATGCTTTAGCATTATTGGGCAGACGTTATATTCTACAAGCGTAATATTACACTGAAGTACTTACCTGATAATTACTCAGTCCCTGCCAGCCGGTTGTTACTTCCTTCATGCTCATACACAACCTTCCGTACTGCTGCTTACTAACGTCTAGAAGGTACCATCCCACAATGCTGCCAACTTTGGAAATTGGCACTGCGTACTCTTATAGGAACCTACCCTAATCCTCAACTCAATAAGATTGTGCATAAAAAATTGAATAAGAAATTCAATGGTATGTGGATGTCACAAATGATTGTTCACAAAATTGTGTAATATGCACCCCGCGTGAGACACGCCGCACGTAATGTCGGCAGCCCAGCTCCTGCCAAACATGCTGCAGATTGTCTCCTGCAACAGTCTCCAGTGCGGCGGTGATTCCTAGCTGTAGTTCCTTTAAGCTTATAGAGAGAGCGGGGACATAGAAGAGGTCCTTCACATAGGGCCAGAGAAAACATCACAAGAGGTCAGGTCTGGTGAACGTGGCGGCCATTTCAAATGCACCTTATCTCCGTCACTAGCACTCCCGATCCATCGCCCTGGCAGCGGCTCGTTGAGATACGCCCGCGCAGTGAGCTTCCAGTGAGGTGGCACTCCGTCCTGTTGCAAAATGAAGTGTTCATGTTCGTTTGCAGTTATTGTATTCATGAGCCAGGTAAGAAGCATTTACAGATAATCATCGCCGGTAACATTTCCAGCAAAGATTCTTCGAGATGGCACAGAATTGTCACTTTTGGTGAGTCTCTCAGTTGCTCGAGTGTAATATGGGGACTTTCTTCACCCCAAATGTGAACATTATTCTTATTGACTTTGCCATTCGTGTGGAATGTAGCCTCATGACTAAAAACAATACATGTGGCAAAGTTTTCTTCATATCACATTACACATTGACTTTTGAAGTGTTTCTATACATACTGTTAAATTTTCAGATCATTTCCACGAGAATTGGTAACATTATTAGATTACGAAATAATATGAAATATATTGAAACACCCGGTATTTCGACCTTTCAAGATATAAAAAATTCGATACTTTTCTAATGCAGTTAAATTTTCCCAAATGCTACTTATCCTCTCATAGTGACTCATCATGCAGAAGCAGTAGTGCTGCTATCTAGTATTTTTGCGAAGAACTTAGTGAGGTTGTAACGCGTTTCATTGCTCAATTGTTGCATTATTAATTAGTTCCTGTACAAACGAAGTCAAGCAGAACATTTCTATGTACGCTTACGTGTATGTGAAAAGCTTCGAAACGCCCCACCCAAGCTTTATCCCCTCTTGCAAACATAACTTGTGTGAAAAACCACTTTCTCAAATCACCATGCCACACAAATTGTTATCGGTAATGAGTACATTAAGCCAATCATAAAAGCTGATTCACGAACGGATTTTCAACACGAAACCAGAGAACGAAAACAGTTTCGCTAATTTTTACAGTACACCTAATTAGTATGTTTCTGGATGATTTTTTGGCATGATTCATCTGATAATGCCTTCCCAATGAATATTCATCGATGGGAAGGAGAGAGGTTTTTGATTGATTGTATCTGCGAATCGCGTGTCCTCGTGTGTACAACACGCCGTGTAAGACACGCGTGCTTTGACAGCTGGGCAGGAAGGGAATTGAAGCCTTTGTTTCTTGCGTGTGTTTATTGAGACATTTCCTCCACCCGTGACGAGAAGGTAAGGCGGGAGTCCACGAAACTGTTCTGACATAAATTGTCACACAATATTGTTTCCACCCGCTAGAAATCATGACCAGATTCCTTTACAACATTGGAAATTGTGCTACAATGATTGCTTCGAGTAGTTTTTGTGGCATTTACTGCTTTTTCGATCTTTAACCCAGGGTGGTTAAATGGCAGAAACCCATACATTCTAAAGGGTTCTATTGGGTTCCGCTGAAGGACCGGAATTTATTCTCGCACAATTTAAATTCGGTCCAAGTTGCGTACTGTTTCATTGAAAACAATGTTCCTGGACGGTATTTAAATTGATCCGGAAAAAAGGTTCCTGGACCGTATTTAAATTAAGCCGGAAAAAAGGTTCCTGGACCGAATGTAAATTCATCAGGAAAAAATGTTCCTGGACGAATTGAAATACTTTACAGATAAATAGGTTCTTTACGGTCCAGAACCCATTTACGCTTGCTGATTTTCTCTCCTAGAAAGGAATTACATTTTTTTTAAATTCCTGGACCTTTAATAATTCTGCTTTAATATTGTCTGTTTTGTTTGTACGTCGTTTCTTACTCGAGAGAATGAGGATTAGATAAGACTCGTGAAGGAACAATCATAATGTTTTGACTAGGACTCAAACACAGGACCCAAAGATTATATGGTGCATAACTCGCGAAGCCTACAATCAGGAACCGAGCCGCTGACGTCATCTCAAACAAGCACCTATCGCCAATCATCTTGCTCACACTCTAACCTGTTGGAGATGTTCGGAAAATAATGTGACTCTGACGCTCTTCATAATTCTTTCTACATTCAGAATATTGAAACGAAACAGCGTGAACAGATGACATTGTGTACTCTTGAAATTGATGCAAAGAGCTTTCGACAATAAAACAGCAAATTTTGTATTCGAAGAATTGAGTGAATCAAAGAGTTTAGATAAGGCCAAACATCAGTTTATAGCCACATAGGTCTGGGCGACCGTCAGCGGAAATACAGGGTGACAGCGATTCTGTCAACCATGTAAAATAATTGGATCATGCAAATCAATGATCAACAGTCCGTGAGATTGCCTAAGAGTACGACAGCTGATATGAATCGTGCCAAAAAATTTAACTAAACATTTTAACATGTGATATGTCTGTAAATTCGTTCTACGCCGCCTTGCCGAAACAAAAGAAGAACACAGCGCACGTAGCATCTCTGTTCGGATGTTTTTCGCTAAGAACGTAACGCCTGCGGTAGTGATCACCCTTCATACTTACCATACATGGCTTCCTGCCATTTTTAGTAATCATCTCATATGAAAATTGCACGACGTGGAAACAGTTGAATTAAATGCGGGAAACATTATTTAAAGGGGCGATAAATAGCAACATTTCTTTTCTACATAACCAGTCTCTCTACTTTTAGATCGCACCTCGTATTGGGGCAGCATTGCACATAGTCTTGTAGTACAAGTGTGGTGGAGGTTTACCACAAGGTTGGTGTATGGGTACTCTGAGATCGATTTTTGCTGTTGATTTGATTTTTCACATGAATTTATTTTAGCTAGTTCGAGAGAGAGAGAGAGAGAGAGAGAGAGAGAAAGAGAAGTGGAGACTGAATATTAATGCCGGATAGAATGTCCGATTCACTAAGATTGCGTATAGAAGATATTCTTAGACGAGAAAGATGGAGAATACAAATAATATTTGATAGAACTGTGCTCAAGTAAATGGACAGTACCTAAGAATAGGAGAGATAAAATATTTCAAAAATGGGCTACTAGTTATGGATTTTGGACTTCTGTAAATCTGCATAGAAAAAAAGATGTAGTTTCACGCTATTAGTGCCATCTATAATGTGATAGATAAAACTCAGTTTTTATCGATGATAAAATCTTTCAAGGGAACATTTTCGGGTTCTTTGGGGAAATAGTGAGCGAGGATTATTTCTGGGATTTAATTGTAAGGCGCCTTCGTATCACAACATAATTTGATTTGATTGCTGTTACTTATCGTTGCTATTCTGCCACTTTTGTCTAATCGCAACGAAGAGATGATTAAATTAATAAAGGGACACTCATAAAGGGCACCCACGCCCAGGCAAGGATTCGAACCCGGCACCCATGGCGTCGTAGCGTGCTGTGCTAAGAATTCCCCCATGGAGCTTAGAAGTATCAACAGAGAAGTAGGAGCATTTTGTATTTGGTTATTTTACGTCGATTGTCTACTTCTTTAGGCTAATCGCGACGACAATTAGACGAATATAATTACCAATACCAGGACTCGAAACCGAAACATTTATTGGTACATGTAAGAGCCTTTTTTCAAAACAAAATCGATGTTTACGTCCAGTTCATGCTCACATGGGCTTATAGGGACTTGACCTACAGTTTAAAGTGAAACCTAACCTACTGTACATGGACAACGAAGTTAGTAATAAGTTCTGATATATACAGCGTATATTGATACTCTTACATGTTGAATTGTATCTTCTCTAATTATGCTGTACAAAGAAAAAAACGCTCAGAGTACTACGTGAGGTGCGTGGACAATGTGTCTTCACCAGGGATCGAACCCGCGAATCTTTGATTACATGGTGATAATACGGTATGCGCCAAAATATACAGCACTGAAACTCACACATCTCGAACACGTGGTTGCGTTTGTCGACGGGGCATTGTTCCAGCTGCACGTGTTCGCAGTAGTGAAAAGGATGTTGTGTTGTGCAGTTGTTGTTAGAAATGGGTCTCTCGACGGAGGAAAAAGTATTTATAGTTGAGCATTATTTCCGCTCATACGGAAGCGGTCGTGAAGGTGGACCGAGTTTTTTAAATGTGACTGGTCTATATGCAACCCAAATGACAATCGTCCACTCCACATGCCCTAACCTAACCTAAGGTTTCCTGACAGTTATGCAACCCAAAAGGCACGATTGTTATTTGGGTTGCATATAGACCAGTCACTATATTGTAACATGTCTTATACTTTTGTTCATCTTTTCATTTCAGTACTGTATTTTTTGGCGCATACTGTATTACGAATATTATCGCAGAGGGAATAGACTCGTTTTAAGTAGCAGCCTGTCATATTGTGAATTCCATTAGATCAACACCCAGAGATAAATTTCCATCTATCAGGGAAACAGGAGTGCTCAATTTTGCAAATCACCTATCATGAACTCCGTCCAGCGAACAATATCACCATTACTTCCAGTAGAGATACTTTCGTTCCTCCACGAAAATTACTCTACCACTGCCAACCCTGCACGCACAACGACGACCTGCATTTCGTTTTAGGTGCGGTGCGATTTATCAGTCGGATGGCTTTTGAGGAGAAGGCTGGGCCACACCGCTATACTACCTGTTTTTCCGTACGCTCCTGTCCCATAAATTTCCCCTCCCCGCCCTCAAGCTTATTGTACCGAGAAATTGCCCAACAGATGGTTCTAGCATCGCTGATAGTTTTGCAATATTGCTTGGGTTATTGCCTGCGTTATACGGCCATGCTAAGTAACTTTGCTTGAGAAATAATAAACATTAAAAAACTATCAGCGTATCCAAGCACTTCGGCTATAAATGCCACATGGGAAGGAAGAGAAACAGTTTAGGCTTCTTGTTTTAGTTGAGTGAATTGGGACGCCGGAATTGAACCGTTTTAGAAGTTAGAGGAGGATTGGTTTGAGGGCTACGTAGATGATATAATGGTTCGCCGTCTCCTCAACAGGAGGAGCTGAAACAGATGAAGGTATAAAGATGAAAGGCTGCGCAGTAATGGCTTCGTAAATGAAAAACGTACAGTAGAAGAAAAAAGACTTGAAGAGAAATGAGGCAGAAACAAAGCATAATAATAGCAAAGTAGATCCAGATGAAAAACAAAATAGGCTAATGAAGGTAAAGGGAAAAGCTGAATCGTTGAAATATAATGCAATAGTAAGAGAAAGTAAGAATTGGATGAAGCGAATGAAAGATAATGAAGAGTAAAAATTGGATAAAACTAATAAAGAATAATGAAACTAACAATTGGATTAAGCGAATGAAATATAATGAAAAACGAATAAAGGATAATGAAAAGTAAGAATTGAATGAAGCGAATGAAAGATAGGAAAAGCAAGAATTGTATGAAGCAAATGAAATATTGTAAGTAAGAATTGGATGAAGAAAATAGAAGAGGAGTAAAAGTAAGAATTGGATGAAGTAAATGAGAAAGGAATAAAAGTAAGAATAGGATGAAGCGAATGAAATATATTAAAAATAAGAATTGGATGAAGAAAATAAAAGAGGAATAAAAATAAGAATTGGATGAAGAAAATGAAAAAGGAAGAATTGTATGAAGCGAATGAAATATATTAAAAATAAGAATTGGATGAAGAAAATAAAAGATTAATAAAAGTAAGAATTGGATGAAGTAAATGAGAAAGGAATAAAAGTAAGAATAGGATGAAGCGAATGAAATATATTAAAAATAAGAATTGGACGAAGAAAATAAACGAGGAATAAAAGTAAGAATTGGATGAAGAAAATGAAAAAGGAATAAAAGTAAGAATTGGATGAAGCGAATGAAACATATTAAAAATAAGACTTGGATGAAGAAAATGAAAAAGGAATAAAAGTAAGAATTTGATGAAGAAAATGAGAAAGGAATACAAGAAAGGAACTGAAGGGAGAGTAATCCAGTACCAGTGAAGATGAAATAGATGGATAAGAAAGAGGAAGTACTTGGGAAGGGGCGAAGAAGAGAAAGTTGACACAAGTAACACCCAGGAGTGTAGTCTACACCAAAACGTTCTGTGTGGGAGAGAGTCGGCTACTCAACTTGCTCAGCCAACGAAGCGACATGTGAATTTCCATGCTCATATGACATCATTGTCTACAATCTAACACTCAATTTAGCCCTCTGGAAACAGAGCGGTGCACTCAAATCACGATCTTGCTACAGAAGGTTTTGTGTTTGAATCCTTATCCTCGTATTTTATTATATCCTTGTAATTATTTCATTTAATCTTTATTCACATTCAATATCGTGATTATCCTAAGCAGTAAGAAAAAAATAGGTACGTTAAATTATCAATTACAAAGAAAGAAAACTGGGCGGTTCTAGATCAAAGTTCAGTCCTGAGCGTTGATTGGTTGATTTATTTTACTTTGCGTTTCTGCTACTTTTGGCTAATTGCGAAGATTAAGATGAATTGTGATCAGATAAAAGAGAGAAAGTATAATCATAAACACATAGGGACGGCACAACACTAATGCTGGCTGTGAGTCGAGACGCCAGAACCTCGCTAGCCTGCAAAATGCAGTCCAGGGTGTGCTACGTGGAAGAGAGGTTGGCATTTGGGTGTCTTGAGAAAGGGTCACCCCTTTGTCTTTTTGAGGGCACCCTCATCATTCATTATCATCGCCACGATTATCTAAATTGGCAAAAAATTGACGTCAAATAACAAAATTGGAAATAGAACCTTCTTGGCGCTTTCGTCAAATTTTCAAAGGTGAGCGAGCTTGGGCGATGCAATCAGCTGCTTGCCATGTAATCCTGCCCCTGCGTTGCCAAAATATGCAGTATTGCTATCAGTGATGTGCCGTAGACTATAAGTTTACGTCTACATGCGTTGTCTACACATAATCTACGCGTAGATTACTTTGGGTTGTAGTTTACATAGACTACGTAGACAATCTAAAGTACATAAAAATTAATTTTCAAGGGTTTCATGAAAGGAAAGTGACATTTTCAACTATATTGGTTCCTAACGAAATGAAAAGAATCCTACTTACAACAAAATTTCTCTTCTCTTCTATCATCAACTATGGAAGAAGATAAATAGTATGCAAAAAAGACAACAGATGGCAGTCGTGAGGCAAGAGTGGTCTTTTTCCCAAGAAAACACTAGAATATTTCTATTAGGTTTCTTCCGAGGTGAGAAATTGTTCGAATTTGGAGGCAAGAGTATGAAAAGTTCTCTTCACACATCAGCAACAGATACGCAGTATAACTTTCTTTTAATTCCACGGCGCCCTTTGCTAAGTTATAACCTTTCGCCATGTAGTTTACATAGATTACGTCATCTACGTGTATAAAATAGTCTACGTGTAGAATGTAGACTATCGTTGTTTACGCGTAGACGCACATCACTGATTGCTATTCAATGACAACGGTATAGCGAAAGCAGATATGTATCTTTACGTGGCTGAATGTTTTGACATGATGCAAGGGAGAAATGCATGGCAACATGGGGTCAGTCGGGCATAAACGAAGGGGAAGCGAGCGTGGAAACAAATGAGCGCGTTTCCCAGGGTTCCTCTCATCTTGACCTGTACACGAGAATCAATATTTAGACTGGAAGACTACATCATTAGCCACAACTCAACGTTCACCACCAACCGACATCTCCCAGTACAAGATTGCGCACTACAATGGATCTTACGGTCACTTTGCATTCAGAAAAGATTCCTGGGAACAAATTAAGATGAGCACACGCGTTGCCATGCAGCAGGAAAGCAATTAGGAAAGTTCTTTCTTCCATAACTGTGCAGCAAATGGAAAACTAATTGAAGCGCCGGTCCTCCAACTAACGGTTGCGGAGAACGCGCGGGAAAATGAAGTGGTTGGGTGTCTCGAAAGGCACTTGTCTGTTCACATTTATCGGTTAGTTTCTCCCGTTTAATTTTGTTCCTGGTTTTTCCAGGCAGGTTCCTTACTTGCATTGCAAAGTTCCGAGATCGGTTGGTGCAATTATAGTAATTGCTTCCTCCTCCTATTCGGGGAAGTCCCTCGTGTGACACAACAATGATTGTCTTCAACAATGCTCTTCCCTTAAAAGGAAGGCCGTATCGCCCTTACAATTTGTCAGCCCAGAGCTTCAAGATGACGTCAGCATCGCGGGAAACGAACAAAGAAGCAGCGACAATTCAGGCGTTCCTTTATTTTTATAACCGCAGCGTAAATATATGCAAACGAGCCTTTGCCCGGAACAACAGGCAACAACCAGGGATCTCAGAGTTCTGTTGCAATTAACGTAATTGTTGGAAAATTAACTGTGGAATTAAACTCGACGCGGAATTGGGAAGCCATGCATTGTTGTGAAACATGATTAGAACTCGGTGCGAACCTGGTGGTAGTTCGGGAAGATATTTGAGCGTGGTGAAGTTCTGCCCTTCCGTAATTGTTCAAAGCTGTTGAATTTACTCAACTCCTTACTTTCTAAGTTCATTACTGGCTAAAGATCAGCAGTTGAATACGTGAATAAACATAATTTGATTCTATTTTCTATTGATAACTGTGGGTCTCCCCGCGAAGAGTAATGGTGAGCGTTCTCACCTTTGGTGCGAGTGGCTCCTGGTTCGATTTCCGGTGGCAGCTCCCAGAATTTCGCTGTAGATCCAACATCATTACAACAATTTAAGGAGCTGCTTGAAAATGTGATAACCCTTTCGCCACGAAGTCTGCCCATTGTAGCGTGTATTGTATTTTGTTCATTTTCTTTTCTTAACTGTTGGTCTATTCGTCACTACTTTATCTTATTTCTTGTCTCATTGTGTGAAATATCAATTTTGCTTTTTCTCCTTTATGTTAAAAGCCAAACGATCTCGTTACCAAAGACCTGAGGTTTGGGTCCTACCCTCTACTCCCCTGTCAGTGACCATTGCCTTCATGCAGTCATTGTCCAACCTCAACAGGGGTGTAAGGGGTGACCTTCTAGTAAGTTACCTAGAAATCAACTTCACATCCTCCTAGGACACCGCGCTAATTGCTTCTTGCAGGCTAACAAGGCTCTGCTGCCTGAACTCACAGCGAGTATAATCCTGTGTTTGGTCATGTTGTCATTATGTGTGCAACTAGTTTGAATTGTTGCTTTGACCCCCTTTTTTCACAGATACGCTAATCGGAATTGAACTTACAGTTTAAAGTGGGATCCGAACCACTGTCCAATGTGCCTCACCGGTATCGATCCCGGGACCCCTTAATTACAGGGCGATAACACTATTGTGTCATCGAGGAGGCCCATGTGCATGCAACTGGGGAATGGAGGTTTTACCCTCAGATAACGTATAGTTTTAGATCTTGTTAAGTAATTAATACGTTTTAAAAATTGAGTGTTTAACAGACATATTTTATTTTTCGTCAAGAGACTGTCCTCAATTTTTTTTAGTTAACGGACTTATATATTTATTGTGATGCATACAAATTAATTCACCGTTGCATTTCTTGTGCAATTCTAGCCTGATTTGATATATCACATCACTCCCTTCCTATTTTAAAAAAATCGAGTTGAATTGAATATGGCGGCGACCAATATGGCGGACGTCCGCTTGGAACACACCTATATGTTTTCCTCTAGGCCTAACCTGTTTCTATCATGACCATTTGTCATGACCAGGACTATCTCCTTTACATTTTATAGGGAGTGTTAAGGGACATTTGAATCACTCTGTATTTTAACCATATATATTAGTGACGTGTTTTCGACCACTTGTTAGTTGACCACTTGAACACACAGGAAAAGATAATACTTACTGAGCCCTACAAGGAAACTTCACGTACAGAGAAAATTTCAACGGAGGCTAAAGTTTTGTCGTGTAACGTTAATATCACGAAATACCGTAACACAGACAGGTTGAAGTTATGAGCCTCCCTTTCCCTACAAATTGGGCGTGGCCAGTTGCTGTCACGCATTCATAATTTCTATCAGATATGATTTCTCGTGCAACAGAGAAACAGCGGAGAGGACCATTTCCTTATCATGCTCTTTTGGCGTGAGAGTGATCTCTGCTTCTATTTGGTGGTAGGAAAGCAGTCTTACTGTACAAGAGTTCTAACAAAAGTCGTTACAATTTGTAAGTACTTACTGGATACCTTCAAATCCCTACAATTCGTATTGTATACTGGAAAACAACTTTGTATCGCATATTTTATTCTTGATTTTTACCATTATTTGGCTTGCTTACCAAAAGGGAAGTATTAACAGTACTCCTTAAATAAAGATTTTTGTGTTCATTATTCTTGTAATAGTCCAGTAAGCTATTTAAATAATAAAACTTTATTTTTATTGGCTATATCTTTCCCTCGTGCAGGCTGACATGTGTGGGCGTAATCAACAAACTGAAGATAGATGATTTGTTCTTTCTACATTCTTCAATGTACTGTGTGCAAGTATTTACTTAGAAGCATGGAGGATAATTTGCGTAGAGATGGACACAAGGTCTCTTTTTTCCAGTAAGTATTAATTTAAGCGCACTTTTTTGATTCACAACAGCCTTTGTACTGTATTTCCTACATGGAATATTTTTATTGTTCTAGGTAATAGTAACATTTTATTCTTGAATTGCAATTATTTAAAAATTGTATTTAAATGTGAAAATGATATTGAATGGATGTATAATGACTACAAAAACAATACAAACACTAACAATTGTACTAAAACAGTGGACTAAATTGTGTTATACAAAACAAAACAGTGCCAAGATTAAACAGTCACAGTATCATTACTTATGTACACTCCTGTTCACATAAAATGGAAAATTGAAATATGTGCCAGTTTATCTTAACAGATGTGTATAATTTGTTATAGCATGGTAATAAATGACCAGTATGAGCTGACGATATCTATTTGGTTTGAATTGTTGAACTGATTCGGTAGCCTATGGAATATAGAGCGTTGAATGAGTGAGAGTCTTGGAATTACAGTGTGGTAAGTTTCCTTGCTCAGTGGTTTTATGCCCAGGGAAAGTTCGTGGGATGCTACATTGTAGAATTGCATTAATGATCTGGTATAGGAACTTGATATCTCTCCTCTATCTACGAGATTTTGGGGTATTGATGAGAAAGTTTTACAAAATATTCAGAATAGTAAATAAAATAAAATACTCAAAAATGCTGACCAAGGCAGAATTTGGTTCAGAGTCTGGAAAAGAACTTGTTATGAGGCTGAAACGTCACGTTGACAATAAATTCTACCTTGGTCAGCATTTTGAGTGTTTAATTAAACATGGAAACGAGGCTTCAGAATAGACATAAAATCTGAGGTGGACGAATTCAAGTTAAACTTGTTTCTAAGTTGGCACACGCTTACTCGCTGAAAGGTGGACACAATAAACATAACATTTATGTAAGGAAATGTAATTAACTAATTAGTGATGCAATAATGGTCACGCATTATTGGGCATTTTCAGAAAACTATTAGTTACCTAACGAATGTATTCCTGATAGTATGGGACCTAATTTTGTAATGCAATGTACGTAGACATTTTGGATCCATAGTGGAGACATATTATACAATGGTTTATTTTTTGTAAAATTTCGTTACTTTTTTATTATTTTTATGAAGATAAACACATAATTTTTATGCCCTGAATTGTCAAGATAATATCTAAATGAAATTCTCTTTCAAGACAAACCATTTGCAATCTCATTGTTACATGTATTAATTAATAAGGTTCATTGTCTAGGAAAATTTCAGACTAGACCAGGACTCGAGCCTGGGTTTCTTGCATGTTGTACCATTGTTCTATTAACTGTGTTACCGACCCTGCCCTGGTTTGGGCTCATTTCTCGCGTCCACTTATTTACCTGTGTGAAACTGGTCTCTCGGTGCTATCGCTGTGGCATCTGTGGCCTTTGAAACACTGATAACGTCGATGTTATAATTTTATATTGGATACGTAGGATATTGGTTATTGTATCGGCAAATTTTCATCAACACTTTATCGGTATTGGAAATTATTAACCTAATTTTTATTTTTATATTTAAAGCTACTATGCATGATATGTGATAACACACATTTCTTTTTTAGGGGTGGGGGATCAGACAGATTAAAGCAAGATAATACTCATTTCGACTTAGTTATATTTCAAAGACATTCTTGAAAATATCGATGGATGACTCCTATCATAAATTGCTCTTTGATTGAACGACAAAGGTAAGCTAATTTTATTTCGATATTACATTTTATTTACTTTCAAACAGAAAACTGAATTTAAGTTTTCTGTGATGAACATTGAAAATGTAACACTAGTCACTTGTGCACAGAAAAATGCGTTCCACACTTATGAAGTTGTAGATTAACAAACCTCACTCGTGAGGGGCAGTGACTTTTTAGCTGTCAGAAATTAACTAGTATGTTCATTGAAGTTTTTTAATGATAGCTTAGGATTCATCTTAGGGAGAGATCACTTCATTTTAGATGTCAAGGTGACGATTGCCGCAGTCTCTTACTTTAGTTTACAATTTAGTGTTTTTGAGGATGATTACTTAATTTTATATACCATGGAATGGAAGACCACTAATTATGCATGAAGGTGAGTTATCGCTATTTACTGCTATTGGCAATTTGTTGTTTGCTTTTGACTTCTGAAAGGCCGCTTGACTTTAGATGCCAAGCTGACTACTTGTTTAAGTTAGGCGGATGATGGTCAGTTATTATCAGTTTAATTGGGTGACTTATTGTTAGTCTCAAAATCTTGGGGGGGGGGGACTCGATTCTCTCTTCTGCTCTCCTCTTTAAATCCACATATGAAGTACTCGAAGCAGAAATTGTAACTGGGGAAAGGGGGGGGTTGTATGATTCAACACGGAGACAATGAAGCAGGTTAAGCAGGAGGAATTCTTATACAAACTCGCCTAACGTGGCCTCCCCGATGGTGAAGTGATAGCGTTGTCGCCTTGTAATCAAGGGGTACAAATGGTTCGGATCTCACTTTAAACTGTAGGTCCAGTCCCGATTTGCCTCACTGTGCATAAAGTGGACTCAAAACACCATATCAATCAATCAATCAAACTCGCCTAACATCCATCTGCCTTCACCCCACTTCGAGCATTGTACTTGCTACATTCTACACCTTGTAAGGATTTCCATACTCCTGATAAAATTATGGATATTTTAATAGAATACTCTACTGTCTGAGTATTCGCACTCCCAGGTTATTAAAATATGCAAACAATACAGAATTGTTATAATTTTATGCAAATAAGTTAAGTTGTATTGTGTGCGAGATGAATATCAAAATACGCAATTTTGGTAACCCTATGTGTGGCAAGTTGCTTTTATTTGAATGCTATTTATGTATTGAGTATCGTAATCAATGTTATGGAATCATAAATAATTGCAAGTTGATTACATATCTAGGCATGTTAGCTTCAATGTTTAACTGAATGATATTCATTACATGTTTGGACATTGTATTATGTTATCTATTTCAGAAGGACGTAACGTTTGAAGATCACTTTGACCCAGTCTGGAAAAGTACATTATTGGATTTAGATTCGCAGCGATGCTTTCAAACTCTGCAACATTTTCCAAACCATCTGGACAGAGAGTTCTGTATGTGGGTAACTGCCAGGTAAGTTTAATATACGCGGGAATATAATTTCTAAGATTCTACTAACCAAAATTAGATTATATATTAGAAATAAATTAGATGAACATCTATAAGGTTATAATCAACACATTTCTTCTTATGGAGTTGCGCTGGCTCAGTCGATTTCAATTCAATTCAATGGTCTTTATTCTTGGGCGAGGTTCAGCAAATGCTGATCTACCACCTAACTCGACAATGAAAAATGTAGCAAAGTACCTAGGTACATTATTATACATGGAGATTATAAGACACTACATAAGTAAAATAACATAAAAGAAACTATAAAAAAAACTACTACTACACAAAGAAAATCACAAAAAGAAAACAGATGACAAAATATATATAGCTACAGTGCGTGTGTGCTAACAAATGAAAAGATAATAATATACATGTATTATTACTTAGTTTCGGTCCAGTTTTTTCAATAATTCACAGGAAACAGTTTTTAATCATAGCTATGTGATCTTACTTTGCTTCTGATCATCAATCAGTGAGTCATATACGGCCCTACGAAAGTGTTTGTAGTTCAGTTGCCTTATTTCGTTCGGGAGTGCATTTCAGATTTTAGGTGACATGTAACTGAATGAAGATTGCGAAACAGAAGTTCTGCAGCGAGGTATATGGAGATTAGCGGCGCTTCTGGTGGAGTATGAATGTGTTTCACTCCTGGCTTTAAGCTTTACACTCAGATAGTCCGGGATGTTTTTATTTATAACATTGCAAGTAATGCAGGTCATGTGCAGTTCTCTCCGTCTTGGCATGTTGAGAATTTTGTGCTGATTAAGCACAGGGAGAACGTGTTCGTGATTTTTAAATCTGTAGACGTACCTCATGCATGCATTTTGGACTTTCTGAATTTTTCCTGAGAGCCATTTTGTGATTCTTGGCCCGTAAACAACGTCGCAATAATCGAAAAGAGGATATATTAAAGATTGGACCAAATTTAATTTAATTTTGGGTGAAATAAAGTCAACGAGCGTGTAAAGGCTCATTAGCACCGAATATCCTTTACCGCACTGTTTCAGTACATGTTCAGACCAGTCTAATTTTTGATCCATGGTCAAGCCCAAATTTCGTACTGTTTGTGAGAATTTTGCGTTCTTCGTTTCAATTAATATTTTGCATTCGCTGAGATTTATTTGTTTCACGAGATTATTGTTTCCGATAATAGTAAATGTAGATTTATTTAAGTTTAGAACTAAGCCATTTGATTCACACCAGTTCCTTATATTTTTCAAGTCCTCATTTAATAGTGCAATCGCATTTTGTAAATTAAATATATCTGGCGATATATACAATTGCGTGTCATCGGCATAACAGTGCACGTTACAATATTTCACTGACGTAATCAAGTCGGCAGCTGCTAACGTGAATAACAAAGGACCCAGGATTGAACCCTGAGGGACGCCAGCATCCACTAGCAGAGGCGACGACAGTTTATCTGTTAATACACGCTGTTGCCTTCCACGGAGATACGTCTCGAACCATTTGAGTGTTATTGGAGAGAATTTGTAATATTGTAGCTTTGCAAGAAGTAGTTTATGTGGTAGCGTGTCAAAAGCTTTGCTGACGTCAAGCAAAACTAACATTGTTACATGGGATTTGTCCATTGCATGGAAAAATATCGTCGGTCACTTTCAGGAGAGCAGTTTGCTTGCTATAGTGAGGACGAAAACCGGATTGTTGCGGAGGAAGAATGTTATAGTTGCCATTTCCCGTGGTAGATGAACTAAGGTCGGAATTTCTCGTACCTTGTCCCTGCATAAAGCAGCTATTCGTGCAGCCTATAATTAATGGGCACCTGAGGGAAAAAGGTCGAAGCATGGTGCTGATCACATCACCTCCATAAAATGGCCGATATCGTGAATGTGTGGGGCCCTACCTTCACATTCCCCAATATGCCCTCATGGCACTGTGGAATGAGGGCGGGAAACTTCACCTACATAACTTTATTTGTTTTACAAGAAGTGTTGTTTCACAAATTTCTGATTCCTGTTATCAGATTCAATCTAGTTGACAGACGAAACCAGCAAGATAAATTACGTACAGTGTTGAATGAGAATCATTTAGGAACATCAGTGGTTCTTATTATATGAGCAAGAAATTTCTGATACATCACTACCTGTAATAACAAGGAATATGCTGTTGATAATACTAAATACTCTATACAATATAATTTCAACATCATGAAATAGGAGATAGTATGTTGAATCAACGTTGACCCACTTTGAATAGAAGTACAATTTGCTTAATTCCTATTATGTTTCTAAGAGACATAATTTCCTCCTTTCTACCCTGAATACATACCAAGTCATACATATAGTAATTCTGTATACAAAATGAAATCAATATAACTTAGTTGAATAGCTAAATCAGTTTGAATAGAGAGTTCCAAGCATAAGCACTTTTCAACTATTTTATTCATTCATATAAGTACTCCATCTATATTTTAAACACTGTGATAAATATGCGATATCGCCTGAACGGATTTCTTCAAATTTACAGTAGAAACTACTTACTGAAATCAGTTTCTGTAGCATTGTCGAAGTTCTTCGAGGTATTTTTTTTCGCGGAAACTGAAAACGTCACCACAGAATGCTGCAGAACAAGAAATAATCACTTTTCATGTAAGGAACTTGCATTTTCTGACATTATGCTGTTGTTTCCATTATGTACCTGCAGATGGCGCGAGCGTCGAAAGTCACGCGGTCTCGCCAGTGTTTCCAAACGTGCCTATTTCTTACGAGATTTTATTTTCTTTTTTTTAACTATGCTTACCTAACCCAACCCAGCCTAACCTAACATTGCCGGAAATGGTCCGTGGGGCTATCGTGAATGGTTTTTGGGGCTATCCGTCAATGGTTTTTGGGGCTATCGTGAATGGTTTTGGCTATCCGTCAATGGTTTGTGAGGCTATCGTGAATGGTTTTTTGGGGCTACCCGTGAATGGTTTGTGATGACATAATGAACACGAAAGTAGGTATTTTTCCGTGAAGAAGGTTGAAACACTGCATACCCCACTCCAAATCGACAAAACACAAGCACGACGCGTGATGATCCATGACGAGTGCACGCCATATTGTCTATTACCCAAGCGGAACAAGGAAGACAAATAATGACTCGTAATATGAAAAGTTGACACTATTTTATGGATAAAGGCATAACTTCACCTTAAAGAATCTTCCGCAATACAGAATAGGTAAGTATCAATGCTAAAATTAACGAAATAAACGAGTGAGAGGTGTTCTGGCGATATCGCATATTTACCAACACTGTCTCATTAAGTCACAGACTATTCACTATTTTAGCGTAGGCTAATTTTTTCGGTTTAATTAGCCATTCACACCATCCTCACGGTCAAGTACAATAGAAGCATCTTCTTCTCCCGTATTGCAAGCAAACGTAGCAATTAAGGGGTTGAATTCATTTCTGTGAATAAAAATTGATTCTAGTTGACTGATTCTGTAATTCATTTAATGGGTCAACTGAACATTATATTGCTAGCCCACCAATAATTTGTCACACTATTTTAGCTTCCATTAGAAAATAAGTGTTCTCAAGCTTATTGGGATTCAGGGAATAAGTAATAAGTAGACTTGCCAAAATGATTTCTTTTTCAAATCAATTATCTCTCACTTTTATTTCCTTGCGTGCGAAATAGTGAGGTAAAGCAGCCAGATTTGATATCTTTCTTGAACATTTTATCTTTCAGTGAACAATAATACTTGAATTAAAACTTATTTTTGACTCTAGAACCAATTACGTCATGTTATATCTCCCACTGTCTCCAAATTGATACTTGAACTGCTGTTCAAATAATTATGAAACGGTACTTGTAAACTACAAAAACTCAAGAAATATGCACGTTGGGAAGCGTAACAGAACAGTACCCTCGTTTTGATTCATATAATGTTTCGTAAACTAGACTAGATCAAATTCTCGATGTGTGGTTCATAGAAAAATAATTTACTTTTTTGTAATTATTTCAGGATGAAACTGAAGAAGATGGACTGTGGATATTCTGCAAGAACCAAACGAGATGAACGTGTCTGGTAAGTACCCTTAGAAATGAATTTTGTAGATTTTGTACCAGATAGGCATGTAACATTGTATTAGGTTGAAACAGTATATAGCACATTTTATGAGTACCGCGAACAAATATCATGAAAAAGGGATCACCTTTCTGGAGAATGAACACTGTCAAACAAGAATGTTAAATGACCTTTATTCTAATTTATTTTTCATTGCATTATGTTGCAACGTCCCCCGGTTGTACACAAGTCGTCAGAAAGTTAGTCCGCTACTACTTTACTCGGGAACATGAGAATCTTTGCAAATCCTCAGGGCTTGCTGGGTAGAAAAGAAACACAACACAGTATTCAAAGTTAAACGCAGTTTTATAATCACTTATATTTCCTGTGGACTTACAAGCAAGGTACAGATTCGCTTACGGTTCTGCCTGAAGAGGAACAATTCTATAGCATATTAAATCACAAATCGTTATCAATAAACACATTTGCATATAGAATTAACGTTGGACAAGACAAACGTAAATACACGAAAGTTTCTGTACTTAATTATTATTTCCGAGTATAGCCATAATGAAACGAAAATAATTAACAATTACACTATTCGGGCATTCCATTAACCGTTACCACGTTCCTGTTGATTTCTCACCTTCACCTGTTGTCTAACTGAGTATGTGGTCAGGTGATAAACATTCAGGTGGGTTCACTTACTCTGCTGAGATGAGAAAGTGACGTCAACACGAACAGATTATGACGTATTTCTAAACATATACACAAGTTCCAACCACAACTGTATCAGTCTAACTATAGTTGTCTGTGACAAATTGCACATTATTTGAAGTAACAAACATTTAAAAATCTTAACTTCTTACAAATATAAAACCTTAAACGCTCAGGTTCGTTACAATGTATCATTAGTTACAACATCCGCTTTCTAATTGAGAATCAGCCAGCTGAAACAGAACTTTCAGTTCCTCTGCAACAATGGCAAAGTAAAATTGTAAGTTGTTAGTTATCTGTCTGCGGTGTTCCTTGTGAATTCTCTTACACGTACTTGATATTGTACGATTAATTTTAACAAACGAAATAATTCTAACAGCATCACGATAATACTTGAAATTTTAAAAGTATACGTATCCACAACTTAGCTCGTTCAGTAGAAACACGTCAAATCTCAGTCATTTCCCACTGCATGGCATCTTAGAGGCCATACCAAACGGATTAACGCTGTTAAAGAATCTAATTTACCTCAGGAGGTGTTCAATATTTTTGTATCGATAAAATCCAAGAAACCATTTGTTATTGAACCACTGCTGTTTTCGTTTATGTAGATGCAATTATATCATCATTAATAAAAAAGAAGAACCAATTATTTACTGTCCGTATTCCCGGCATCTGGTAGTATTGACTGATTGATTGATATGTTGTTTTAAGTCCACTTTATGCACAGTAAGGCTAATCGGGACTGGACCTACAGTTTAAAGTGGGATCCGAACCACTGTGTGCCTCCACCGGCTATCGAACACGGGACCCCTTGATTACAAGGCGGCGACGCTACCACTGCGCCATCGGGGAGGCCCAGGCATCCGGTAGTAAAACGCATCTTCAGACGGCTTGTGTCTTTATCTGCCAGTGCCGATGTACGCTTCTGTTGGATACCTAGCCACGTAGGCATTCAGGGGAACGAAGCAGCCGATGCTGCCGCCAAGTCTGCTGATGCAGATGGCGACGTTCTCGTCCACCTTTTGCCAGCTAGCGACCTGCAGAATGTGTTTCGTTGTTCCCTTCTTGACACTTGGCAGGCCGAGTGGGATGCGGAAATGGGGAACAAGCTTCACGCTATTAAGCCCGCTATAGGGGCTTGGCGTACCTCGTCCCGTCCCTCTTGCCGAGAAGAAGTTCTTCTAACCAGCATGCGTATTGGACACAGCCATGTCACTCTAACCCATGTCACTTGCTGCAAGGGCAGGACCCTCCGTTGTGTCGTGTTTGTAATGTTGTTTTAAGAATTTGGCATATTCTCTTTGAATGTGCCGATCTTGCTTACCTCCGATAGACTTGTAACCTTTCCGGATGTTTGTCATCCCTGTTCGGTGATGACGACAGTATTTTATCAAATGTTTTTAGGTTTTTACGAAGAGCTTCTACCGTCTGTGAGGAAGCATTTATATTTTTCTGACTTTTTAATGAGTTGTTTTCGTCTTGTGCAGTTCCTTTTACAATCTTGCACTTTTAATTTTTCCTTAGAGGCATTTTACACCTCTTGTTTCAATTTCTTAAGTCAGATTTTAGGTAAGAAGAAATTTCCCCGAATTTATTGAAGGGTGCAGAATGGCCTGAAGTGCCGACACACCCAAAAAATTTAATTCATTCATTCACTGTTACTTGCACAACTGTCGCACACATTTTTGTCATTCACTAAAACTCAAAAACATATTAATTTTGCATCAGTGCTTTTTTGCTTATAAGTAGATTATATACAGGTGCAGTAGTATAGTAATCATAAGAATTACGAAAATACCATCATGAACAAAAAAAACAAGAACAAATAATTCAGTTACTTGCATGAGTGTCTTATCGGAACACACACGACAGGGAGGGGTGGGAAGGGTGCCGATAGGCCATCCGCGTGAATTTCGACTCCTACATACCTTACCTGTAAGTTGGAATGAACAAAAGTTTAAAAGAAAAATTGGAAACACCCTCGAGAACAATGTAATTTATTTTCAATTTTTAAATAATAAGGTTCACAGTTGAAAAATCGAAAAAGAAGAGGTGTTGTGCCTGGTAAACCTCCTCTTTGGAAAGCTAGGTAAGCTCGCCTATGGGAGACGTGTTCCTTCATTGTGAATCATATTAGAAGGCCTTTGTATTATTTAGGAAAACTGACGTAGTTGTGGAATCATTGTAACACTCCCTTTAATTCCAGGTAGACAAGCCAGATAATAGCAGAAATTTAAAAAAAAAAAATACGCGGTACAGTGGGATGCACAAGTATTACCAGCCACAATTGCCAATCGCTATTTTCATTCATACTTCTCTTACATTTTAGGGGTTTTTAAGGGATTTGTTTGTACAGTGTGTACAAACTGCTTTATTTATGAATTTGTTTCAAATCTTGGACCTTACATTGAGTAAAGTAAGGTCAATGAACATTGTGATTAGCGATTTTCCTGATTATGCACCCCTTTGTTTCAGGATAAGATGCAAGTTATATGAATTTTAGGGTGTTTTTTAATAGCACCCTAACAACCAAAACTTACCCTGACTGTACCACCTATCTATAGAAACTAGCAGGGGCCTTTGATTGCAATACTTCTGAACGCTTAGTCTTGTAAAGCAATCTCTCATGAGTGGGGGAGGGTATACCTATAAAAGCTTGCCCAATGGGCATTTGTCTTCAGTAGTAGTCAACTTGCAAAAGTTTATATTGGCGAAATAGGATTAGTTTGGCCGTAGCAGGGTAATCTTGGAAGAATCTTCCCTTTTAACACATTGCAGATAAACAGAAAGGAAGCCAAAACAATGCGTGCATAGACAAACGCATGGAACGCCTTACGCAGCCGTCCGAGAAGCTAATCGACCTCATATTCGACAATAGCCAGCTCCGTAAACAGATCTATGCAGTGGCGCGGCCGCACGATTATTGCATATCTAGCATTCCACTCCTGATAGAGGCAGTCTTCAAGCCGACCTCCTTCCCATAATGCAAAGTTCTTTGGGAAAGTTTAACAGTGTAGATTCCCCTCCTAGCAGATTTTCACAGGCTCGCCCTAATTCCTCGTTAATGCTACACTGGGGCGGCTGAATAACGGGTGTTTGGAGACTTGTTTCGCCCATTATGACCCCTCTTCTCTTGCTTTTAAGTGAAGGCATCTCGCCGTTGACCCCTCCGAAAGAATAGCCACGAACGAGGGTTGCGAGTGGAGGGTGGAGGGGAGAGAGAAATGAGCGGCGTTGAGTCCATGTGTCTTTATTCTTTGGACTCCCGGGCGAGGATCGATTCATAAATTCAATTTCGAGTCGCCATTACATCTGCGAATGGTGGTTCCGCCTTATGTGGATGGGCCGTGGCCGAAGGAGGCGATAGACGTAATGGAGAAGATGGAAGATATACTGTAAGGAATGCCAATGGACTTTCTTTTTTCTATGCCTGCTGAAAGTTAACGGGCGAAAATCGCCAGACTTTGTTTTAGAACCTGCTCGAACACTACAGTGATATTCCTGGCCGAGAGAGAAATTTCCCTTTTGCATAACAAAAAGTTCCCTTTTGGACATTAAAATTTCCTTCTTGATGTTAAAAATTCCTCTTTCATAAACATACAAAAATATCTAGATTTTCCCCGAGGATTCGATGTAGGACGGTGTACGAGCGATTTAAGGCGGTGTGGAGCAAATTTACTTTGAAATTAGGCCTTTTTGGACACTTTTATGAGTGCTTGTCGCAAGAAATGTACTGGTGGTGAATAAATCTTGTTGTTGGAAGGAATAATTTGCCCTGTATTTAAGAAAGGTGATCGTAAAGACTGTAAAAATTATAGACCAATAACTTTGTTAAATGTAATCTATAAAATATATGCTATCTTATTGTACAACAGACGAAATGAGTTTTTAGAACATCAAATTGGTGAGTACCAAATGGGCTTCAGATCTAAACGATCAACCATAGACAATATTTACATGATACGACAGATATATGAAAAATGTCATGAATTTAATATCGAGCTACATAATGTGTTCATAGATTATACCCATGCCTTTGATTCTATTAAAATATCATTAGTCCCTGAATGTCTATTACACTTTAATGTTCCAGTGAAACTAGTGAACCTTATCCAAATTACACTCCAGAATACTAGGGCCAAAGTGAAAATGAATAATGATCTTATTGATCAGTTTGAAGTAAAATCTATAGTGAAACAAGGTGACCCTTTGTCAGCACTTCTATTCAGCATCGTAATGGGTGTGATAATATCCAAACTTGAAACAAGAGGTAATATCTCTACCCGATTAAAGCAGCTATCTGCCTATGCTGATGATATATTAATAATGGCAAGAACAAAGCAGGCCATGCTAGACACATTCATAATGTTGAAAAATGAGGCAATAAAATATGGCATAATAGTAAATGAAAGTAAAACAAAATATATGAAATGTGGGAGGGGGAGGAAAGCAAATAAAGAGAATAAACTAATAGTAATAGACACAATGAGTATTGATAATGTTGAATCTTTTAAATACTTAGGCTCAATTGTGAATACCAATAATTCAATAGAAGAAGAAATAAGAAAAAGAATTATAGCAGGAAACAAAGCTTTTTATGCAAATAAAAAATATTACAAAAAAAATTCTCTTAAAACAATCAAAACTTAAGTTATATTAGACAATCGTTAGACCAGTGACAACATATGCCTGTGAAACATGGGTCCAGTTGATTAAGCATAAGAATATAATTCGATTCATAAGAGCCCAAAGATTAAGCTGGTTAGGTCATATCGAACGATTGTCTAATGAGAGAACAGTCAAAAAGATATATAAATGGAGACCATTTGTCAAGAGGCCAGTAGGTAGACCTAAAGTTAGATGGGAAGATGATGTTAGAAACGATATTAGAATAATGAAGATCTCAAATTGGAAGAAGGATGCCTAGGTTAGAATTCAATGGAAGAAAATTGTTGAGCAGGCCAAAACTCATAAAGAGTTGTAGCGCCAAATAAGAAAAAGAAGAAGGATAAATCTTGTACTATGCCCTTAGTACATAAGTTTTAAGTTTAATTAATACTGAAGACTCGAGGTAAAGCAAAATTTATAAACTTTGCTTTACCTTGAGTCCTCGCTATTAATTAAACTTTTAACTTGAGAGTTCGTGCACTTTTCATTTCAATTAATCAGCTGAATTCAGATTGAAACGAAATACGATATATCAGGCGCTTATGTTCCACTAGAAGAGGACGAAAGGAAAACCGTGAGTCAGAAATGAGTGCATTCCCTGATTCAAGCACATTTATGGATATTTCTCCATTTTTCCATTTACTCTAACGTTGGCTACAAAATTTCTTGCTAGGAAAATCACTGCCACACGTCTTCATAATTACAGTGATGTGAAGAAAGGAGCAAAGCAATCATTACGCCTGAAATGTGCGCAACCTAAATAACACTAGTGTGAAGTGGGTTGCATAAGATTAAGAATGATGACAATATGCGTATATGTTTTAGTGATTGCAGAAGCTAGCAGGTTCACTTTCAGTTGAATTCATTATTATTCAATGCCCTTATGGGAAGTTTCTCATCGATACCTTCAGGCTTTCCAACTTCGCCCCTAACTCTTCATGTTAGTATACGATTCACTTCATTTAATAACATTCATCAACTGATATTTTCTTCCCTGGACGATTCTTCCCTGAAGGAAGAAAATCTGCTGTTAAAAAAACAACTAGCAGATACGCAGTTACAATTAGATGACCTAGAACAATATGGAAGGCGCAACACGTTGGAAATATATGGTGTACCCGAAACCCCCAATGAAAATACTCATGATGTTGTAAAAAATGTGGGAGTGGCCCTGGATGTAAATGTAGATTACAATATGATTGATGTTCGTCACAGATTGAAAAAACTCCCTCATCAAAAATCAGGTGGAATAATTGTAAAATTTGTTAGGCGTACTGATAAGGAAAACTTTTTGTTAAAACGCAAGGTAAAAAGAAACTTGAATTGTACTCAGTTAGGATACACGAGTAATGAAATTATCTATATTAATCAAAGCCTTACACCGTATCGAAAGATTGTGTATGGGAAAGCCAGAGAAATTAAGCATGAAAGAAATTATGCCTATTTGTGGGTAGATAGTTCAGGGAATATAAGATTAAGGAAAAAAAGGATGATAGGGATGTACATGTACTAAAGACGATTGAAGATGTAAATAACCTATAATATTATAAATGGCTACTTCAGATGAGATTACAATTTACTATCAAAATGTAAGAGGCTTGTGTAAAAAACACAACAAGAATTCTATATAAGTGTTATCTCAAATAGATACGACATTATACTCATTACAGAAACATGGTTACATCAAGGTATACATGATGGTGAACAGTTTAATGGGAAATATAAAGTTTATCGGCATGATAAACAGGTTAATAATAGGGGAGGAGGAGTTGCCATTGCAGTTAGGGAAGGTATTATTTCTAAGCACATAAAGTTAGATGACAACCTTGATTTATGTTGTGTAAAAGTAACCATATGTAATATAATATATATTATTGTTGTTGTCTACTTTACACCTGGTTCTAAGGTAGACAAATATGCAGCTTTTTATAGCTTATTTGAGGACCATGAAGAAATTCAAAACAATAATCTTATTATTGTTGGTGACTTCAACCTTCCATTAATTGTAGATTCAAATTATAGGTTACAAAATGGAGGAAGTTGTTATAGAGTATTGGATGACTTTTTAAGTCTTCTTAACTTACAATCTATTAATAATATTAAAAATAGTAATAATAGAACACTGGACTTGATTTTAACTAACATCAAAAATAACATTTCAGTTTGTAGAGAAGTAGCACCTCTTGTTAAAGAGGACAAGCATCACCCTGCTTTAATAATTAATATGAGCATAAGAAAACCAACAAATACTTTAAAAAATAATAAAACTTTAGTGTACAATTTTCGAAAAGCAAACTTTCTGAAAATCTATGAGTTATTTCGGAACACTGACTGGACCTTCTTGAGTAGTCTCAGAAACGTAGAGGAAGCAGTAAGCCAATTTTATGATGTAGTAAATACGGTATTCGAAGCATCAATTCCAAAAAAGAAAGTTTATGTAAATAATAAATACCCATGCTGGTTTACGAAAGAAATTGTTGCGATATTGAAGTTAAAAGAATATCACAGAAAACGTATGAACATGCAGAGGACAGTAAATTATTGTATGAGGAAACCAGGAAAAAGTCAAAATCGTTGATAAATAAAGCTTATTTTAATTACTCTAAGGAAATGGAGGAGAATATCAAACATGATTCACGCTCTTTTTGGAAAATTGTTCAAAACAAAAAGGGTAAAAATAGACACAGTAATAGTGCTATGGTTTTCAATGGGAAAGTTTTCGATACTAGTCAGGATATTGCAGATACCTTTGCACACTACTTTAAATCTGTTTATTCGGATTCTCCTAGTTCATATAGAGTATCAGGAAATGATGAGCTAAGAGTTCCACATTCATTATGTATTGAAAGAATTACTGAATGCGAGTTTAATAATGCTATCAAGAAATTGAAACCTAAAAAAGCAGCAGGTCCAGATGGCATACCGCCTTGCGTATTAAAGGGATGTGCCGAGGTCTTGAAAAAACCTTTACTGGTGATATTTAATTTAATATTGGAATTACATACCTTTCCAAATATGTGGAAATTAACACGAGTGTGCCCAATTTTGAAATCTGGAGATAGTAGTAACATGGAAAATTATAGACCAGTTGCAATCCTCAGTGCTCCAATTAAAGTACTAGAACAAATTCTATATACTAAAATTTTTAATCATGTAAAAAGTTACATAAATAGTAACCAACATGGATTCTTTCCTTATAGATCCACTGTCACAAATTTAGTAAATTTCATTTAAGATGTTTATAATGCATTTCATAACCGGTTAAGTGTTCATACTATTTACATGGATTTCTCCAAAGCCTTTGATATATTAGATCACGATTACTATGTAAACTTGCAAACTTTGGTTTTACGAGTGACATGTTATCTCTTATTATTTCGTATCTTCATAATAGGAAACAATATGTGGCTTACAAACAGTCAGATTCGCATCAATATATTGTCAATTCTGGAGTCCCCCAAGGTTCGAACCTTGGTCAACTTCTGTTTATTATATTTATAAACGATTTGCCACATAAACTTCAGCACTCCAAACTTCTCATGTACGCAGACGATGTTAAACTGTATAAAGAAATTAATTGTACTCAAGATATGTTAGATCTTCAGAATGATATAAATGTACTCTATGATTGGAGTATGGATAACGATCTAAGGTTTAATATTAAAAAATGTAGCTTTATGGTATTTTCGATGAATAAACACCCATATGAGTATTCATACAGAATTAATAATGAAAAGCTGGAAAAAGTGTACTCTGTCAAAGATCTTGGTGTTGTTGTTTATTGCAATTTATCCTTTGAGGAATATATTTCGAATATTGTTAAGGATGCATATAGACGACTAGGATTTCTCATAAGAAACTCAAAGAACCTAAATAATTTAAATGTTATTATGCTATTGTATAACAGTATGATAAGAAGTAAACTCGAATATGCGTGGGTTGTATGCTCTCCTGGGTATATATCTTATAAAAATAGAATAGAGCAAATTCAAAAAAGATTTCTACGGTACTTATACTACAAGAAGAACCAAGTATCTGCTTACCAGATGAAATTATCTTATAAGTATTTATTGAAAGAGTTTTGTTATGTAAGCCTCAGTAGTAGGAGAGAATTAGCACAACAAATATTTCTTTACAAAACAGTAAATGGAATTCTGGATAATAGTAACTTTCTTCATCAGTTTAAATTTAATACTAGAAAATCTAATCTTCGGATGCGACACCTTTTCCTCTGTGATATCCCGAGAACAGAAAAATCATCACCTATATTCAGACTTTGTTCTACATATAATAATATTTCTACAAAGCATGAAAATCTGGATTTCAGTCTACCACTTTCCTTATATCTAAAAACATTAAAACCAATTTTTGAAAAAGACTATATGTGAATCCATTCTAGTGTCCATTATTTTCTATTTTCTACTGTACTGTGCATTATTTTCCTTTATTCTGAAAGTATTTTACCTTCTATGCTATTTTGCATTTTTTTAAAATTATTTTTTGCCGTTTAATACTATATAAAGGCTATGTTTTGAACTATGAATATATGTGTATATGGTTGGATATATGTCCTGTAGTACTTCACTTATTATCTTGTGTGTATAAATGCGTTTGTGTGTGTATGTGTTTATATGTAATCTACACTTTTATATGTTTATTATTTGAATTTATGTAAGCTTTCCTGTAATTGGAGATTCTCTCTGTAGGAAGCAAACAAACAAATAAGTAAAAAAAAATAAAAAAAAAATTTGAAGTTAACCATTCCTTCAAAAGCATTTCTTAGCAAGCATCCCAGCCAGTTTCTATACTTGATCACTCCCAGCATTCTTTCGTTTTTTACAAACCTTTTCCATCACAATTTCACTTCTTACTTTGCTTTTCAATTGCACACCGACCACCGTGACGGAGTGTTTAGCATAGCGTGCTAGGACGCCAGAGGTCCCGGGTTCGAATCTCTGACTGGGAATGGGTGTTCTTTGTGAGTGTCCCTACGTCAATTTAATCATATCATCACTCAAACTCATCTACGCAATAACCAATAGCGGCAAACGAGTGAAGTAAAATCAACCATTCACACATTCTTCTTTGTCAGAGCCACATTTGTAAAGCTTAAATCAACTTTTTTCCCTCACCTCTTCGTAGCGTCCATAATGCTTGCGCCTTACAATGCCACACTCCAAGAAAAGACTTAAAAGTTTCAAGTAACGTTGTACACTACGGAGCGAGCCTCCCCGATGGCGCAGTGGTAGCGTCGTCGCCTTGTAATCAAGGGGTCCCGGGTTCGATACCCGGTGGAAGCACATAGTGGTTCGAATCCCACTTTAAACTGTAGGTCCAGTCCCGATTAGCCTTACTGTGTACAAAGTTGACTTAAGACACCAACTCAATACACTACGGAGCGCACTGTTTTCCTACAGCATAGCTTCTAACGCTGTCAACGTAATCAGGAGGCCCCGGGTCCCACATCCGAAGGAAGCAGCACACTGTACAGGGATTGAGATGCCTGTTTAGGCAGACGTCCCGTTCCCATTAGTGCGTCTTAAACAGTTTGGGCCTAAATAAAAAGACAATCAATCTCGTAATGAAGCAAAGAGAACCTTCAGACCGGAGTACAAGGACGTAGTCCTATGTGGAGAAACAGTTCGTGTCTAGGAAAATATTTTGTATAATAGTGAAGTTTTCTTGCACACTCCATTTCCGTGTTAATCGTAAATAAACCAAATGTATTTTAATGCAATCTTTTGGGAAGAAGTTTCTGATTGGTTGAATGAAGTGAAGTGGAGTTATAGTTGTTGAGACTGCGCCGTTTTATGTAAAGGACAACGGTAACGGGGCCTAGCTGATCATTCCTTTCTACGTTTTGAATGTTATTAACACAAAGAGCTGGAATGCTCTCATTCGCAACCGTACTATGTACTGAAGTATATGCATTGTAAGCAGAGGTAGACGGTAATTATAATTTTTCCAAATCTACTCAAGAAGATACCGCTAAGGTTAATCGTCTGACTTCCTAATTAGTCACCTGATTTAATTACCAGCCTTGTGACAACCAAGAAAATGTCTCTGAGATTACAGAAAACGCTCTATGAAATTTGTTTACATTTTCCCTAGAGGACGTTAGTACTTCACGAAAGTAAATGAGTTGTTTATTATTCTATATGGTTAAATCGTTTACAGTAATTCACAGTTTCTAAAGCATTTTACAAAAATCGAAACTTTTTCTACGATTTTTTTTAAAAAATGTACAAAACAAAAGTTTTTAAGTATACAATTAAGAAAAATAAAAGCACGGAAGTAACCACAGATTAACATAGAGATGTATCGGGAGCGATTAGGGCGACACAAACGTAAAACCAAGGGTGTTGAAGTTAGTAGCAAACTTCTAACAACACCTCAGAATCATACCATGAACTTACTTCATATTACATTCTTCTGCTTCGGTAAGACAGTATGCGGTAATTCCGATAGTAGACAATTATGTTGTATATGATCGAGATGTTGAACAATGCATTTATTAAAACTCGGCAGCATACGCGATCAGATAATGTAACACCAACGGATCTTAATCACACACTTTAGAATTGACTCTCAACAAATTTTAAGATACATACATACATTTCAGCCTTATGTAATAAAAAAAAGGCCATCCCCTTAACATCTAGGGGGCAAAGGACATTACTACCACCCTTAATGAAACTGTCACATGCACCCACAAAGTGAATGACCACAGAAATCCCCCCATTCGACCAACAGATGCCGGCGTCCACTTCGTATGCATATATCTTTTGAAACTTTAATGAACGCATCTGAGGGATTAGTCCGTGTGACGTCACTAATTATCTCATGGGTATTTTTTGATGGTTTTATCTTGTTAGCAGTAATGCCAATTTACAGCAGCAAAGGAAGAGGTTATGTTATGCAATCTCCCTCTCCTGCATAAATCCTTTGGCATCCCAAAGGTATTTGCATTCTCAAATAACTCGTTCACGTGAAGAAAATCCTTCAAAATCACGAAATATTCGCTACCTGAGATCTGAGAGAAATTAGTTCTTTCCTGTCGGTGTTTCACTTGCAGTGCAAATTAGCTTTCTTCCCTTAACAACCTGTAAAACATGGCTCGAAAATATCGTGGCTTGAACATGGTTGACTTAATTTTGTAAATTACCACGTACCAGAAGAATGAATGAATGAATTAAATTTTTTGGGTGCGTCGGCACATATTTAAAAAGTGTGTAAAAAGTCCCTTAAGAAAGGTTCAAAGTGCAAGTTGTAAAAGGACTTACACGGAACGTACACAACACATTCAAAAGATAAGAAGACACTAAGAAAATTCCTTAGAGACAGTGGAAAGGCCCGCTCTTCCTACAAAACTAAAAACATTAGTTAAAACACTGTTATCATCTCCAAACATGAATGATATATCACTTTAAATGTTAAAACTCTATCTGAAGAAATTAAAATCACCACATTTTTACTGAATTTAATTTAAACATGAATGAGAAAGCACTTCTACATCTGTTAGAGAACTTTTATTAAACTTAACTTTATCGTCATGCCACCGCAATTCATTTGAGTTATAAGTAGGTCTAGGTCGTTTCTGCTCTACCTTTATGAAGCTTTAGATTGTTTTCTTCCCAGGTGCGGCGCTAGTGTAGAGATGTCTCCCTTGTTTTGTTTATTCACTATTATCCGTTGGTCGTGTTTTGAGCGATATTTGCATCTTTCATTTTATTTATTGAAACAACTCAAGCCAAAAAACATATGCGTCAATGTTGCCAACTCCAAGAAAGACTGTTGTAGGTGGAAAATAACCCAGGTCTAATTGTCGCTGACTGGGAATTCCCATAGTGTGTGTATTTGAAATAAATCTTAGTTTGCAACGGACCCAATGTATAATAATATGTACTTTCATTCTTAACATATACGGAACACTTATACATTTATAAATATAATGGAGTGTAGAGGTAGGCAATTTAAAAGCTGTTAACGTTGAGAGCCCAATGAGTTAGATACGGTTGCAAGTTTCAAATATTAACAAATTTCTCTTTCTTTATAAATATCATATTGATTTGCTACACTTCGAAGTGCTAGTACATTTTGTGTTACATGTATCAACATATAATTCATTTGTTATTAATAGGAGGATACTACCTAATGTTTGTATTATTACCCACGTTTACATCTATCCGTAAACTTCACTTTAAGCACATACAAGCTAATCGGGATTGGGGATACAATTTAAGCCAGGAAATCAATTATAACGGTAGTTTTGCCACTGGATTAAACAACAGTTGTAATCGAAAGGGCTCAAAACAATAGTGTGGTAGTAGTGTATATTGATTGTTTCTACGCAATACTTAGTAGGTATTGTCTTTCAGCCTCTTTTTTTATCAATTGAATATCACTTTTTGACATATTTTGACAATTTTTTGTCGATGATTTAGCGTTTAGCGATGTTTTAGTGCAATTTTCATTTTTTCCCACCTCATACTTGGTAGGTATATCACGATCTTACATGATATAACTTAACCTATCCTTTTTTTCTTACTTATTGTTTCAAAATAGTACTTTGTAGGTATCCTCTTTTTATCAATTGAATATCAGTTTTTTACATATTTTGACAATTTTTTGTCGATGTTTTAGCGTTTAGCGATGTTTTAGTAAAATTTCCCTTTTTTTCCCACCTCACACTTGTAGGTATATCACGATCTTACGTGATATAACTTAACCTATCCTTTTTTTATTGCGTGCTAAACTACACGAGAGCCTCTACATGCCTTGACCTATTTTAGAGTAGACCCAAATGGACAGTTCACCAACCGAAAGTGGAGCTCGGAGTGGGGTTCGGTGGAGCTCGACTTAATGGTTTTCTCTTGTAAGGCATAAGCTCTATTTTCTCGCAGTGTTGCCAACACCTCACTCGATCACGATCTTACGTGATATAACTTAACCTATCTTACGATTTTTTTTTACGATCTTCAGTGATATAACTTAACCTATCATTTTTTTTATTTGCACACCGAACTGTGTAGTAGACCCAAATGGAGAGAGTTCACCAACCGAAAAGTGTGGGGCTCGGTGGGGCTCGACTTAATGGTTTGCTCTTGTAAGACACAAACCTTATTTTCTCGCAGTGTTGCCAACATCTTACTCGATCACGATCTTACGTGATATAACTTAACCTATCTTACGATTTTTTTTACGATCTTCAGTGACCTATCATATTTTTTTTTATTTGCACACCGCACTAACTTACATTATATTTTATATAACCTTGTTGATTTTTTTTTAGTATGTGACAATTATTTTTTTTACGAATTATTTTTAAAACTGTTCCGTCACTCTCTCGTTCTTCACGTCGTACGCGAAGGACTTCTCTGCAATCAGGATGACGCTGCATACGGTATCATCGGGCAGCGCGTCGTGGAACTCGCAGACGACCTTGATGTTGGTGCGATCGTTGACCACCACCTGCTTCCTCTTTGTGGTATTGATGACGGACATGGGTCTGTGGGTTATGAATTTGCTGGGCGTGTAGTACATGTCCACGTTTCCCTCGGTCACGTGCTTGTAAGCCGTGTAAGCTTCGTAAAGTTTGAGGTAATCGTCTTTGGTCATGTCGAGGTTGTAATTCTCGCGCGGGAACACTTCGTTTCTTCCATTCTTCAGATAAACGTTCTTGATCTTGCAGTCGTCGAATCCACAAACAGATTTTTTCTAAGTCTTACCGTTTCCAAGATAACCCCACTTCCGGTCGCCATTTTGGATTTCCAAGCATAGGTTCTATTCATATTTTACTTACATATAGGCGTACATGACGAATCCACAAACAGATTTTTTCTAAGTCTTACCGTTTCCAAGATAACCCCACTTCCGGTCGCCATTTTGGATTTCCGAGCATAGGTTCTATTCATATTTTACTTACATATAGGCGTACATGACGAATCCACAAACAGATTTTTTCTAAGTCTTACTGTTTCCAAGATAACCCCACTTCCGGTCGCCATTTTGGATTTCCAAGCATAGGTTCTATTCATATTTTACTTACATATAGGCGTACATGACGAATCCACAAACAGATTTTTTCTAAGTCTTACCGTTTCCAAGATAACCCCACTTCCGGTCGCCATTTTGGATTTCCGAGCATAGGTTCTATTCATATTTTACTTACATATAGGCGTACATGACGAATCCACAAACAGATTTTTTCTAAGTCTTACTGTTTCCAAGATAACCCCACTTCCGGTCGCCATTTTGGATTTCCAAGCATAGGTTCTATTCATATTTTACTTACATATAGGCGTACATGACGAATCCACAAACAGATTTTTTCTAAGTCTTACCGTTTCCAAGATAACCCCACTTCCGGTCGCCATTTTGGATTTCCGAGCATAGGTTCTATTCATATTTTACTTACATATAGGCGTACATGACGAATCCACAAACAGATTTTTTCTAAGTCTTACCGTTTCCAAGATAACCCCACTTCCGGTCGCCATTTTGGATTTCCGAGCATAGGTTCTATTCATATTTTACTTACATATAGGCGTACATGACGAATCCACAAACAGATTTTTTCTAAGTCTTACCGTTTCCAAGATAACCCCACTTCCGGTCGCCATTTTGGATTTCCGAGCATAGGTTCTATTCATATTTTACTTACATATAGGCGTACGTGATGAATCCGCAAACAGATTTTTTCTAAGTCTTACCGTTTCCAAGATAACCCCACTTCCGGTCGCCATTTTGGATTTCCGAGCATAGGTTCTATTCATATTTTACTTACATATAGGCGTACATGACGAATCCACAAACAGATTTTTTCTAAGTCTTACTGTTTCCAAGATAACCCCACTTCCGGTCGCCATTTTGGATTTCCAAGCATAGGTTCTATTCATATTTTACTTACATATAGGCGTACATGACGAATCCACAAACAGATTTTTTCTAAGTCTTACCGTTTCCAAGATAACCCCACTTCCGGTCGCCATTTTGGATTTCCGAGCATAGGTTCTATTCATATTTTACTTACATATAGGCGTACATGACGAATCCACAAACAGATTTTTTCTAAGTCTTACTGTTTCCAAGATAACCCCACTTCCGGTCGCCATTTTGGATTTCCAAGCATAGGTTCTATTCATATTTTACTTACATATAGGCGTACATGACGAATCCACAAACAGATTTTTTCTAAGTCTTACCGTTTCCAAGATAACCCCACTTCCGGTCGCCATTTTGGATTTCCGAGCATAGGTTCTATTCATATTTTACTTACATATAGGCGTACATGACGAATCCACAAACAGATTTTTTCTAAGTCTTACTGTTTCCAAGATAACCCCACTTCCGGTCGCCATTTTGGATTTCCAAGCATAGGTTCTATTCATATTTTACTTACATATAGGCGTACATGACGAATCCACAAACAGATTTTTTCTAAGTCTTACCGTTTCCAAGATAACCCCACTTCCGGTCGCCATTTTGGATTTCCGAGCATAGGTTCTATTCATATTTTACTTACATATAGGCGTACATGACGAATCCACAAACAGATTTTTTCTAAGTCTTACCGTTTCCAAGATAACCCCACTTCCGGTCGCCATTTTGGATTTCCGAGCATAGGTTCTATTCATATTTTACTTACATATAGGCGTACATGACGAATCCACAAACAGATTTTTTCTAAGTCTTACCGTTTCCAAGATAACCCCACTTCCGGTCGCCATTTTGGATTTCCGAGCATAGGTTCTATTCATATTTTACTTACATATAGGCGTACATGACGAATCCACAAACAGATTTTTTCTAAGTCTTACCGTTTCCAAGATAACCCCACTTCCGGTCGCCATTTTGGATTTCCGAGCATAGGTTCTATTCATACTTTTTCTCACATGTAGGTGTACATGATGAATCACCAAACAGATTTTTCCTAAGTCTTACCGTTTCCAAGATAACCCTACTTCCGGTCGCCATTTTGGATTTCCGATCATAGGTTCTATTCATACTTTTTCTCACATGTAGGTGTACATGATGAATCACCAAACAGATTTTTCGTAAGTCATGAATTGGAGGGTTCTATGACAACCAATATTAATTCTCGTAAGAGAACAGAAAACACAAAAAAAAACAATACTGTGGTCACTACAACAAATAGTCTTCTTCAACCCCAATCCAAAAACCCAAAAATCATCATCCTAACTAGAACCATGTAACTATCTGCCATCTGTTAGAGGTTTTGTGAACCAAGTGGTGCTTTGTTTGTGTGTACAATGCTTTTTGCACTTGGTTATCATCACCTAACATGTTATTAATTGTTTTTTAAAATTAATTACAACTGAAAACTAATAATTAATATTATCTGAAGTTACTAATTAATATTATACAAGTAATTGATATATTTTTTTTGTTCTTGTTGCTAGTGTTGGGTAATTATAGTTGTTGCAAAATATAGCTCTCGCGTATGACAGTTTCTGAGTTTTGTTGGGTATATATAGACGAATCGAAATTTTACTTGCTATGTTAAATTGTATGTTAGGGTACATGGTAGGAGAAATCATTGTATATTAGAGTGCTCTTTTAATGATTTGCCTATAACTGCATACAGGCAGCCGTAAATTTAGCATAAAATATCCTGATCCTGTTTCTTCTAGCATGTGCGACGTTTGTTGTGGTGGGCTCATTGGGGGAAATGTGATTCTCCCATGATGTCATCTGACTTACTAGCATATGCGATACGAAGAACAGGTGTGTATGTGGCTTACTAGGATTAGGCTCATGGTAATGAGGTCCTAGTAGCTGAAACGTTGTCGGGGTATTTTGCATTTTTTTTTAAATTTTTTTTTTTCAAATATGAACACATTAAAACTGAACTGTCTCGGATTTTGAGTTTTGTATTCACCCCGAGAAATTCTATATAAAATAACATACTTGAAATTATATTCACGTTAAGTTGAATTTTGATTTTTTTTTGCAATCACCCCGAGAAATTCTATATAAAATAACATACCTGGAAATTATATTCACGTTAAGTTGAATTTTGATTTTTGTAATCACCCCGAGAAATTCTATATAAATAACATACTTGAAAATTGTATTCACAGTAGATTGAATTTTTTGAGTTTTGTATTCACCCCAAGAAATTCTATATAAATAACATACTTGAAAATTGTATTCACAGTACATTGAATTTTTGAGTTTTGTATTTGCCCCAAGAAATTTTATATATAAATAACATACCTGAAAATTGTATCGCTATATACTAGACTTTTTGATTTCTGTGATTTTCGAAAAAGCAATGGCATCCACCACCAGTTTCAATCGTAAAAATGATAAAACTGAATGTGTCACTTGTGGGAAGCTAATCTCAAGGAACAATTTATCGGTACACAGGGCAAGATGTAGCGAAACAGGTTCGAGAATTAATCGTTCCTTACCTTCTAAGCCCTGTGCTCGATGTGGAAAAATGATCAGCATTGCAAATTTAAGTAAACACCTCAAAATTTGCAAACCATCGATTGAACAAGGAACATTGAAAAGGAAAATCGATAATTCAGAAACGGAAGCTTCCACTTCCAAGCAAATTAAATTATCTAATGAACACAAACCAATTAGATCTGCGTTCAACGACCAACTCCAGGATTTTTCAATTAAGTCAGAACCAGGCCGTGACATTCTAAGTTTCTTGAACGAAACGAAAACATCTGTACTAAATATTTTGAAATATAAACTTGAAAACAACTCTATAAAAGTATACGTTGTTCTGTTTTCTGAATACGAGAAAGTTGATGGCACAACGAGTATTTTTTATCATCGTACAAAAAACCAGACACTTTATTTTGCTGACGTCGAAAATTTAGACAACTTCTATTATAAAGTTTCCAACGAGCTGGTTAAGAAACATGACGATTTCGAGGCTAAAGGGTCGGGATGGTCTCTGTGTGGAAGTCCTCACACGTTAACTGTTTACGTGAACCAATTCTCGCCTCTTCGCGCTTCCAGCTACGTTCCTCTTCCACTGAACATTCAACACAAGAGGGCTGTGTTAAATATACAAAACAGCGATAAAAAATGTTTCCTTTGGTGTATATTGGCTGCACTGCATCCTGTTCATTGGTCAAATCATCCAGAACAGGTTTCTAATTACAAACAATACGAGACCGATTTTCAAAATGTAATATCTGGCATCGAATACCCGGTGACATTGTCGGATATAACAAAATTCGAAAATCTTGCAGGAAAACGCATCGCTATTAATGTATATTCCTTCACGTCAGATAAATATCTCGTGCATCCCGTCAGGATAAGCGACATCGACGATGACGATGCTTGTGTAATAAATCTCCTTCTCATTTCCAACGACAGTGTTCACCATTACTGTCTTATTCGTTCACTATCACGCTTGGTCAGAAGTCAAACTACCAAGTATGCAAACAACATCGAAGTTTGCCCGAGATGCCTAACCACGTTCGACGATCGAAAACAAGTCGATTATCGAAATTACACCGGACGTCAGATTGCTATCGAGAAACTTGCCGAACATAAAATTTATTGCGGTGACAACAGACCGACTCGCATGTTGATGCCGAAATCAAAAGAGGTCGAAGAATTTAGGATGCATAAGGCATTGTTCGAACATCCCGCAATCATCATTGCTGATTTTGAGTCTTTTCTCAAACCGTTGTCGTACTGCGAACCAGATCCCGAACTTTCTTCCACAACACCGTATCAGTTGCACGAAGCCTCGAGTTTCGGATATGTTGTCGTGCGACAGGATAGGATAGATGAACCGTATGTTTACCGAGGACCAGACGTAATCAAACATTTTTTTGAAAAGATGGTTGAAGAGGTTGAGACTATTGGCAGCCTCTTACGCGAATCGAAACCAATGCTTCCATTATCCAGCGATGAACTTCAAGCTCACAATAACATTGAAACGTGTCCGGTGTGCGATCAACGTTTCACCGACGAGAACCGGAAAGTATTTCATCATAATCACTTCACCGGAAACTACATCGGTGGAATCTGTAACACGTGTAATCTAAAGATCCAAAAACCTACCTTTGTCCCCATATACCTTCATAATGGCAGCGGTTACGACTTCCATCTCTTAATACGGAATCTTGGATATGATAGACAAAAAGTAAATATTCTAGCAGAGAATGAAGAAAGGTACATCAGTGTCAGCAAGCGAGTATTGATTCCGGGAACTAACGAAAGTGTGGAGATGAGATTTTTAGATTCTTACAGATTTTTATCTGCGAGCTTGGACGCTCTTGCAAGCAAACTTTCGGCTGAACAATTTAGAATAACGAGAGCTAGTTTTCCCACCGTAGACATAGAAATGATTAGACGTAAAGGTATTTATCCTTACGAATATGTTAGTGATAATTCTAAATTTAACGACGACACTCTTCCACCTCAAAAAGAATTTTACAGTCGCCTCAGAGAGAAAGGAATCACGGACGATGAATACGAACACGCGCAACGGATGTGGGACAAATTAGGATGTAGGACACTCGGCGATTATCACGATGCCTACTTAAAACTGGACGTGACGATACTCGCGGATGTTTTTCAAGCATTCAGGAAAACGTCGGCGAATATTTACAAATTAGATCCTGCATATTTTTACGGTCTCTCGGGCTTAGCGTGGTCTGCCATGTTATTACAGACAAAAATAAAACTCGAATTGATACCGGACGTGGACATGTTATATTTTATCGAGAGGGGGATACGAGGTGGAATGGTGCAATGCGTACAGAGACATGCAAAAGCAAATAACGTTCACATGACAGAAGAATACGATCCTAAAGAACAATCGAAATACATATTTTATGTGGATGCAAATAATTTATACGGACATGCTATGATACAAAAACTTCCTTACGGCGGGTTCGAATGGGTGGATACCACTTCCATTAACATTAATAATTTCAACGACTGTGAATTTGGCTTGTTTATAGAGGTGGACCTCGAATTCCCCGACCATCTACACGATTACTTCAAAGATCTACCTCCTGCACCCGAACTAAAATGTTCACCTGATTCAAATCAACGTAAGCTTCTGTTAACATTGGATAGGAAAGAGAGATATGTTCTCCATTACAAAAATCTTCAATTCTTAATTGAGAAGGGAGTTCAAGTAATAAATGTGAGAAGAATAATGAAATTCAAACATTCCGAGTGGTTAAAACCTTACATTGAAAAAAATACGTATCATAGAACACGCGCCACGTCAGATTTAGATAAAGATTTTTTTAAACTCATGAATAATGCTGTTTACGGAAAAACAATGGAGAATGTCAGGAAGCACGTGGACGTGAGATTAGTTCCCGATTCAAATAAATGTAGAAAATTGATAGCATCGCCGACATTCAAATCACGAAATATATATGATGAAAACCTGGCCCTGTTTGTGATGGATAAAAAAATAATCAAGTTCAACAAACCAATCTACGTGGGGGCGACGGTTTTGGATTTATCTAAACTGCATATGTTTGAATTTCATTATAATGTCATGAAACCCTTCTATAATGAAAATATAACACTTTTGTACACGGACACGGACAGTTTTATTTATTCCGTACAGACATCTGACCTCTACAACAATTTGAAACAACCGAAAATGATTGATCATTTCGACACATCTTCCTTCCCTCAACCAAACAGATTTGATCTCCCTTCTCGCAATAAAAAAGTGCTTGGTAAAATGAAGGATGAATGCAACGGAGAAATCATTCTGGAGTTCGCCGGCTTACGTTCCAAAATGTATGTGGTGAAAACAGAAACCAGCATCACCAAAAAAGCCAAAGGTGTTGGTAAAAATACCGTGAAAAACAAGCTTGTGTTCGAGGATTACATCAATTGCCTCTATTCACAGTCGAGGATTCTACGTATAGAACAAAGAATCCAAAGTGTAGACCACGTGATTACAACAAACAAAGTTAGAAAAGTAGCATTAGATCCGCATGACGATAAAAGATGTATTCTGTCTTGTGGAATCCACACGTTGCCTTGGGGGCACTATCGTTTAGAAATCAGTAAAAATTGCAGGCAATGCAAATGAAAAAAAAAACTGAAATAACTATAACTAAAATAAAAATAAAAAAAACTTTAACTGTCACACATACACAATAAATAAATAGCAAGGACAATGAATCTCTTTGGTTTCCGAAAGCAAACAATGGAGACTGTACACCGCACGACGACAGATCATGAATTTCTACCTTCCGTGTTAACTAAACTCAACGGTCTGTTGATCATTCACCTCAACAGCATTTGGACGAAATTGGACGAGGACGTGGGCAAGACATTTTATGTCTTCAACAACAATTTATATTTTTACGAAATTCCGATCGGTGGGAAACTTCAAATCACCGTGAATCCGGAGAACGAAGGGCAAAATATTAAAATTTCTACCGGCAAGAACATTTTTCGAATCAAGCACGACAAGGTACTTTCTAACATTACGTACGATGTTTCCGCAGGAGATTACCTGTACGTTCAACTCCTCGGAGATTACGACAAACTCGTTCCTCTCTTCGTAGAATTACGAATCGTCTATGCTATTATAAATAACCGTTAACCAAATGCCTAACGACATTTTCGGCAACACCAAGCGTGTAGACCACGCAGAAGAGATTCTCATGTTGGACGTCCGAATTAAAAAGTTGAGGAGCGATTTGATCGCTTTGCAGGAGACCTTAAACAAAAATTTAGAGTCGGAGATCGCTACGCTCCAAACGCAATGTCTCGATCCCATTCTGAAAATCGATTCCGAACTGAAAACGCTCATAAAAAATTATGTCGACGTACCTTCTTACGACAACGTTCAAAATATACAGTTGAGCGTAGATAAGCTTCAAAATGATTTGCTCAAATTGCAGCAATTTCAATCGAAAAATGAAGATTTGGAAAAATTGAAACTCGAAATCGAAGAACGAACTTCCGCAATCGAAAAGAATTTCTCTGAACTTCAAACCGTCGTGAACGATATCGACGTGGAACGCTTGCATGTCGTCGTTTCCAAATTACAAGAAGAATTCGCCAGCACGTTGGAAGAAATCAAATCCAAGTTGCAGACTTTGGAAGATACCATGACGAACCTACCATCGTCAGACGAACTGCAGGTCATCGGTAAAAGCGTCGCGAACATAAAAATTCAATTGGAGACTTATCAAGATTTCGAACACATTCAAACCACCATCGCTACGCTTCAGGCGTCTCTGGAGTTGATCAACGAAGAGATTAAAAATATTCACGCTGAAGCGAGCGCGTTGACGAGCATTCAGGACACGTTGAGCACGGTTCAGCAGAAGATCGAATATTTAGAAAATTTGAACGTCGAAACGAATCTTGCTCATTTTCATCACGTACTGGACAACATACAGGGTGACTTGGAATCGTTACGGACGAGCGTACCTTCGAGCGAAGATTTGGAAAAATTGAAAACGGCTGTGACGGCACTATCCGAATCGAGCGACATCAAAAGTTCATTGAGCGATCTCGAGAGTAGGGTGGCCAATCTCCCCACCTCCAAAGAATTGCACGCTTTGAAAAGAAACATATCACGTATGCTGAAACGACTGGAAACGGAAACGACGAACGTGGAACAGATTCGAGACGAACTTGCTTCGCTGGTGTCGACGCTGCCCACTTCGCAGAGCGTCGCCGACCTTCACACGCAGTTTACCGAGATGCGAAGCATCGTGAACGATCTTACCGAGAAAAGTTCGAAATTGAATCAAGTCGAGAACCTTCAGAGTATCGTCGTCAACATCAGAGATCAAGTTGGAGTGCTGGAATCCACGCAGGAATCGACGCTGGCCTCTTTCGGTGCCAAGCTGCAAGAACTCAACGAAAACTTCAAGCAGTTGAACGTGGAAGTGAAAATCAAACCGTCATTTTCTACAGTAACAAATACCATCGTCGAACATTTGTTGCCCATACAAAATACACTGGGACAGCTTCACAGCAACCTCGTTAGCGTCGATACTAAATTCGCTAAACTGCATTCTCTGCAAGCCATCGAAATCAACAGCGTACCCAATCAACAGAGAATCTCCACGTTCGTCGAAGGTAACAAACTGTACATGTTACATCCTTATCATCCGTACTACAAGTTTCTCCTCGATGGCACGATTCAGATAAATGAATTTTCGTACTGGTCTCACGGCAGAAAAGCTAGCGTTCCCACCATGACCTTGATATCGAATCGTGGTGTCCAGAAAGCAGGAAACATTCCTCTGGCACGTTGGAACAAAACGCGCAACATATATGAAATACACGAAGACGAAGATCTCACCGTTTTTGACGTGAGTGCCGGCGATAAGCTGATCATTCAAAACACTGGTGAGGTGCCACCCTCTTTGAATCCCATCACGCTGGTGCTTCTCTTCAAACGTAATCTCTAAAAAATGTCTAGGCAAGCCATCGTCGAAGAATTGCATAAACCTGCACGGCGCAACTACGAACGTTTAGCTGTGGTAACCAAGGGAATCGACGACCTCTGGCAAAGTGACCTTGTGGAGATGAGCAGCGGCAATTTGAAAAATGTGCATAAATTGAACAAGGGCAACAAGTACCTCCTCACCGTCATAGACACGTTTTCGAAATTCGCATGGGCTCTACCTTTGAAAGCCAAAACGGGGGCATGCGTCACGGAAGCATTCAAGACAATTTTTTCGCAAAAGCGGCAGACGACCACGGTTTTTGCAAACAGACAACGGTAAAGAATTTTACAACGCCGTATTCCAAAAATTTATTCAAAAACATGACGTTCGACATTACTCGACTTTCAGTCACATCAAAGCCAGCATCGTGGAAAGATTTAATCGAACCTTGAAAACACACATGTGGAAACGATTCACGCTTCGGGGAAATTACAAATGGGTCGACATACTGCCGGAACTCGTCGACACCTATAATGATACGGTACACAGAACGATAGGCATGAAGCCAGCTGACGTTACGAAATCTGACGAGCAGCGTTTAATTTCTACAGTTTACTGTCCAAAGTACACTCCCACGACTACCAAGAAATCAAAATTCAAAATTGGAGACCAGGTGAGGATCAGCAAATTCAAACGCACCTTCGAGAAGGGGTTCACAAAGAATTGGAGCACGGAACTTTTTACGGTGGTTCGAGTTTTACCCGGAAACCGACACACGTATATAATAAAAGATAGTAGCGGCGAGATTTTGAAAGGAAGATTTTACGAAGAGGAACTCTCTAAAACAAAACATCCCGACACGTACCTCATCGAGAAAGTATTGCGTAGAAAAGGCGACAAACTGTTTGTCAAATGGCTGGGACTTCCGGACACGAGTTGGATCGATTCAAACGAAGTGATTCTATGAGTACGTGGAATGTCGTGAAACGTCTACCTGATTCGGAAAATCGAAAGAAGAAAAGGAACGGCGAGTTGCTTCCCGACAGCATCCGCTGTCTGATCGTAGGTCCTTCGGGGTGTGGGAAAACGACACTGCTCGTGGACAATTTTCTCCTCGCACCGAATTGGTTAGATTGGAAGAACAGGCACCTCTACGTGTTCTCTAAAAGTTTGGAGCAATCCAAATACCAGCAACTGATAAAACTGTACGATGGTCTGGACATTGCAACGTTCGCTTCGGAAATAAAGCCACTCGACGATTGTCGTGAAAATTCAGTTGTTGTGTTCGACGATGTCATCCTGGAAAATCAAAATGAAATTCGCAATTTTTTCACGCAAGGTCGTCACAAAGGAATAGATTGCTTCTTCCTAGCTCAAACGTTTTCCAAAATTCCAAAACAGTTAGTACGCGACAACGCTAATTTCATATGTTTGTTTCGTCAAGATCACACCAATCTCAAGCACGCGTACGATGACTACGTAGGCGGAGACATGAACTACAATCAATTTTCGGAACGCTGCTGCTCCCACTGTTGGAACAGTGACGATTTCGGATTCGCGACGATCGACATGACGAGGAAACCCAACGACGGAAAATACAGAAACAAAATCAACGATTTTTTAAACGTTGCAACGTTGTGAGAAACGATGTGTATAAATAACGCTATGACGAAAACGAAAAATCGAAGACGAAAATCTCAAGCTTCGCGATTACCTCGCGAAACGCTTCAAAGGTTGGAAATCCGAGAATCGCGGATTCTACGAAGAGAAGAAACGTCAAGATCAACCTGTGATCGACGCCATCAGCGATCTAGGTAAAGAAATTAAAAGCGTCACGGAACAAAATAAAAATTTGATCAACGAACTCGTACCACTTGCAGCTAAAAGTTACACCGTACCCACGCCCATTTCGAGCATTCCTTCGACGCCGTTCGAACTGAAGGACGTACCGCCACGACGTCGAGCCATAGGTAGCACGCCGTCGTCTTTGGATAAGATCGAGTTGGGACCTTTGGCACGAGACTACCTGAGCACGGGGAAATTCGACAAGGATGAAGTGTTCGGATTGTATCCGAGCATGGAGAGCAATGAAGGGGGCGGTGTGGTTTGGAAAATTGGAAAATCGAAGGTGACCTTCGAAGGCAACGACATTAAAGTTAATTTAGGCGAGAAGGATAGTTGGAACAGGTATCCGGGTACGGTGGGACTGTGGGAACTCGTTGCCAAAAAGCAGCCGAAAGATTACACCGACGAAGATTATCAGAGTTACAAGGAAATTTTGATCATGACGGATGCCTTGTACCAGAACAACGACGCTACGCAGAATAGGGTGAAATCGAGCAGCGGCGAGAAGTACAGAAATCTCATCAAACCGATTTGGAACCAGGTGAAAACAGGCAGCGGCGTCAAACTCTACAACACCCTGCCCAAAGAGTTTGTGTGGGTGGACGACGTGCGCAAGCTCATAGACCGATTGTTGGTTATTGCAGGAGAGGAGAATGCTGGCAATCGTAATTTCTACAACGAGAAGGTAGGAATTGTGGACATGATCAGCACAAAACTTTCCAACTTCATCGTGAACGACGACAAGGGCATAGGTTACCTCATTAAAATTATCAACACGCTGCCTCCGAGATTCTGGAACATGATCGAAGGAAAAGGACTCGTGAACGACATCATCAACAAGTTACCTTTCGAGATGCATTTACCCGGCTACCAGTACTGCGGACCGGGTACCAAACTCGAGAAAAGATTGGAGAGAGGAGACAAGGGTGTGAATCCGTTGGACGCCGCATGCAAAGATCACGACATCGCCTACAACACCACTCGCACCGATCTGGATGCACGTCACGAAGCAGACAGAAAGTTAGAGCACGCAGCTTTCGAAAGATTCGTTAGCAGAGACGCTTCGCTGGGAGAAAGAGTTGCAGCACTGGGCACCACCATCGCCATGAACACGAAACAAAAATTTGGATGGGGTGTGTAGAAATAAAAAAATTTTTTTGGTATATAAATAACACTACGTAAAAAAAAAAAAACTCCAATTGTGTTTGCCATTTATAAAAATGAGTAAACAATCACTAGACGCCCAAGCATTAAAACAAATGCTAAATTTATCAGTCGAATATGTAAAAATTCAGGAATTGGAAGTGGACAAACCTTACACGATAACTTCCGGTTCAATTGTTTCTACCCAGTATGGTCCCAAGGCGCGTCTGTTGCTCAACGCACAATACAGTCTATTTTTACCAGATCGATACGCTAACATGTTATCCGACGAGAAGCTAGCTATTTTAATCGAGAACAAAACTCAAATCGTGTACAAGGGTACAAAAGAACTTCTTGGTAAGAAAACAAAGCACGTAATAGAATTTGTGTAACGGCTCTGCGCGGAGTATATCCTTGAAAAAAAATTACACGGAACAAAGAAAAATCTCAGAACATTTATATATAAATAACATACCGAAAAAAAATTACACAAGAAAAATCTCAGAACATTTATATATAAATAACATACCGAAAAAAAATTACGCAAAACAAAAAAAAAATCTCAGAACATATATATAAATAACATACCGTGAAGATAACATATAGAGCATCAACATGAAGCCCAAAGGTGTCGTGTACCAGATACCATACTCCAATCTGAAAAATCTAGGTGCCCTCGATGGTTTACTCACCAAGAAACAACGCGAGAAGAAACGTTCTTGCTTGACGAAAGGACACGGAATGAAATTACTTCTCAGCACACCTCAATTGAGACGCTTACAGCGTTCGCGGAAACAGCAAAAAATCGGAGGTTTTATATTCAGCATCCCAGCTATCCTGGCAGCTTTGGGGGCCGTTGGAAGTTTAGCCGGCGGTAGCGCCGCCATCGCGAAAACCGTCATCGACTCGAAGAAGAACAAGGCAGAATTGGAAGAACAGAAACGTCACAACCTGGCTATGGAGAAGAAGGGGAAAGGTATAACCAAAAAACAAAAAAGCAACCTCGATGCTTTGAAAAAATATAAAAAAAAGAAGAAGCCCTGTCCAACTTCGATATTGAATCTCTGATCGAACTGTTGGGAATAAAAAACTTCGGGGGTGTTTTCATGTCCGATTCTTTACCCTCTGCTGTGAAGAAAAAAGAGTATGGCGTGGTCAACCTGGACAGTTACAAAAATTCTGGTACACATTGGATATGCTACCTCAAAATTGACGATAACAATGCATTTGTTTTCGATTCGTTCGGTGGCACACCACCTGCCAGGTTGGTGAAGTATCTCAGTGTTGCCAACCTCTACTACAATGACAAACGCATCCAGGGTTTCACCGATGTTAACTGCGGCCACCTATGTCTTTCCGTTCTCGCATACATGTCTAAAATAAATAACCCGTCGGTGGAACATTTTCAGAAAGCATTGTGGAATCTTAAACACAATGGGCGTGTTCCATCTCACGAGCGAATCTTCGATCCTGAAACTCACGCTGCACGACGACATCGTCTATCCTAAATCCGTAGCTCTCCGTGCATTCTACAGCATGTACCTCATACCTAACGTCACGCAGCACAACAACAAAATTAGTGTCGGAAGCGAACAAATCGTCGTCACGCCAGGCCAATACAATCTTTCCACTTTGCAAGCTCAGTTACCCAAAGGCACGTACCTTTCTCAAAATTCGGTCACGCACAGAGTGGAAATCGTGTCGGCGACGGAGACCGTGGACCTGGGCACCATGGGAGAACTTTTAGGTTTCGAGAACGACACCAAACTCGAAGCTGGCATCAAACATACGGCAACCAACATTCCTAAATTTCTGGCCATAGAAACTCTGAACGTTCACTGCAACGTGGCGGAAGGAATGATCACTAAATCTTCGGACGGATTGTTAGGAAGTCACAAGCAGACGGGGATCATCGCCACGTTCAAACCCAGTTCCGAATTCATGGAACCGATCATCTACACACCCTCTTCGCCGATCTATTTTCCAGTATGTCGCAACCGCATAGACGACATAGAGTTGGTGGTGACAAACGAGAAAGGAGAGGTGGTGGATTTCGCAGGTGCCACTACAACGGCCATCGTGGAGATCAACGTATAATAAATAACACGCATAGTAAAAATGGAGCAAATCGAAAGTTACGAATTACAATCTTTCCCTCCCAACCGTCGCACGTTCGCCAATCTCAACGAAGCAAACAGGGAGATCGAATACGACGTGGACGTAGGGGATGGGTTCGTTCATCCTCACAGAGCAGACCTCTACCTTCAATTCGACGTGGTAAAGAAGGAAAGCGGAGACGCGTTTCCGCCCAATGCAAATTTGATACTCGTGGACAACTTCGTGCCTCACCTGTTCTCGCAGGTGGAGGTGAGGAAACACAACACCGTCATAGACAGAATAGACTATCCGGGCATCACGTCGACGGCAGTGGGAACTTTGAAATTATCCAAAACAGACGCAGCATACTATCAAGCAGGAGGATTCGAAGCGGGAACCAAAATATCGACTAAAAGTCACACGGTGCTCTTTCCCATGCGTCTGCTGCCGGGATTCTTCTCCGACTACAAGGAGATTATATGGAAGGGAGGATTGCGCGTCACGTTTCGAAGAGCGGCCAACGACAACAACGCACTGATGCGATACACCAACTTGAACGCCGACGGCACGCCGATAGCCAACACATTACCCGAAGCAGCCAAGTGCGTCATCCGGAGCATGGAATTGAGAATGCCGATCGTGGAATACGAGACAAACTACGCCCTCAAATACAAAGCGGAGATCTTGAAGAGTCCGCAGGTGCCGATTCACTTTCACGGTTACCAGTGCGTGCAGAAGTTGGCGTCGGGAAGTCACATGGAATTCGACGTGACGACTCAGTTCAACAACATACAGTTCGACATGCCAGATTTCGTCGTAGTGCTCTTTCAGACCGGTCGCGATAACAACCAGGAAAAAAATTCCAGCAAATTCGACAACTGCAAGATCAAGAACGTTTATCTGAAGAATGGAAGAAACGAAGTGTTCCCGCGCGAGAATTACAACCTCGACATGACCAAAGACGATTACCTCAAACTTTACGAAGCTTACACGGCTTACAAGCGCGTGACCGAGGGAAACGTGGACATGTACTACACGCCCAGCGAATTCATAACCCACAGACCCATGTCCGTCATCAATACCACAAAGAGGAAGCAGGTGGTGGTCAACGATCGCACCAACATCAAGGTCGTCTGCGAGTTCCACGACGCGCTGCCCGATGATACCGTATGCAGCGTCATCCTGATTGCAGAGAAGTCCTTCGCGTACGACGTGAAGAACGAGAGAGTGACGGAACAGTTTTAAAAATAATTCGTAAAAAAAATAATTGTCACATACTAAAAAAAATCAACAAGGTTATATAAAATATAATGTAAGTTAGTGCGGTGTGCAAATAAAAAAAAATATGATAGGTCACTGAAGATCGTAAAAAAAAATCGTAAGATAGGTTAAGTTATATCACGTAAGATCGTGATCGAGTAAGATGTTGGCAACACTGCGAGAAAATAAGGTTTGTGTCTTACAAGAGCAAACCATTAAGTCGAGCCCCACCGAGCCCCACACTTTTCGGTTGGTGAACTCTCTCCATTTGGGTCTACTACACAGTTCGGTGTGCAAATAAAAAAAATGATAGGTTAAGTTATATCACTGAAGATCGTAAAAAAAAATCGTAAGATAGGTTAAGTTATATCACGTAAGATCGTGATCGAGTGAGGTGTTGGCAACACTGCGAGAAAATAGAGCTTATGCCTTACAAGAGAAAACCATTAAGTCGAGCTCCACCGAACCCCACTCCGAGCTCCACTTTCGGTTGGTGAACTGTCCATTTGGGTCTACTCTAAAATAGGTCAAGGCATGTAGAGGCTCTCGTGTAGTTTAGCACGCAATAAAAAAAGGATAGGTTAAGTTATATCACGTAAGATCGTGATATACCTACAAGTGTGAGGTGGGAAAAAAAGGGAAATTTTACTAAAACATCGCTAAACGCTAAAACATCGACAAAAAATTGTCAAAATATGTAAAAAACTGATATTCAATTGATAAAAAGAGGATACCTACAAAGTACTATTTTGAAACAATAAGTAAGAAAAAAAGGATAGGTTAAGTTATATCATGTAAGATCGTGATATACCTACCAAGTATGAGGTGGGAAAAAATGAAAATTGCACTAAAACATCGCTAAACGCTAAATCATCGACAAAAAATTGTCAAAATATGTCAAAAAGTGATATTCAATTGATAAAAAAAGAGGCTGAAAGACAATACCTACTAAGTATTGCGTAGAAACAATCAATATACACTACTTGTGGTGTTACGTTTACGACAGCTTAAGGCAAATAGATTATTTGTAGGGACCAACACCCACGGTTTTAATTTTCGGGTAGGCGTTCAGGTCTTCCCAGATGAAGCTAAGTGTAAAGAATTGAACCGGACGTTTGTGGATTACTTCATCTTTGTATCAATTTGCCAATCCCACTCTGTTTTGTAGGGAACAGTGTTATTCGTTCACAGTACTCGTAGATATTCTTCGTGAAGAAGGATTCGAAATAGTTTCATAATCTCGAACCCGAGGCCTCTTAAAATAGCAGAAAACTTAACGTTTCGCTGTTCATGATGTTCATATTATTAATTATATAACATAAATCAACATGATATTCACCCGACTTCCGTGGCGGAGTGGTTAGCAAGACACCAGGGGTCACAGGTTTGAATCCAAGCCTTGGCATTCTTTGTGAGTGTCCCTTCATGAATTTCATCACATCATCACTCATCCTCACCGCCGTGATTAGCCAAAAGTGGCAGAAAAACGACGTCAAATTACAACCAAACCACATCACGTGATATTCAGCCACGAGTCGAATATGCTGAGAATTGCTCGAAACTTTCTGCGCAAAATTTGCTGAGTTTAAACAAAGCAAACTTTGCACAAAAAGAAAGCCGTTTCCTCTTCCTTTCCGTGACTTGAAAGTATCTTCCGCTGAACGAGTGCTTTGCACGGCAAAAGACCAACTTTACTAGGCAACCTTGAGCGCTTGGAATCGCGTGCGGCATTATTAGGTACCCGATTGTATATTCCGGCCTCTCATTTACACTCCAACCACAAACACGGAAGAATCCTTATTGCAAGTTTTCTGTTACCTCCGAAAGGGGAAACCAGAAGGGCACGAGAAATCAACCGTTCAGTTATGCTGCCACACGAACATCTCCCGTACCGCTTCTCCTGTGCAATTTGTTTTGCAGAAAATAACAGTTTTCAGGTCTTCAGTTCCTATCATATTCTTACACTTTTTATACGTCTATTTCTTCCATATTCTTGTGATATTTACATGTCTATTGCTTTTATATCCTAGTGCTATTTGCACATCTGTTGTTTCCATATCCTTGTGTTATTTACATGCCTATATATGTACACGTATATTGCTTTCATATCCTTGTACTCTTTACTTGTATATTGCTTTCTACTTTTCCCTTCTTTGTTTACTATAGTTGACTTTGTATGTTTCCATTCTGAAGTGTTGTATTTTGTATTGTTAACAATATGGAAAAACATACGCTAAATAACAGACTAAGCTAAAGTTTAAAAAAAAAAAACATAGCCTTAGTAGCAGAGAAGCTCGTATTCAGGATGCTACATGGCGGTGTTTATAATACAGACTCGCGTACTTTAGCCACGTCTTGTATTCTCGTATGCGTGACCTTGAGCCACGTTGTGGGCGCAATCATGTTATAGATGGTGTTCCTCAATGATCTTAATGACTTTGAAAATGTCTGCATGTTGTACTGAATGATGGGGAACATATGTATAAGTTGGAAAAGTTTAGAAAGTAACTTTATGTGTGTATGGGCTCTAATAAGGTGCAAATATTGAAATTGTTATTGTCTATTTTCTTAATAAAGAACTGAGTAAGTAATAACCGTTTCAAGATAATAAATTAGATGTTTTGCATAAACGAATTCAATAGCGACACAAAATTGAAAATGCAATATTTACGTCTTTTTTCTTTTTCATATTTTTGAACGTAATTGGATAATAACTGTTTTCCGTCATTCCCCTACCTTGCCTCTGTAATAAATTCTGACGCTCGTATTTTGAAATTAGAAAAGTCTAGCATAATTCCCTTACAGTAGTTTTCGGGACGAAAATAAACTTTCTTTAAGTTCCCTAGCAACGTCCGTTTCCATGGACAACAACAATCACGGCAAATTCTCTAAAGAATTGTTTGTTATCATGCCTCTAAACATTTAGTTAAAACAATCACGATGTAGATATTATAGCATTGAGTATAATAATATGTACGTAATTGTATCTGGGCTGAATCTTCTTCTTATGTAGATGTCACGCTTGTTTGAGGCACCTTTTCAAAACCAGGAGTTCATTCATCTGTGTGTGATCTGCGAGAAATAATGTAGCTAGACAATGAATACATGAATCAAACAATGTGTGTGCAAAAGAAATGCCCGTGGAAACGGTTGCTAAGGATGTGAAAGAAAGGGCATTTTCACCCTTAAAAAAAAGACGATTGAGCGATTTTTAAATTTTCTCGGTCATTTGGGACAATTTCATGGGAGGTCGTAATCGGTCGTTTTTTGCCTCCGGGGCTTCCTTCATGGAGAACATTTATATCAGTGAGCGAGTGAGTGGTGTGATTGGGGCTTTATAGATATTGGACTAGGCAAATCTAACATTCAGCTACTTAATAGTGTTAATGCAAGTAGGTATTTATAACGAATAAGACTTTCTTACTAGCTTCATGTTTCCTAAAGAAAGTCGACTACTTCCTGTTGCCATTTTATGAAATTAGTAACTTATTATTTTTTATGACATCGGTTTCAAAACTGACATTTATGTGTACAATTTGGGTGCTCCAAAATATTTCTGTCAGCACTTTTTGAAATTTGTCATGAACAGTGTCGTAGTGCTATCTGTGAGAAGTTAAATAAACTCATTTATAATGTAATTTGCATTGAAGTCGAGAAAACAAAGCTAATTGGTTATCCAATATAGAAAGTTGATTGTTTGTAAGGTAATATTCATAATTCATTACATATTAGTATTTTGTATAGTAAAGTCTCTTGTTGTTTAGATAAGAAAAGCGTCTGTACGTTAGAAAGTCGCGAACATCTTAAGTTAAAGAAAACTTCCATAAGGGTTACTACTCGCTGGTCGAGAACATTGTATGTTAAGCTCAAGCAATTGCTTCATCAATTTCATAATGTAATCGTCATCGTCGAGATTAGCCAAAAGTGGTCAAAAATCGACATAAAATAATCTAATTCAACCAATCAAAACATTTTAACACGAAGCCACCTAACTTCAGACCAATCTCTGAGATTGTTCTGGGTTGACATTTTGACAAGGAAATAGGTGTGTCCTTATCTTGGATCTTTCATCTTATTAATATGATAATTCGCCCTCATGGCTCAGATTTACGTGAAGAGGTAGAAAGCGAGTTTTAAAATAATTAGGTACGAATATGAAACTTTCCTACACTTACCTGCCTAACATGTCGCATGTTGTCACAAAGTTAGCCCCTAACTCTCTATGTCGGGAGCAAGAGACTCAGTCTTCTCTCAAAGCTTTCTGGGTAAAAACGCAACTCTGTTTTCAAAGTTACAAAAAAATTTATAATCACACATAGCAACCATCGTACGTTAGTTTATAATCAATATTCAGATTTATATCCGTTTCTTTCGTTCAGCCATTTAAAGCCTGAAGCGCAATTCTTAAAGCATTTCAATCACAATCAACTAAAAACACTGCCACAAACAGGATTAACGTGTGCAGTTCTCATGAAATGAACGTTAAGCGTGAATATACAGGATGGTCCATTCGACTGGCCTGGCGAGTTAAAAATGTGACGTAATTGGTTATGACGTATTTTGAAGTTCGAAATCCTCCAAGTTCAATTAACAGATTTCCATCAAATTAAAGTTGTGTGTGACAATAATCGTTAAAAAATATTAACATTTCAATAATTTTAACGCACAGGGTCGTTTCAAATTGAAACAAGAGAAAGGAAGCACGTTTGTAACTGTTGAACAGAACAAACTGGGACTACTACTCTGGTGTCGTAACCATCCAATCGGCCAAGATTACAAGTTGTACATTCTTTTATCTCAGTAACTTTAATTCCAAATGCCGTACAGAGATAGAGCCACGTGTACCTAAAATGTGTAAGTTTACAACCATACAGTTGTTAGTATCAAAACCCCTCTTTTTCCCTAACCTCTTCTGCATTCTCTCGTATCTTTTTCCTCCTCCCCTTCTCGCCCATTTTATCTGACCTCTTGATTTGTCAACCCTCCCTATTTTAACATGTCGCCACACTTAATAGATTTATAGATGCACCATCTTTCTCCATCCTTCTTCCCTATCCGTTACTCCCTTTCGCCCTATTATCACTCCCTGTCGGCTTGTTTGTGAATTTATTTGTTTGCTCTTGTCGTTAACGGTCTCCTAGGGTCGTACAGGGCGTGTGTTGCCTCAACGTGTTCTGCTTCTTTCCCTCATATCACTCGTAAACCCGCGAACACACATATCTCCCGCGCGCTGCAAATCTCCTGGTTATCCTAAAGTCCTGCTCTGACAACAAGATAAATCATGATTTATCACCGCTGCGGACGGAAGGACCATATGCACACACGGTCTGGAGAAAATGACCTGTTTTGTATCGTTGCTGGGAGGAGATAACGCATCGTTACTTCTTCACTGTGGATGTTCTGTGTCGTTGCAGTCTCGCTGGAGCGCGAGGCTGAAATGAAGATGTTACACCTTACAAATGCTTAGATATTTTGTAACGTTTGCTTGTTGTTTCTGGTGTTATATTTTTTCACAGTAGACGTTGATCAGAAAGAATATAGCTTCTTTCAGAAAGTGCACGAAAGAAACGTGTCCGCAGCAGAGGTGGAACGTTTGCTTAACATTCCTCACCCTCATGGTTCGACCTCTATCTCACCCTCACTTGTTTAACTTCGGCCTCACCCTCATTGGTTCGACCTCTACTTCACCCTCACTGATTTGACCTATACCTCACCCTTACTGATTCGACCTCTACCTCACCTCACTGGTTCGACCTCGAGCTCACTCTCACTGATTCGACCTCTACCTCACCCTGAATGATTCGACCTTTACCTCACCCTCACTGATTCGACCTCGAGTTCACCCTCACTGGTTCGACCTCTACCTCACCCTCACTGATTTGACCTCTACTTCACCCTCACTGGTTCGACCTCTACCTCACCTCACTGGTTCGACCTCTACCTCACCTCACTGGTTCCACCTCGAGCTCACCTCACTGGTTCAACCTCGAGTTCACCCTCACTGGTTCGACCTCTACTTCACCCTCACTGGCTCGACCTCTACCTCACCTCACTGGTTCAACCTATACCTCACCTTAACTGGTTCGACCTCTACTTCACCCTCACTGGATCGACCTCTACCTCACCTCACTGGTTCAACCTCTACCTCACCCTCACTGGTTCGACCTCTACTTCACCATCACTGGTTCGACCTCTACCTCACCTCACTGGTTCAACCTCTACCTCACCCTCACTGGTTCGACCTCTACCTCACCTCACTGGTTCAACCTCTACCTCACCCTCACTGGTTCGACCTCTACTTCACCCTCACTGGTTCGACCTCTACCTCACCTCACTGGTTCAACCTCGAGCTCACCCTCACTGGTTCGACGTCCACCTCAGTTTCTCGGTTCGAATTCGGCCTCACCCTCACAATTGGACTCCACCATCTCCCTCACACGAACTCTCCCATTCAGCTCAACAGATGACGCTGCTCATTCTTAATACTTTTAACGTTTAGTACGACGAACAGAATCATTCCATAGCGCGCAGTGAAGGCATAATATTGAACTCACAACCTTCTCTACAAGTTTCTGTGCAAAATAGCGTCTGCTGTCATGTTTCCTGCAAACGTTTTGGAGCGTGTTGTAAACGCACTTGATAAACATATAGCTTACAACATTTATGACAGTGATTCAACCAACATGTAATGACTATATAGTGAGTGAGTAGTGAGTATCTGAAATTATATTATTTACCATAAAATAAAGTTGCATAAAGGTAGGTAAAATCCGATAGAAATGTAGAATCAGGCAGTCTCTTAGTTTCTCTACTGTAGCGTAGTGGATAATTCTATCACATTGTAATCGAAGGGTCCGGGATCGATATCCGGTAGAGGCACAGTAGGTCTGGTACCGGCTAGTGCATCTGAGCATAAAGTGAATTTAAATTAAACTTCGTCTCATGAAAATGATCCGAGTCCGACATATGCTCTGAAAGTGCAAAATTGTGCCCTTTTTCCTTGAATGCAGTAACATATCATTTTCAGTTATTGAATGCATATTGAGATGAGCAAATAAGACATGCTGAAAACCGTACGAATAGTGCGAACGCATACGTTGATTAGTAAACATAAAATTTGAACCTTTTGCGTGAAGATTCTTTGAGATCGTACAGCAACCACACACGTTATTATCAGGATACAAATAGCAGCATAGAACCCATGTAATGCCAGGCATAAAAAGAGTACTTACCTTTCAAATGCAATTCATATTTGACCTTGGATTTGGAAAACCACGCTATCCTAATCAGTGGCAACTAATCTGTGTAACGATATGATCTTTCTTAACATATCGACTATGCATACACGTACGCAAACCACATTAATTGACCAAAAGGAGACTTCAGTTTTAATTCTCCACTTCAACAAGGCGATATATGTACGCTTGAAGCCCAGTAGTATACGTATAACCGTAATTTTGCTGTTGAAGTTGGCCCTCAAATATGGATTGTGAAGGAAAAAACGCATTGAAATTGAAACTTAAGTGAACATAGTCATCACCTCCATGTTAAATGTAGTTTAGTCTTTTTTACCAATAGACAGTAATATATAGGAACATGAAATAGATAATTGTGGGCTGAAACTGCCAAGGCATAAATGTGTCTACGATTATTGTCACATTAAAATGATATACCATTGTAATCAAGGTTATTAGAATTGTATAAGGTTGAGTCGTAAGCTTGTTTACTCAAAATGCATGCGATTTGATGAATCGTGGGAGCATGTGAATCTAACGTGTTGCATTATCCACATAAAGAAAAGAGCACAAAGTGAAAACTTGAAATGGAGCACAGAAATGCTAATAATGTTGATATGCCAGTTCATTTATGCTTCATAATTACTAAACATCTTTCCAGATTTTTACTTCAAGTGGATTAAAATTGCTGATTTTCAGAAAGAAATGCAAGTTTTCTTATGTGTAATCCGAGGCCACGCTTCGGCATTTCAGATCTGCAGAATTATTGTTTCGTGACACTGTGTTACACAATTAGTGCCACACGTTAAACAAAATAACATACAAAAGGCAAGTTTTGTAACATAAAAGCAAGTATAAATTGTTAAATCACTACATTTTGATTCCTATTTCAAGCTTGAGAACAATATAAAGTGTATATTTGATTCATAACTTACTTATCTTGTGGTGGTATATTAGTCCAGTGTTAGAGTTTTTGCTTTGCAATCTGAAGGTTGTAAGTTCGAATCCTATAGTGGAAACTTTTTCTTATTTGTATTTTGCTGATTCTGATTATCTCCGTCACTTTAATTGTATCGCGGAACATGATATTGACATGAAACATCGTATGATTAACTTTGTAACATGATTAGTACAATGCATTTTAATATGATCAATATTTATTGAATCGTGAAAAAATATATAATATTACGTAATTGTGAAATTAATACCTTATTTCTAAAAAGGAATGGCCTTAGAACTCAATTTTTCAACTGTGGAAAATTACATTAATAATGAAAGCAACTCACAGTTCTTTACTAATCCGTGCAAAATTGTTGTAACTAAAGGAATTAGACTAGTAATCTTACACTCTCATAGATGACAGTACCTACGCTCCTGACCGAACACCACCACATTTTCTCTGCAACAATGTTATCGATCGCACAATTAGGTTCCATTGTTTGCTTATTAAAACCGGCGGGAATAACTTATTGTCTCTCCGGAATGGCTTACGTCTGTTCCTTCTGTTTTCGTGAGTGCTTCCTGCACTTCAGTGCATTCGAAAAGTACGTGAGTTGAAATAACAATGCTCTTAATGTAGAAATCTTAGAAACGGACTTGTATTCCAGCGCCCACGTTTCCAGTGTGGTCACGTTACACTTGTACATAGGTATCTGTTCAATTCACTGTGGAGGCAGGGGTCATAACTTCGAAGCCTGGATAAAGACATTGTGTTTGCCCTATTGTCTACTTCATCATAATCACTCATCCTCATCGCCGTGATTCAATTAAAGAGATAGAAAAGTGACGTAAAAAAAGAAACCTACAGGTAGAAGGTAAAACAGAATAATCAGGGTTCAAGTAAATTTTCTTCTTTATTAATGGGCTGTTCTTTAGCTTAACCCACTGGTACATTAATAAAATACATAATTAAAGAAAAACAACACACTCATTTCCATGGATACCTAAAATTGTAATTTTTGCTTTTTCGTTGTTTTGAACTCCATTTTAAACTCAGATATGCCAATTGGAACTTATTGTACAGTTTAAAGTGAGATCCAATCCTCTATACAATGTATGTCTGCCGGGAATCGAACCTGGGACGCCTTCATTACTAGGCGACAACGTTATTACTTCATCAAGCGGGATGCCCTATTTACAATTAATTAACAAATATGAGACCGGTCGTGGAAATCTCCTATAATGGCTGGGGGTTCGACATGCTGACCCATCACTCCATTACCAGTTGAAGATCTCCACACCTCTAGGTAGGATTGTGGGAGAGAGTCGGGAGATCAGCCTAGGCCCTTCAAGGGCTGTCGAGTCACGGGTTATAAAATGAATATGATAAGAAGTAGCTACAGCACGCAATGTAAATCGGATATTATCCATTGCCTAGTACTTTTAATTGTGGAGAAAAAAATTAGTACTGAATTTCGGGGGGCGTCTTTAAGTAGTTGGTTAGCGCAACAGTAGGTGGCACTGCTAATTCGTAATACTTTGAACGTTAAATACAACGAACAGAAGTATCTCATGCCATGCAGTGAATTCACTGGCGAGTGAGAATCATTTTCGTCAACTATTGGAAGTATTTATAAATAGACATAAAGATACGAATATACTCCCCACTCTCACTCAAGTTCAAGCTTTCAACTATAGTAGACTTCGTCAACTTGTATTTGTGAATGACCGTTCTCGTACATACGTGTGAACTGCAGAGCGAGCAGAAGTTGTAAGACTGGCGGAAAGGAAAGAGTGAGCGAGGCAGGAGGCTTCGTCGGTGGCGTTTCAGAAATGGCAATGAAATCACGGCAGAAGAAACATTAGATGGTTCTGTGAAAAGTAGAGTGTCTTTCACCCGACTTTTGCCCTATTGCTCAGTTGCCTTGAGGTGTAGTGTGCAGGCGGGAAGCTCGTCCCGCAGGGAGAGCTCGTGGGGTTCTATAGGTGCAGAGAGAGATACTGAAGCACTAACTCTATGGTTACTTGTAATAAATGGTTGCTCTATTCGATGGTCAGTGCAGACACCGTGGCTGGGAACCCAACTCCAAACTAAAAATCTATTGATAGAGAGCGAAAGATGGGACAGAAAAGTAGAAAGAGATAGGTAAAGAAAGGAATATAAACAGAGGGAAATGAAGATAGAGAAGGAACGAAAGATGGGCAGAACAGTAAAACGAAAGAGAAAGATTGAAAGATACAAAGAGAAAGAGAAGGAGAGGAGGTGATAGAAACAGAGGGAAGGGAAACGAGAGAACGAGAGATGGACAGAATAGTAACAGGTAAGATACAGAGAAAAAATAGAGATAGATACCGGGAGAAATTGAGACAGAGAGAGTGAGGGAGAGAGCGAAGGAACAGAATAGTAGAAGGGAAGAGGCAAAGAGAAGGACTGATAGATGGAAAGAGGTGCAGAGAAGGAAGTGAGGAGATAGAAGGGGAAGAAGTGAAAAGAAAGAAAGAGAGAAACAGTAACAGAAAGAAATATATTAACGTAAACAAGAAAGAATAAAGTGAATAACGAGAGAAACCTGGGAAGAGACTAAAAATTGGAAACCTTAGTAACTAGAGTACCGCCTGAAAATAATTCCTCCACACTCGATCTCACACAAACGAAATTATCTTGAAATACCAACGGATTGCTACCTGATGTCTTTCCAAACCGATTTAAGCTAATACGTGTAATGCGGGCTTCAAAATAGTAATTACTAATTCTAGAATTTGTAGATGCAGGTACCAACTTAACGTCAATCGAACCCGTGATGCCAACGCGTGATACCACCAACCACAACATCCCACAATGTCGACCCTCGGTCCCCAGTTGGTGGCGCGTGCAATCTTCAGGACCTGAAACTCCAAACAAATCTCCGACAGGTTTCGCATGTCACTGACAGGGGACGATCGCAACCTATAGGTTAATGAGATTTTTCCCCATCATAATCAAGGGATGCGTGCTGGAAGGGGGGGGGGGTTATGAGTGTGTGTACACAACCGCTTTCCGAAGGTTTTCCGAAACATAATTCACTTTCCTGGCGGTGTCGGGAAGAGGCCATGCTGGGACTGGCGAATATGACATTCATCACCCGCTGTCAATCACCTGTCCGCTTCGATCGGCAGTTGGGTATACACCGCATATTTTATATCCCCGGAGGTGGTGGTCAGCTCCGGAAGTTATTATACGGAAGTGACCATGTATTCATCAGCGACCGGCACGCGTGATGTGGGTTGCAATGTTTCTAAATCTCCACTTTTGGTTTTTTGGCGTTTTGATGCGTAGGATGGTTGGGTTGCGGACTTGCATGTACAAAATTCAGAATTAGTAATTATCATTTTGGAGCCTGCATTACGCATATAGCTTAAATCGGTTCATAAAGACCGCATCAGCTTGTAGCTCCATTGCTGTTGCGAGAGAATTTGGTTCGAGTGAGCTAAAGGGTGGAGAGATTATTTTCAGACCTTTCCTGTTTCCGTGTACATAGTTGCTAAGATTCACCTTTTTCTCTATTTGCATGTTCTTCTCGCTTTGTACTCTTCCTGTCTATGCATCTCTTTCTTTTCACGTTTCTGTATTTCCTACTATCTTCCTCACCTTCTGTTTCTATCTTCCTCACCTTCTGTTTCGTTACTCTGTTTTTATCTCCTCTGTTTATCTCTTTCTATCATTCAATTATTCACTCTGCCCCTTTATTTCTACTGTTCTGTCCATCTTTCGTTCTTCCTCCTTTCGTTCTCTCTCTGATCCTATCTGTCCCCCTTCTATTTTTCAATTTCTCTCTTTGTAGTTTTCTCATTTCTGTCCACCTTTAGCTCTCTCTCTCTCTCTGTTTCGAACTGTTTTTTCCCTCCTCTACTTCTCTATCACTTCCTCTCTTTGTAGCAAAACAGGTATGGGGGAGCAATTTGTGGGGAACGGAGTCGCCACCTGTTTCGTTCTGCCTTGATCACAATGCCACACTGCACTACTGCACTGTTACTCGCGAATCAGATGACGAGCACAAAAACGAGCGACAAAGCCTATTTCTTCGCTATCTCATCCTTTCCGCCCATCTTACAACGCTACAGTACTCCTGCTCGCTTTGCAGTTTCTTTTCCCTCTTCCAGTATTTCTTACATTCTACCCATGGGCGTATATATACGTAGTTCACGAAAGGGTGGGGAGTTAACTTTTGGTATGATAATTGAAAATCCGTGGCACTGCTGACCGGAAGCTTGTTGGGGAGCGCGCGGGGGGAGGGGGGAATGCTGGACCCGACAAACTTGTGTGTATGTAGTTTCAGTTACGCTACTTAGTATTGATACTTTTCTGTTTATCTTGTGTCAAACAACTTGAGAGTGTTACGATATTTACTTGATTTTCTTGCACCGTGTTCTTAAAAACCAAACTTCTTTAAGAAGACTCGAGGGTAAATAATGATATCTGATTTGACAGTCCCAATGCAGTTTCTTATCGCAGAAATTCCGAAACTTTCATGAAATTGCAGACATTTGGTCTGCAGTTCCATCTGGTGAGTGGAAATATATAATTTCCTTCCCATCCATATCTCGTCCTATACGTCTCAAATTTAGAAAAATAAGTCCGAAGAAATTTTTATGAACAAGCGGATAGAACAGGTAATCTCAGGTAATCCGGTAATTATACTGAACAAAAATGGGAGTTGTACCCGTTGAACCTTCCTTAAATACGCCCATGATTCGACTTTATGCATTAATCCGGTAGATAATTATACATTCACCGGCAATAAAATTATCCTAGATCATGAAAACTGCAGTTTGGCAAGTAACTGAGTCTATCAACCCATTTTCGGTGGAGAAAATGGATGAATTTACATGCTAGATACGAACCAGAGAAACGGGAAATAACCTCTAATAAAGCAAACAAGATGGCGTGGTTGAAACCTGTTCTCACTCTTGCACGCTGTTGCGCGGCTTCAAATAATTTTTTTTTCCTAAGTTTTGTTACTATCAGCGCGCCTATTCGAACTTCGTATCGATTTGGTAGCGAGATGCGTCAGCTGCCTGTGCCTTAACCCGCACCAGTCCGCAACGGGGTCTTCATTAGATAAAATTTGAGCGTCACATACTTTATGCTTTGACATCTAAGGAATTTTCAGTATTCTACTCCCTGTATCCACCCACCGTACATACTTTGTCTAGCCTTTATACGCCCCTATAAAGTACATATGAAGGTTTTCAATAAGTAATTAAGAAATACAAGTATTTGAAACCACGACACGTAATCCACATATAAAATCAGGTCCAGTATCCGCTTCTAGGAAAAACGGTTGTTATTTTTCTGGAGTTTGTGTATTTCTCTTTAGGTTTACAGCAAAGCTTCACCGTTCAAGATATACAGGGTAATTCAAAATGTATGGTGCAACTTTACACAGATATTATGACGTTACTATTTATGATAGAAAATCGGACAAGGCATCAATATAAGAAAAACTCTGGATGTTTTATTCCCACTTAGCGGACTTATTCTGCTTAGCCGATGCTCCACCAGGATCGCCAGTGTCGCATAATGGCGAATGACCAATAGAAGGCGTATTGTGTGTTGGAGCTATCGAGAACTGATTCAATCACAATGGTGCAAAGACATTTCCGCATGCTTTTCGGTAGTAATGCATATGTTTCCCAAAGATTTGCCAAAGTTACAACTGCGAATTGTTAGTGCCTTCAAAACCGTTAGCATAGCAAGTGCTTGATTATCGTTTGGACCTTTTCCGCTTTACACGTGGTTCCCATGTAGAACATTTATAATGTGAGTCATGTGAGTAAAACTTCAGGGGGTTCATCTTTATGCCTTGTCTGATTTTCTATCATAAATAGTAACCTCATACTAACTGTTTAAAGTTGCGCCATTCATTGTGAATTACCCTGTATTTCCAATGAGGAGAACTGGCAGTAAACAAATTCTTATCTGATTACGTACGAGTATACCTCAGAATAAACGTGAATTGTGAGTATTCAGCCAACAAATTGTTGGAACTTCAGTTGCAGAAATATTAATAGCAGTTGCAGAAATATTAATAGCAGTCGAAAAAATACATTTGATGTATCTTGATTTATTGTCCGAAAGAACCCTTATTAACTAGCAAGAACTATCAACAACTATGTTGTATTATTGAGCATAATCGCATTTAAAACTACTGCGACATCTGACAGTATCCAAGAGAAGCAAAACACTACCAAAGTCATGTGTCACAATCGGTATCAAAGAGCTCTAGTTTTTTGGATTTTACCATTAGCGGCGATTAGGAGGGGCGAGGGGGCAGTTGTCCCTCCCCTTTTTGCCACTTTTGCCCCCAACACTATGCAAAACCTTATCTACCAAGGGAAAGTGAACTACCCTTACCACCCAGTTTTGGAACCCAATCGCCGCCACTGGAGTTTACCATTGCCTACTCTTCAGTAGTTTAAATCACACTCATACTACTACTACATTGCCATTTTCGGTCGCGTTGCCGCGGAACAGCGGCTAGCTCGGCAGGAAGTAAAATCGCATGTGCCGGCATTTAGACCTACAACTGTACGCTGACTTGCCACTGGACGCGTCAGTGCTTCATTATCCCGATAGATGGTGTTCAGTTTGCACGTTATTGTGAAGTGATAAGGTGTTAACAATTGTTTTAGATCGTTTTGTTTTAGTTTACGTATTATTGGTGCTTTCCTGCAGTCTAATAATGCCACGCTATCCGCACAATTTGAAACAAAGCATTTCTATATACGACTCTTATATTACGATTTCTTGTAGGGAAGTTAAGATACGTTTTGCAGCACGATTCCCCGATGCTCCTGTTTCACGCACAGATAGTGTTCGGTTACTTGTGAACAAATCCGGGTCTGTTCTTGATAAGAAGCGAAGGGTAAAACGGCGTGTGCTTAACGAGGAGGAAGTAGATGGCGTTGAAGTGTTATCAAAGATCCTTCCGGCGCCTTGCACAAGAAATAGACATTTTCATGACATCTGCGTGGCGAGCTACAACGCTTTCAAACCTGAAACCATACATTATAAGAATTGAAAGAAAATCAGGAGAGAAATTGAAGCACTTTTGGAAAAGGAACTGATACGTGTTATTGAACATTTCCTTTAAATATGCCGTAAATGTGTGGATACAGGAGGACATCATTTCCAACATCTCTTGTAACGAGGTACGTGCTCATTTTAATTGTAATTGTCAATGTAATTGTACCATCTTCTTCTATTATATAGCTAGTGCTCCAGTTACGCGGATATTGTATTCTGTTTGCCGGCAGACGCGATCTTACTTTCCGTCGCCCTAGCCGCCGTTCCGCGGACGACTTGACTAAAAAAGGCACTGTATTACACATATTGAATGAGGTGTAACATAACTTTTTTTGTGAAAACGTTCCGTTGTATCAGTCATCTACACCCCTCAGCTATTGACAAATGCAGCTGATTGGTTTGTCCAGAGCAACATTAGGTCACAAGTTCATGGTGTAACTCATGAACTGTACTTCGAATCGTTAATTGCTTTTCGAGGCACCAGATGAGCAAAAGAGGTATTTCAAATTAAACTGATGAGAGAAAATATCTTTATTGCACGCTGTTGAAATGCACTGATTAGATAATTAGGCGTTGTTGACAATAATTCTTGTTGTTTTAAAGGAGATGTTTTCTAGCCAAGCGCTTTTTTGGAAATTTGGAATACCACTCAAACTGAACCGTAAGGAACTACTGTAGGCATGTGTATACTTCCATACATTTCCGGTGTGAAATTTTGCTTTTAAATTATTTTTACTAGTGGAAAGGTAAGTACAGCTCGTATCTGTAGTAGCAAAGCCTCTTGTGGGCATGTTTAATGTACATCATGCAAAAACATTACTTAATGACAGTATTTGTTTGTCTAAAGAGGTCTTTACGCACATATAGGCCAATCGGGACTGGACCTACAGTTTAAACTGGAATCAGAATTACTGTACAAAGTCCTTAATGGTAGTAGTTTTTTTGCAGGGGTGCCCATCCCCCCGAGGCCTATGACGCACTGCCCTCAAAATGGTAGAACATTCCCTCCGCCCCTCCTTCATGACGAATTATTTTTTAGTCAGGCGAAATTCGCGGAACAATATAATACACACATATTTAAGCAATGTTTGTTTACTTTAGGAATTGATTGATTTGGTGTTTTAAGTCCACTTTATGCACAGTAAGGCATAATCGGGACTGGACCTACAGTTTAAAGTGGGATCCAAACAACTATGTGCAATCACCGGGTATCAAACCCGAGACCCCTTGATTACAAGGCGATGACGCTACCGCTGCGCAATCCGGGAGGCCCTACTTTAGGTATTGTTTACAATATAGACTTTAACATGTATATTGTATATTACTTTGACATTGATTGAAATAACATTTTACATAAATGATAATAACTTCTGACGTTATACAATTGTTGCAGCAAATTTATTGATTTATTGAACCTTATTAACAGTTTGTCTGCTTGTCTAACCTTGTATTAATGCGAACAGCACGCCCATTCCCCTTTCAAACAGATTCTAAAGGCATAAGAGGTGGTGTTTCATTTCAACCCCTTCGTAGCGATGACCCACAGGTAGGTAGAAAGAAAGACTGTACATAATAAGCATAACTAAAAATCAGTAACATATCAAAAGAAACGATTCCACCCATTAAGATAGCTAAACCATACACTTTTGTCCCCCCCAAAAAACTCCCATGACGCAGGCGCGTCATGAATCGCCCCTGTGAATACACCTGGTTTACTGAATATGAGTATTTATCGACCTAACTATTATGTGACTAATGCTTATCAAATGAAGCAACTGCAGCAAGCAACTTTCAAGAAAGCCACTTTTAAAAAGCTTTGTCTTATGTTCGGGTCAAACTTAAGGTCAAACTTCAAGTCAGTCATACTAGTCTACTCCTCTTTCTTTTTTCTTTCCCTTGCACTGTTGCTACAGTTCTTTCCACTGAATTCGTCTACCCACATTCTGACCAATGCTAATGACTAATAATGATTAACATTATTAAACTAGAATATCCAATACGTAACTGTAACAGCAACTTGTAAAGAATGTTTCGTCTCCACTGACAAGTCCGAATAATAGTAAGTTTACAGGACGTGCGCAGATATCGATTAAAGGAACTCGGTTGTGTAAATTTTAAACATTTTCAGACGATGAGGACTATCTCCCAAACTTTTAAAACAGTATACCATTTCCATGAATGACTATGACAAAAATTCTATCAGGCAGTTTGTAAGAAATAACTTGGATTGGCAACACTGCTAAAGTTATTTTACAGCAAATAATAGTAAAATGTTTTTGGGTTAGTTATAATCTAGACTTTAAAAATAATCTCTTGCTTACCTTCCATTGTGCGCGCCGACATTCGGTACATATGATGAACTTGCTGATATGGCGGCATCAGGAATCACCCCGGTCTCCATCCCAAGTGCGTGTTCGCAATCACCTGCAATAGAACGAAAATATGTCAGAACTGTATCAAGTATCATTCAATGACAGACAAGAAGCTTAGTATAGGATTATGATGTATGCATACCTGCATACCCTGGATCATAACGGATTCGTAGGAGTTCTCGAAATTCCAGTCTGTAGAAGACTCTGCCTTCGTATGTGTCACAGTAATTAGTTAGTCATTTGTCATGGCGGGATAGTCAAGAGTCAAGAGGTTTGTCACTTACGACTGTCGAAAGTGAAGGGTTTATATGGAAGGAAAGGCAATTGTCTAAGGTCAAGGGAAGAGTTGACGAGTGGGTACTTTGAGATGAGGTATCTCCCATTAGGGAGGGTGGGTGCTGGTGGGTTGCTTAATTGCGAGGTAGGAAGGCGCCTGGAGGGAGAGGTGAGTGGTGACTGTATGGATTATGAGACAATACTTTAATCTAAGTTCTAGGCAAATTCATACCGGGTGCTAGGTTATAAAACGCTATTCTGGTAAATACTTAGCTGGATTTTTAACTTCAATCCATAGTGATGTGTCTTCCATTTTCTCCGAAAGTTATTTTCCGTTAAGAATGTAATCATATAAGAATAGTGTGTTGTGTGCATCAGTATATGTTTATACACAAGACCTGCCATCTCTCGGTAGGTTTATGCTACTGTGCTCTTGGTCAACACTATCCAAAGTATTAAAAGTAATAATAAATTCAAGTTATCGAAGGGCTGGGCAACCCGCAGTATATGTGAAAGAGTGCTCTCGTGTGCACGCGTGGGCTAGAGAGCGAGCACCGGTAATTGAGAAAGAGGCTTCGTCGGTTGCGTTCGTGCATTGAGAAACCTTTCGCCATCTGATTCGTAACAACGCATCTTGGTAGAAGAAACAGGCGGTGATTGGGTGAATAGGAGGGTTGTTCCTTGTCCCCCTGCTTTGCTTTCTCACTAGACCTAAAGTTTAAAGTGGTATCAGAACCATTGTATGCCCAACTGGGTGCCGACACCTAGACTTCTATCCCAGGGGAGAGGTCCCGGGTTCGAATCCCGACCTGTGCATGAGTGTTGTGAATGTCCCTTCATCAATTTCATATCATCGCTCATTCTCATCTTCGCGATTTGCCAAAACTGGCAGAAACGCAAAGTAAAATAAAGCAATCAATCGATTGATTACAAGGCGGCGTTGTTACTATTACGGCATCGGGAAGGTCCTTGATGTGCAATGTAGGCGGAAATTTCGTACCGTACGGACCGCTTACTGGTCTCAACAACGAGTTTGCCAAGTCTGAGTTACACTCTATGTCGAGAATCTGTGGACCAAGGCCGAGCATAACGTTAAAGAAGGAGAGAAACCGAGTGGGCTGCTGCAAAAGACTGGTGGCTGCGACCTCGTTTCCCCCTCCATGCACTCACTTTCCCTCTCGCATTCATTGGTACAGCCCTCTAGAGTCACTACTTCGCAGACTTGTTTTCATTCGCTTGCTCTAGACATTCCTGGAATAGAGTGTAGTGTATCGAGTCGTATTTCATGCAAACAGTAGGCGTGTCCCTCCAGGACAAATTCTTTCCAAGAGCTTCTGGCTTGTGCATCCAGTATTTATTCTCTTGCTCTGGTGTGCCAGAAGGTCTTGCAAATAAACACCAGAGTTTGAAATGAAAACTGAGGTACATGTTGACGAGTAAGACAACAAAGAGCTTTCTCTTCACCATTTCGCAGTTTAGACTTCTCTGTCGTCGTACTCCTCCTTGTTAAACAAGGTATGGGGTTTCCTTTCCTCCGTTGGCTTTCTAATTTGATTTGAAACAGCCCGTCGTTAGCTCCGCTTTGTGGTACTGTCATGTAATTTTATCCGACAGTTTTCTTGTAAATGCTAAAGAAATGTGGGAAGCGAAAGAAAAAAATCAAAGCAGAAAGAATAAAATGAAAGTAGGTCATCTTCCTGCGTTGGTATCCCTCTCACGTCCGTCCTTTGGGAAAATTAAATTGCAAACTTCCAGCAAGGAGTGGCGCTGGATACTACCCCCCTACCCGCCGTGTTTTGCTTTGTTGGGATTAGATTTCCATCAAGTTTGGATTTCTACACTCAAGAGGAGCAAGTACTTGAAATGGAGAGGCAGAAAACTAGGAATCTTTCGTTGAATGTGGCGGGTAAACATATTGTAAGAATTTATAGATACGAAATAGAACAATGTGCGGATAGCTGCTCCATAATTGTGGGCATAAATTATCTTAAAGAGTTTTCGTTCAATTTCCAAGTGGTCGTTATAGTTTTATTCTTGGCTCTTCGTTTCCCTTCCAAATAGCCCTCTGCTGCTATTATCTTCTTCCTATCTTTCTTTCCTCTTCCGCGTAGCCCTTTGTTGCTATTCTTTCTTCCACATAACCCCTGTTGCTATTCTCCTCCCTCGTCTATTTCTTTTGCCTTCCACGTAGCCCTCTGTTGCTATTCTCTTCCTTCCACATAATCATCTGTTGCTATTCTCTTCCTTCCACATAGTCCTCTGTTGCTATTCTCTTCCATCATATCACTTTCTCCTTCCACATAGCCCTGTGTTGCTGTTCGCTTCTTTCTTCTCCTTCCTCCTTCCATACAGCCTTCTGTTGCTATTCTCTTCTTTCCTCCTTACATGTACCCTCTGTTGCTATTATCTTCCTTCCTCTCGTTTTATATATTTCTCCGATAAATACATGAATACCGCTCAGAATCTATTCACAGTTCATTTTTTATTTACAAACTCAATAAGAGTCATTAATATTATTTTGCTGTTATTCTTGTATTATGTACAGTTATGTGATAATTTTTCACTTATTGCACCGTTCTTTTGAAGAGTCAAAGAACTATTAATATCTAAGCGGACTCTTAAAGCTGAAGTCGATCATATTTCGTGTCTGACAAAATGTGACAAGTGCATCATGTACTGTGGCTCCATATTTCAATGCGACCCCGTAAATAATAAATATGGATATTTTAAATTTTGTTTGTTAGGTTACGTCACTATGACCCCTGTAGGCTAATCGCAACTATGAGGATGAAAGGTGATTTGGTAACAATAGGCGGACAAATGCAATAAAATTACCATGCTTCCCCATGACGCTGTCCTCTTGTAATCAAAGGATCGTGTGTTCGATATCTATGGGAGCACTTGTGTCTTCTTAAAAAGGCAAGGAGGAATAGTTATTTCTGAGGCTCAAACTTCCTTAGAATCAACAACCCTTGTAAAGGGGACGGCGTGGTGTACAATTCTATTTTCCAAAAATATTAACTTCAGGTCAGCGATGTGCCGTAGACTATAAGTTTACGTCTACATGCGTTGTCTACACGTAATCTACGCGTAGATTACATTGGGTTGTAGTTTACATATACTACGTAGACAATCTAAAGTGCATTAGAAATAATTTGCAAGGTTTTCACGAAAGGAAAGTGACATTTTCAACTATATTGGCTTTTAACGAAAATAAAAGAATCCTATTTACAACAAAATTTATCTTCTTTTCTATTATCAACTATGGAAGAAGATAAATAATATGCAAAAAAACAACAACAGATGGCAGTCGTGAGGCAAAAGTGGTCTTTTACCCATAAAATACTAGAATATTTCATATATTAGTTTTCTTCCTAGGTGAGAAATTGTTCGAATTTGGAAGAAAGAGTATGAAAAGTTCTCCTCACACATGAGCAACTGATACGCAGTATAATTTTCTTTTAATTCCACGGCACCCTTTCCTAAGTTCTCACCTTTCGCCATGTTGTTTACATAAATTACGTACTGTACGTGTATAAAATAGTCTACGTGTAGAATGTAGACTATCGTTGTTTACGCGTAGATGCACATCACTGCTTCAGGTATAAAGTCAAATTTAGAGCGCAGCGTTCATTCTTGATTTGAAATACTGATAATGATCATGGGTAATTTAAAGAAGTGTTGCAACCTTCAAAGAATTTTTCAAGGGAACTGGTGCTATACATTTGACTACCCTTCACAGTCCGTCATCAAGTGGTTTATGGTCGCTATCTCTTCAACATGTCGCTTAACCAGTGAACGAAGCCACTCTGAGTGCACGTTGCATTACTCAGGTGCATTAATGCAATCTGAGAGTGGATGCAATCCGATTTGAAATGGTCGGCCATCATCAGTTAGTGCAGTCCCCCAAGAGGAACGAAATGTACCCGTGCTGCGTTGAAGCTCGCTTCCGTCCGCTTTTCCCATTACTTGATGTCAATGCCTTAATAGCTCGTAAGGTGGCACTGTTAGACTCAATAAGCGTTCCATTTCGCCTATATAGCTGTCAATTGTTTTCTGTGTTTCTTGGAGAGCCATAATAGGGTATATTAGCTGTTGTAAATCATTCCATTAGCTACGATGCATCTCTATATGTGCCACTTTCTTCTCTTTCGAGAAACAAGTCGTTATTCGATGCTGAACTAACGAAAGAAAATTACTTTCAATGACTGGAAAAAAAGCTTTCTATTCTTTCTTTGCGATTATTCATGCCGGTTAATTACGATGGATGCTACTAGGTGGTATTACTGTAGTAATATATCTGTACACCTACTTACTGATCTGCGATACCATTTGCACATTCAGTTTTGCTTTACTAAAGCGGTCATATTTATTCTCTGTTTGAAAATAAGTAGCTGCCTTGATATTTTCTAGTTTTAGAAGTGAAATTATGAAAACCCTTTGCAGGTGTTTTGCTAAATTGTTGAAAAATGTTTATTTATTAATTGGAATCATGCACTCCAAAGAAAATACTCTCCATTAAGAAATTCCCTTTAAAGCACACTTCAAAAGAAGAGCCAAGTCCCAAGGGACGGAACTTTACCCATAAGCACCAGATGAGAATAATGATGATGATGATGATGCACATTGTATTGCACAGGTTTCGTACTTGTAGATACAAATTATGTCCACTTGATATAATGAATTGAAAACTGCTGTTGACATAAAGATTTAAGTACATAAGATACAGATAATTGATTCCGATTATAAAGATAGGGCTGTTTTTATGAGTCATTGGAGATAGACATACAAGTTGTGTTCTTCTAGAATTCCATCATCTTTAGTAATTTTATTTACTTTATTTATTTTCAAAGAAACTACTTCCCTCCTTTGCATGTGTATGAATTCATGCTAAATTCTTCATAGTACATTGTAAGAGGAAATTTCACCTTATTATTTACGCAGAAAGGCCCACCTCTCCTTATGACTTCTTTAAAGCAGATCTCGTTGACCCATCTTTTTGTGAAAGATCGTTCTCGACTTTAAAGCGAGCACCGGCACTGTAGCACTGTCAGAAGGACGGAGTGGAGGAGAACGGAGGCTTCGTCGGGCTCGTTCATACTGTGATAAACCTCTCATTCGTTAGTAAGAGTGCAGTATATATAATCATGGTAAAAAAAAGTGGTGGTTCCGTGAAGAAGAAAGCGCCTTTCTCCAGTGCTTTTTAACTCAACGCAATCGGCTCCCCTACTTTTGCTCTGCTCCTTTCTGGCCTTGAGGTGGAGTGTGCAGGCGAGAAACTCGCACAGCACACAGTACCCGCTGGCTCCACAAGTGGAAGCGAGTTGTTCAAGCGTACTGTAAAAGCCTATTTCCCTCCGATTTCCTTGTAGAAACTTGTTTTCCTCCATTGTACACAAACACACACACACAGATGAGAAAGTCTTCAAGTTTTGTTGTCATGCGCAAGACTTTTGTAAACACGGTCATTGTGGCTTTGGTGTAGTGTTAAAGAAAATTGCGACTTTCACAGGTGCAGAAAAAGCAGGCTGTCTTAAAAGTTCCCAGACCTTGCACCCCTAGACTTCTGCATTTAAGGCTTTGTGAAAGTCATAGTCTATGTGCCACCTATGCTGCATAATGTGCAACAGCTAAAGGGAGAGAACAAGATACGCTCTTGCCTTGGTGGACGAGGACTTCTTGGGGAAAAGTACAAGTTCTATAGAATGCGTATCGCATAGCTGGTGGAAACCTTGCTGAACATTTGTAGCCATACATACACACTTGCAGTTTGAAGTATTACTAATGGATTCACAACAAAAATCTAGAATTGTGTTATTGGATAATGTTCAAAATATGCCTTTTTATTTTCTTGCATTACAAAAAAGTCTCCAATCGATTACCTTGCTTGTTCGAGATTCAATTTGCAATTAATATAGTTCAACGGAAGTGATTTCTCGCTGTATCTTAGCTTGCCTTTCACTTTCTTACTTGGCTGCGCCATCTCTTAACACTTATATTCATTTATTTGCATATTTTAGACGTTCTCGTGATAAAAATAGACCATCAGATAGAACATTTGTAACCAGCGATTAGGGGGGAACAAGGGGGCAGTTGTCCCCCACTTTTCGCCACTTTTGTCCCCGCACTATGCTAAACCTTATATACAAAGCGAAATTGTATAATGTCTTTGACCCCTTGGTTTTGGAACCCAATCTTCGCCACTGCAAGGACGTATTAAGGAGGTTCAGGGGAGTTCGAACCGCCCGAAAGATTCGCCAAGTACTAAAATAATAAAAATCTACTTGTTTACCATTTGTTGTATAATATAGGAGTATTTATTTCCGCCGATCTATCTGGAAGGGAAGTATCAGAATGGGATCATACTGCTTTGAATGACAGTACCAAAGAAGATTTACACACACTACTACTTTTAATAATATCTATGCATAAATTATTAATCATAATTTTTTCTTCTTGTCAACTGGATCGAACATCCTTCTTTGTTATTCAATAAAATTTTAATTCTTTATCTTTTTTTACATTAATTTTCTTGCCATGACGGTTGTTTTTGTACAAAATGTTGGCGATCTTAACTACACGTGGGTTAGGTAATGAATGAATACGTGCTGTTATATCTATATTCTTACACCGACTTCTTACCCATTCATGTAATAATAACAACATAATATTAATTTACATATTATTATTACATGCAAATTATATGAACGTATTAATTTAATATTATTATTATTTCTCATAGGCTTGGTTCGGACCTACCCCCGCCGCCCCAACTGCATCTCTACATACGTGCTTGTTTTCATCTGGTATTTATCAGCGCTACCATGAAATGTAAAACTAAACATGTGCACAGGCACGTAGCCAGGGGTTGGGATCTGAGGACTGAAGCCCTCCTTCGCCTGAAACCCTGCAAATGTTTGTTTGTAAATATTGTGTAGTGGTAATTAATTTTACTTTATTAGCAGGATTAAACACCATAATAAGTTGTAGAGTACTGAGAAATTCATCTTCAGGTCTTCTGCCCATCCATTTTTTTGACCTTTAGATGGCGGCTGCTGATAAGGGGATAAAATTCCAGCTACAGCCCTGCACGTGCAGCAAATGCCTGTTCAAGTAGACAAAGACATTTGATTACCAGTATTTGATTTAAATTTCGCCAATAGATGTCTCCACTCTTTAGGGATGCAAGCTTAATCCTAATGTGTCTAGGTTGCGGCGATGTTCTGTTCCTTGGGAAACGCTCATCAGTGGCGGAAGCTGTGTTGGGGGAGGAGGGTCTCTGGCCAAGGAAGGGAGGGGAGGAAGAAGTGAAGCAAAGAAAAACAGATTCCTGATATTATCATGGCCGCGGCATTTTCTTTTTTCTTCCCTCTTTATCCTCTTTTCTCTTTATACGCGGTAAAAATACGGACGCGGAAGGTGGAGTGTGAAAACAACTGCCGGAGTCGGTAATTGAGTCCGTGGGTCCGGGATGATGACGCGGGATCGCGGGGACGTTCCGGGCGACGTGATCGGTTTTCCGGAGGAGGTCGCCGGAGGAATTGGGATACGCAGGAGATCGGGTCACCGGATTAAAAGTTTCTATCTTGGATAAGCTCTTGTTTTCGGTGGCAGCCTACTTAGGCCCGGAGTTAAAATGCGACAAAGTCTCTCTGCCCAAAACCTGGTCTTCTCTAACCTGTTTGAGAGATTTCTTTATTAACTGTTGCTTATTAATCTAGGTACCTGATATTATTATGGTTACTTATGCTGGTCATATGTTTTCCATTTGATCAAAGGTATCCGTAGGAAATTTTCAAAAATTGTGGAGTCAAAATTGGGAAGTTGTGTTCTTTACTGGGATATGTTGATGTTACGTTAATATGCCATCTTAAGAATAAAACTTTACATATGGAGAGAGGTAGAGAGAGATAGAAGACAGGACAAAATACTTCATAGAGACAATAGGAGAAAGAAGAAGGAAATAAAATGGGTCACAAGCCTGCGAAGACACACGCACATACACTCACTGAGAGAGAGAGAGAGAGAGAGAGAGAGAGAGAGAGAAAGACAGGGCCCACCTGAAGAAAAACTCATTTTAAAACCCAGTGGGTTTTGTCATTAACTTTGGTATTTCAATGATTTCTGAAATGAAGGAATGTCATAGAGGTGTATACTAATAAAGATTGCATTTTAGATACTTAGAATGCGATCACGACTGTCATTATAACTAACGATTAATTTCGCTATCTAAAATGTACAACACTTCTAATACTGAAATGAAGTAGAACGAAATATCAGAGCTCAGTAAACGAATACAAACGTTTAATCTTTATTAAGAAATTACATAGGCCTATATTAAGCTGTTCTGCAGGTACTTTAGACAAAAGATTCCGATACGTATGTTGAACAGCAACGTATTTAGGTTTGCTCAATATTGAATACATTCTTTACTGCAGTTTGTATACCAAATAGCATACAATTACATGATTACTACATTATTACAATAACACAACTATTACGTTCTACGTAACAGCGTCTTTCTTGAAGAAAAAAAAGAAAAAACAAATCTACTATCGATCTACTAACGGGGAATACTTCTATGCTATTGCTATTTTATTATTCTTGTGACTGAAGATAATAGTAGACACCTGCAATTGTTCTCGTGATGCTTCTGGCAAAAGTCGTAATGTATCTTATATCGTAATGTATATATTATTCAAAACTCTGCTAATATCAATTCAAACATACAAACTTGCTATCCACAAAGGCAATTAAACCCGAACAAAAACGAAGGTGGGAAAGAAACAAGATATAGAGAAGGAGTTGGTGTTTTAAGTCCACTTTATGTACAGTAAGGCTAATCGGGACTGGACCTACGGCTTAAAGTGGGATCCGAACCACTGTGCCATGTGCCTCCACCGGGTATCGAACCCGGGACCCCATGATCACAAGGCGACGACCCTACCACTGCGCCATCGGGTAGGCCCACATAGAGAAGGAGATTGTGAACAGGGGAACAAAATAAACAAACTGACACATAGAGAAGGAGAGGGAAGGAAAGTGGGAACAAAAATCGGCAGGACATAAAGGAGAGAGAGGAAGGGGAATAAAGATGAACAAGTCATAGAGAAGAAGATAGAGATAAAAAGTGGTAACAAAAATGAAGAAACAAGACATTGAGGAAAAGAGATAGAGGAACAAAATGAAGCAAGGCGTATAGATAAGGGGAAAAGAAAGATGTTGGAATATGAGACAGAAAGGGAGAGAAAGAGGGGAAGGGAAAAGGAAGAGTATAAAGGTACGAAAGGAGAGATAAATGAATAAAATAATCAAAACATAGATTGAGAGAGACGTAAAAGGTAGAATGCAAACAACCACCACGTGAAATTTTCATATTTTTATGATTATTGTCCCTAAGCATCGCAAAACAATCCCGAAGCTCCCGAACAATAGCGAATACACCTAACACGGGCAGCAAACATTTTTTTGGCCCTCTCGGTCCACCCAGAGACACGTGCGTGCGTGATTGACGTTTGCGGCGAGCGTGTTATGTCTGCAGCACATTACCAGAGCAATAACTCGAACGAAATGTTTCTGGAGTGGACGAGGTTCGACACTGCATGTGCAAATTGGCAAACCGCAAGTTAATGGTTCGTTGTGCAGACGTTTCCAACCCGCAAAGTTATTGCGTGGGTTTGGTGCTTAAACTGCACGACCGCGTACTCGCTAAACGCAACATAAAGAGTAAATAACATTTAACAATGAAGATCCATTATGTACACGGCTGGAAGTGTGAGCTTAGGGTTATGTCCGTGGAAATGAGCAGTAGCATATTTAAAAGGGTTATCGAGCATATTTTCAGTAAAATATGATTGTCAGGGGATATGTTGCAGCCGTGGAGTTCATTGTGTGAAGATACACAAATACATAAACAGTTCAGAAAAAACAGAAAAGAAATCGTAAATGCCAAACCTAACCAAGGGAAATGTACAGTCATGGACGCTGCCGGGTTGTAATGAATACATTGACTTTCAGTGGAATCGTTACAACCCAGCAGTGTCCGTGACTGTACTAACACTCACCACCACCTTGCTTCACTATTCTGACACTCACCATCCTCTTGGTTAAATATTCTAAACACCAGCACCACGTTGCCAACATTTTAGTCCCGTTGTTGAAACTGTAATTCTCACTGCCCCTATCATATTTTCTAAAAGAAAATTTAATAGAAACGATGGTAATGTGTACAGAAAGTGAAGAGTTTCACATTACTCCCGATTTTACTCAAGTTTACTTCCCATTTCCTTTGTAAGGTGATTTAGAAATTGTTCGTAGATCTCCTCCAGAAGCAATCTTTCCATACACTTCACACTTTTCGAGTTTACTTCGAATATTCTTTCACTCTAATCTTGTCAATCGTAAATAAGATAACATCCTGCAAGAAGGGAGAGTCACAACACCCCCTGACACCCCTTACCTCCAAGATCACAACCCTCCCTGGCAGTGGTCTATTCTGAGTCCAAGATCTGGACCTCTCACTATGACACGTGATCTGGTTATGGAGGGAGGAAGCCGCGTTGCCATGCCAACGGCAGCGAGCTTACAAACTCCTAAGAAATGAGGTTGTTAACTGTAGATTCACTATCATCTTATTGTAGAGAACAATTTTATTTCCAATTTCTAATAGATTTTTATTTAATATTTTAGCCTCTTGGCTTCGGACTTTGAGGTTAGCCTAGCTACCCTAGAATATACGCTCCTGCCATCTCGTCTCCTACATCATACCCTCCCTATCAGCCCTTATCTACTACCCCTTGAGAAGTAATTGTCGCAACCCTCCCAGCAACCCCTTACGAACTAGGTCATAAACCTCCATCCTCCATGTCACCCCTTACGTCCTAGTTTACAACCCTCCCTGCCATGCCTTACCATCTAGATCACAACCCTTCCTACCAGCCCTTGTCTCCCACTAACCCCCCCCCCAAAAAAAAACCTTGAGAATCACTGGCTCAGGAGTTTGACCCAGCAACTTCCAGTGTCAATTATCCTAACCGCTTAAAACATTCTGTGTGCGAACTTCTTCCAGTAGGACTCGGGAAACATGTCTTACACCTAACCGTGCGTAACATACTGCGGTCGCGACACGCACATGCACTTACGCTACTGGGTATTTCTTAAATTGCCCCCCAATGGCCTCCAAATTACCTCACCTATGCTGGAGATACAAAGAACCACGCTCTGCTTACCTCTTAGCGCCACCTCTCGGCGAGACGTAAATTTCAAACTCCGCCTGATATTAAGTTGGAAAGAGCCGACTCCCAGCTGTGCAATTATCATACTCGGCCGGCGATTAGGCTCTTAATTTAATAGAGGGAGAGCAACTTCCGTAGCTTAGCCACTTTGCACGAAGAACAAATTGCTACGAGGTCACGGGAGGTGTTGAAAAAATGGGTGAAGGACGAGACTGGAATTCGCAAGTACAAAGATCCAAAGAGGAGGGGGGGGGGAGTTATGTGCTGCATTGAGACATATAATCTCAGTGTAAGAGCTTTGCGCAGCCCAGTGAAGTCGAAAGACAATTCCCTCTTCTGGACTCTTCCTTGCTAAGATTATCTTATCCTCTCTCTTTTGCTCCTCTTTTTCTTTGTTTTCCAAATATCGCCCTTTCTCGTTTCGCCTATGAAATTTTCGTTTTTTTCTTTCTTCCTCCGATATTTCTTTCTATCCATGCCTCTGTACTAAATTTCTTCCTCTATATTTTTCTTCCTCTGCTTGATAACTCTTTATTTGTGTGTTTCTTTTCTCTCTTGCCTCTCCCTTTCTCCCTATGATATTTCTTTCTTTCTACGTCTCTCTCCCTGTTTCGTCCCTTGTCTTTATCTCTCTCTCTCGTTTCCTCTCCTTCTTCACATTTTCGATATTTCTTTCCATGTCTCTTACTCTTTTTCTTCCACTGATATTTCCTTCTTTGTTCCTCTCTTTCTTCATCAGTTTGATATTTCTTTCTTTCCATGTATCTCTCTCTCTTTCTTCCTCTTCAGTTCCGATTAGCCTTACTGTGCATAAAGTGGACTTAAAACACCAATTTAATCTAATCCAATCTTTCTTCCTCCTTGATATTTCTTTTTCTATGCCTGTTTCTACCTTTCTTTCTATCTCTCTCTCCTCCTCCTCTATTTCATATTTCTTTCTACTCAATCTCTCTTTGTATGTCTCTCTCTTCATTCCTCACTCTTTTTCTTCCCCTGTTTGATAGCTCTTTCTATCCTTGTGTGGTTCTATTTCTTATTTCCTATTTTCTATCCCTGTTCCTTTATTATTTTCTTTCTTTTTACTCTTATTTCCGCAGTATTTCTCATTCTTTCTTTCAATGCATATATATTTCTCTGCCCTTTCTTACTGTGCTCTAAATTATTCTGAGAACTTTTCATGAAAGCTGTTTGGGTGGGCGGAAGGGTGGGCTGTGAATATTTCACGGCGGGATAGAGCCCACCCTTGCCCACGCTGTGGTGACACCCCTGGTTCAACAGCCTCCTCTTACATCTACCAACCAAACTCAACGTGATTCAAATGAGAGACTCTGTTTCGGCTCCTTTCCCCCTCATGTTTGACCATTCTAAACTTTTTTCGTATATTTTCTCGTGCGCTCCAGTTCAGTATAGACTATTGCCATATCATATGACACAGGTCTCCAAACTCACCGAGCCACTGAGCTACTTCCCACATTTGAAAATACATTACGAGCTACCAAGTGTGGATTGAATCTTTTACGATCCCTTGTTGGTGTATAAAAACCTTTGGGATATATAATTATTTTAAGACACCAGGGGCATCGGGTTCGATTCCCGGCATGAGCATGTTCTTTTCTTTTGCGTGCCCCTTCATCAATTTCATAATATAATTAATCATCCTCATAGTGGCAGAAAAGCGACGCTAAGTAACGAGAACCAAATCAAATTGCATCAAATTTTTATTTATAATTTCTCTGCAACATATAGAAGCTGCAATTTCTCAAAGAGAGTTCAAAACATCTAAATACTTTTCTTAAAAACACAGTCAAATTTTTAAACTTGCATCTAATCATTATCATCTTGCTTCTTGCCATGTTAATAAGGATGACACTCATTGTCATGCATCATTTTTGCTAAAGGCCTTTTCTACCATTACGACGGGCGTCCTACATGCTGGTAAGGGAAGTGGGGAGCAGAGAATACGCAGCAGACCAACTAGACAATATCTGTGGCACCGAGAGTTACGACGTCGAGTGGAGGAAGATCTGCCCACACCTCGTTCTGCGTTTCCTATCTCGCTGGATTGGTGATTTCCCCGCTTCCCACTTTCCTTGCCAGCATGTAGGGTGCCCGCCGTAAGACTAGAAAAGAGCTATAGCAGAGAGCAGGCAGGCTATAGGTTGGGTGAATAGGTTGTCAGAGATATTGGAACGAGTTTTCCATATGTACATCTGTCGGCAAAAGCAGATATTTCTGCCACTCAAACATTTCCATTCTAGCCAAACCCCTCACGAGCTACAGGAAATGACCTCGCGAGCTACCGGTGGGGGCACATTTCACAATAGTTCGGATCCCACTTTAAGCTGTAGGTCTACTATCGTTTAACCTATATTTGCATAAAGTAGTATTACAACACAAACTTAAAAAAAAATTAAGATAACATACTCTTGTTAAGTATAATACGTTCATGTGACGCATGAAAGGTAACAAAGAAGAGCAAGACTCGAACCAAGAACTGTCAATACACTTTTCACTCAACCATTCTAACTGTACAATTTCCCTCTTGCTTCACGGCATGACGATGTTTTGAATATGACGGTAATTGTTTCTCTTCCAATTTTATGTTACTATTTTCTCCCCCTACGTTATTCATCATGGCCCGATGTCCGATACAATAAAATCTCTGATTTCCTATTCAAAGTTCAAAGCAGGTGACAATCTTGAAAATATATTTTTTCCCCAGAGTTCAACGAATTGAGACGACGCCGAAAGGAAGGGAGATTTCTAGAAAACAGGTGCATTTGACAGCCAAGATGCCGCCTTTTCCCCCATTCCTTAAAATATTCAGCGAAATGCATTTTTCTCCTTTTATTATTTCTAACCTGCCTTTCAATTCTGCTCCGATGTTTTCTTGTCAATTACACCTTCCTTTCCCACCACACGTGAGGATATTTTTCTCAACGGGCAATTGTTTATTTCACTAAGGCCTTTTCCGTTTTCCGTTCTTCCCAGGTTTTTCTATATTGCTTTCTTCAGAACAGGTGTTTGGTTAAGAATATTCTCCTCTCCCTCTCACTTCTTCTCTCTGTCTCTCTCTCTCTCTCTCTTTGGAAGTAGTTTTCTTTCCCTTTTTCTATTTGAGTCTGTGATTGATTCGACTGGCATCAAAGGTGCACGTAAATCATTTGGCATTATGCAAGGGAATATTACTCGACTGGCTATCGACATTGATTCGCCTGAAATGTATGCAAGCCGGCTTTACGAAGCAGCAGTTGATGGGAAAGGTCTATTTTTGAAAAGCAGCGGTCCGATTGAAGTTCGACGTTGTTGGTCATTATCATATTCCGTTTGGGAGGTTCCACAACATATCAGGGTACTTTCCCTCGCTCTGATATAAATTCGTCTCTACAAGCAAAGAGAAAATCCACTGGCAGCCTGAAATTCCTCTAGTATTTCAACTATATTTATCTTAAATTCTGGACACACTTAATGTCGGGCACAGTAAAGAAGTGATTTCTAAATTGGTAAATAGGATATTGTTTCATTACCAGCCTATTGTTTGGAAATTCTTGACACTGTTTCAGGATTAAGTATTTTCGCGATTCTGCATGGAGAACACTATAACTATATTGGTATAAACTTATTTCCAGCCGATTATTACATTCCTCTAGTTTCTTAAAGTTTGCTTCATTAGCAAGAACTTCAATTGTCTCTCAATCTCTTATGTTCTGACGTTATAAAAATTATGTGTCTATTTTTCAATTTTATTAAAAAGGAATATTTGTTTCAAATGAATCGTGGAATAGAACAGTAGGCATCTGTCCAAGGTCTCCAGGGATATCTCCAATTATCTTAAATTTTTCAGATGCTAATTATTTACACCCCTGTCCATTCTGTTTGTTCTCTTTCTAAATTCCCTTTGTTCTTTCAGTTCTATCTCCTTCTGCTGTTGCAGCAACATTGCGAACAGAGTCACTGCAGACTTAAAGTGAAATTTCAAAATCCAAAGTTCAGTGATGGATTCTGAATTCATATTCCGGGAATTTTGAAAAATTATGTCCCCTTTCTCGTGTTTCATTCTAGTAGAACTACGTTTTGTTTCTTGTACATTTTCCTCTGAATCAAAGAGTTCCTTCTTAATCTTGCTCTATCCTGGGATAGGTTAATCGGAACTGGACCCGTTGTTAAATATCCCCATCTGTCGTCAAACCGAGGAACTATTAACTACTTAAGCAGTAGAAGCTGACGAATCACTTTTCTGTTGTTTTCTTGTCAACGATAACACACTTACGTTCGGGAATGTACATATTATTACTGCCACTAGAATGTGCATTCTCCTTTGTTTTGTTACAATAAGTGTGTTGAATAGATTTCTTCTGGGCTCCTCTTTCACTCAAGAAGTTCACCTTCAATATAATGAAGTTGCAGAAAGTTTCCTAACCTCATTATACAGTTTGTCTCTGTTTATAATCGAACTTTGACCTTTGCGATATCGAACATGGTAAGGACGTCACTGCAGCATTAAAAAATCATATGTTTGAGTCTGAACAATGACAGCTCATACCCTCCAGACGAGGGATTCACAAACCACCCACCTGAAAATCATTATTTCGAAAATAACGTCGAATAATAAACAAGTACAAAGCTATTCTCAATTGTGTATACCGTTACTGTCAAATATTTATACTTCCTGCGCTTTGTGTCACGACAACGTGCACTTTTTTCTAAAATTCCATTGTCAAGGAAATTTTACAGTAAAAGAATTACATATAGTACTTTCCCTTGAAATTACTTCAATCAAATTCTATTGGATACGTCTTCCTTCATTGATGATTCAAAATCCTATCACAAATTAATGAGTTGTCATATCCAGTACCATCTAGCGGTTATTTTTAGAACTGTAAATCTTTAACTGTTATGCAAGACCATGCCACCATAATATTTTTCTATCTTAACTGTTTATTTTTAAGTTACAGGCGGAGTTCTAATGATGGATAAGATTAGTAATGTCTATCACAAGAATGTTTTAATTATCTAACTTTCATGACCACGAATCGTTCGTCTTCCTTTTTATATGTACGTACACATTTGTTCAAACCAACTATCGTAGTCCTTAGTGCTACATTCCAAGAGATTTTAATGCTTTAGGACCGCATTGAGTCCCTTTAGTATCATTCAGTCTTAATGCTTGCAATATCAGCAACTACACACGGGATTCTGTGGAGCAAGGCCACGCATAACGTTAGAGAAGGGGAGAAAGTGAGTGTATGGCTGGTAGCTGAAGCCGCATTTTCCTCTCCATGCACTCACTTCTCTCATATATTTATTGGTCGAGCCCTCTCGAGTCATTTTTTGCTCAGAGACCCGTTTTCGTTCGTTTGAGTGGGAGGCCACTGTCCCCGCCCTGTAATTAGGGGTTCGTGGGATCGATACCCGATGGAGGCACATGGCTCAGTGGTACGTATCCCATTTTAAACTGTAGGTCCAGTCCCGATTAGCCTTTCTGTGCATAAAATGGACTTAAAACAACAATTCAACCACCCAATTCGTTGTTCCGGAGTTCCTGGAACAGTGTGTGTCTTCGCATTATTGCGATAATTGAGGACTAAAAGTGGTAAACGTTGTAAGTGTCAAAAGCGAAAGTGTTGGGAAATCGCATCGTTCAGCACATCAGCCCGTAATGACGTTCACACTAGTGACCTATTTACAGCCCCTTTGAACTACTTAGAGTTCACTTTTCACGTTTACCACATTATACAGCATGGCACATTTCACAGTGTAACGTGGAAAACGGTGTTTGAATTATTTTGTCACTTACATCGTTTACCACTTTTAGTCTTCAATTATGTTAATATATTTTCAGAAGACGTTGAGAAATATTTCGAGACCGTGTAGAGATTTTAGTCCCGAGTCATTGATACGACCCAAGTTTTATGAATTTAAGGGGGTAACATTTTTTAACGTTTCTTTTTTTCAAATAAGGGAAATCGAAAGTTTGTTCCGAGTTGGAAACCTAAAGTGGGGGTATGGGCGGGGACAGGAAGAGCAGTGGGGCCCCGCAGCTACGTCACACAGTTGGCGGGTTACTTCCGGCGGGCCCTTTGTGATTGCGGATCCCGTGCCGGTACTGGAAGGCGAGCAGAGCCTTTGGAGATGAGCAAAAGTGATGGCGGTTTTCGGGAAGGGGGGGGGGGGGAGAGGCTGTACAGTCCCGGCTTTCCAAGTTCTCTCCGGACTCCCCATCTCTCCCCAACTCTTCTTCTGAAGTTGACAATCTCGCTACCAACACCCTTCGGTTCCCTGGCAGAACATTGGATACCCTCAAGGCGAACGGTTCCCCATGCCACACAGCAAACTTTCGAAACCACTGCAGTTTGGGGACTTGGGAGGAAAGGTTATTGCAGACGCGTGTAAACATGGGTTCTTTTCCCGGTCTTTATCCTTGTTCGGTGATCCTTATTGCTTCCAGACAAGGGGAAAAAAGAAGAGGGGGAGAGCAGTCATGATTTGACGACGGGGAAGAGACAGCGCCGAGAGATCTTCAGAGCAAGGGGGTGGTTTTTGTAAAAAGGGGTTGAAGTGGGAGGGTTCTCGCAGCTGCTGAGGAACTCTCTTCCGCAACGTTAAGACCATTTCCAGATCGCTGATTACGACCCCTTCTGACAATCCTGTCATAACTCTGTCTGCCCTGATATACTTCAGTGCTATACAAATTCTGTAATGAACTACCCACACGTTATAGCCGTGAACAGCTTTCCAGTAGATCCACGGAAAGATAGGGAACTTAATGAGGATTCATCTGGGCATGAATTTCGCCATCTTGGATGTTCCAAGTCAAAGTGAATTCATAGGAAGAGAGGGTGTGGATTATCTGATCTTAAGACTACTACTTCCCTGAGAGGTTTGAAGTTCATTATGGACCATTCGTGATATTTACGGTTGAAAACTTGAATGTTTTGATTTTGCACAGCTCTACGGGATAGGTTCTAATTTTGAATCGACAAAGTTGATTGGCTGCGACGGTGCATATAATTTTTAACAGCCACTATATTGCCAAAAAGAGAGGCGACATCTGGCGCTGTCGATACTAAATGAGCAAAGGGCGATGCAATCAGATGCTTACATGTAATGCTACAACTGCGATGCCAAAATGTGCAGCATTCTTCAACACATCGTCGTCACCTTTATTCAGTGCAAAGTGCAGATAACATCATGAAGGGGAAACCGTAAACAACGAAAGCAGACACACACCATTTCACGCTAGAATATTTTTTGCAAACGAATCAAGAAATGTAAATTAAAAATAGGGCAAGACACTTAGGCACAACAAAGGGGACTGCGAGACGAGAAAACAAATGACTGTCAACTTTGTACTGTACCGTTGCATACATCTTAAACTTTACAATTTATACTCTGTCCCGCCTATCTCTGGAGAAAGCTAATGAAAACAAGTCTCTGCGCAAGTTATGACGTGAGGCGGCTTCACCAATGAACACAACAGAGGAAATGGGATTGCGTGGAGGGGGAAAGCGACTGCAGTTACCCGCCTTAGAGCAGCGTGTACCGCTTCGCTCTACCCACTCCATATCCCCCCTTCTCTGACGCTATCTATTTACTGCAATTACTTGTACCCTTGTCATTTAGCATCGTATTTCTTTCGTCTTTAGCTAATCGCGACGATGAGGATGAATGATGACTAGTTGAAATTGATTAATGCACACTCACTATTCTGACACCAGAAATAGGTTAAAATATTGAAGAAACACACCAATCACAATGCATTTTACAGAGATTACAAAATAACAACAATAAGTATATGTCAAACGGAAAAGGACGTGCCACATTGGACTCTAATGAAGAGAACAACATGCGAAGGGGGAAGCAAGAGATGAAAACATATGACTGTCTACTTTAATCAGAAACTTTACCTGGGTCTTTCTAATCTTGGTACGGCTGTTCGTACATCGTGTCGTGACGTTCCTTTTCGTGGGAGCCAAGAATTACCACGTCACGTTGGCTGCCCAATCTCAGAGCGCTGTAGAGTTATGTGACTCTCCTTAATATGCCCGTCTAGTTCGCTCCACCTTTTGACACTAGTGCAAGGAAATTGTGTTCAACTCAGCAGGCGCTGTACCCAAAAAGTGATGTTCAGAAGGTTCAACAAATGCCTGTCTGCTGCTTTCATCGTTTATATGATTGGTTAACACGCACCACGTGGCTATACACCGCTCCAGAACGAAGTGTAAACGCTGCAGATACGGAATACACTAGGTGGCACCAAACGAAGGAAGTAGACACCTCAGAGTTCAACTCTGTAACCAACTAGACGCAAGACTTCAGAGAGAGTAAAAATATGCAATGAACTAGATTGGTCAATTATTCGGCTGCTTTGAGCCCCCCTCCCCGCCCCCCGGACAGGATGTTGGAGAAATAATATATACTTTTTTTCCTTTTGCTAACGTTTGTTGTCGTTTTGCCATTAAAATCACTCACAGCGGTATAATAACATTTGTCATGACAATGATATGAGACCTACTCTTTTAAAATAGCCTTTTCCATAAATGTTGCATCTTCGCTCGTGACACAAACTTACATCTATCTCATTCCAACACGTTGACATAGCAACCCATTCAATAAGAGACTCAATCATTCGAGATTTTTTTTTCAAAACAGGAAGTGGCTTTAGCTTCCGGTGTTAAAGTTCTGGTATCATTAGCCTAATCTAGTTCGCTGCACTTTTCGACGCTCTTTGTACTCGCGCGTCTATACTGAACGCAAATCCAACTGGCGGTTGACCTTGATGGTTGTTTCTGGCGCGTTCTGTCTCCCAATCACTTTCGGGGGCGTGTGGTCACATGGGCGTCAACAAACTCGGTTGCGAAGTAAAACCTGAAGGGATCACATCGCTCTCCCGAAGCAACGTTGCCAGGCGTAGTTCTGTTTTTGCCTTTTTTGTTTTTTTGCCTTTATATGACTATGTGTCCGCCTGCATTCCGACCTGTGGGTGGTCTTCCGGAAACTTCAACTTGCAGAACCACGTGTACAGTTGAACCCGCTGATTTCTGGTGTTGGCCGAGAAAACTCTTTCTCCCTTTACAGTACGTTTGGCAACATGTGGTGAACCCAACCCTCATTTGTTTCGTCCCGCGAACAACGCTCGGTACCTTGTGACCAGTGTTGCCACATGAAGGGAAATTTCCCTTTTTGCAGGGAAATTCGGACCGAAATTTTAGCCAAAAGGGAAAAGGGAATTTCGATGAAAAATACTACAATCGCAGGGAAATTTTAAGGTCATCTGACTACATTATTACATTTTATGTTAATTTCGAATTTCATATCCACATTTTTATGTTATTTACTTATTTTGCTCTTCCTACTTGTTTCTGCTCCTTTAAGTTTATTGTACGTTGCTTTTATGCATCTTTGAATAAATAGTAACGATGAGGATTAACGATTAAATGGATTCCTGACCAGGATTCAAACCTGGAACATCTGATCAGGAAGTGATGAAACTGAAATGTGAAATTTCTTAAAAATATTTTTTATTCAAACGAATAACGAATTCAACAGAATACTTAACTACGTACTACTACTGCTTCCACCACCACCCCAATAATGCTGCGAATACCACTACTAATTATTATTATTATTATTATTATTATATAATTTGCTTAGGTGAAGGGAAAAATTGGTCCAAAAAGGGAAATGTTGCCCCTTGGAAAGGGAAATTGTGCCCTCATATTGTGGCAACACTGCTTGTGACTCGAAAATACTCGATCTCAATCGATGAAAATTCAACTGATTGCTGATTCGCTGTTTCCCAGCCGCCAGTTGGAGTATAGTTGGATACAATCTGCAACACCAAGCCGTCTACTTCGTTGATTTGGTGTCAAGTAGTGTATTTGGTGTCTTCACAGTTTGCACCACGTTTCGAAGTAGTGTATAGTCACGTGGTGCGCGCTAACAATTCACATGAACGATGAAATCATCAGCAGGCATTTGTTGAATCTTTGGGAGTTGAACAATTCGTTGAACACGTTTTCTTCGCATCAGTGTAACAATGCACCTGCACTACACATTGACCCTGTTTAGTTCGTTCCATTTTTTGACAGTGTCAGGCTGGTGCAGGGAAATGACGTTCAACCAAATAGACGATTAGCGGTGTCCTAGTTCACAAGATTCAACAAATGCCTGTCTGCTGCTTTAAACGTTCATTTAATTAGTTAGCACGTACCACGTGACCATACAACAGACATTACAACGCTGTAGAACGTAGTGCAAACGGTGCAAACACCAAATACACCACTTGACGTCAAATCGGCGAAATAGACAAGGAAGCGAATAATCAGGCGAAACCTCTCAGGAAATCAATGAAAATCAGGGAAAGCCAGGGATGCAGTTGGTAGAGCAGTGGCACGTAATGCCAGAGACACGGGTTCGAGATCTGGTCGAACCTGCATCTTCCGCTGAAATGTCTCCATAATACGTGTCCTGTATGTGCCAAATCTTAAGGTAACGATAAGTACAGCGTGTTCCGCTTAGAGTAATCGAGAAATAAATGCTCTCCTTTCAAGAAAGAGAAATATATTAATATTTTCATTTTACAAGATACAGAAACTCTCCGAGTTTATAGGGATGCGAATGTGGAACATTTGCTTTCTGGTGTACTTCACATCCGGTTTCCTCCGTCTCCTGGAATGCTCCGACTTGCATAGGAGAATTCCACAGGAAACTATGGTTTCAAAGTACAGCGGAACTGGCTGCTAGGTACTTTAGTATTATACGGACTACCTCATTTGTGTAGGTTAGGTTGCTAATTGAATGATTTATATACAGGGTATCTATAAAATAACTCCTGGGTTTTAAACAATCATAGTGCGGAAACAGTATTAGATACCTCAGGTTAGTTAATTACTTTGAAATAAGTAGCTCATCAAGTTTTATTCACGCCGTTTGGAGTTTATTCCAACAAAGGTTGGCAACGCTGCGCAGCGTTGACCTTGAAGTGGCCGAGCCGAGCCGAACCCAGTCAGTGCAGTTCAGTGCAATGGCGACGCCGCAACAGAAGGCGCAGTGTGTGACATGGCTTGTACAAACTAGAACAGTGGAACTTTCGACGAGAGTATGGTCGTGTTGCGCCTTTGGACAAAACCATTCGTAAATGGCTTAAGGCGTTTAAAGAAACTGAAAATGTGGATTGCAAGGAAAGGGCGTATTCCATGGCCTCCAAGAAGTCCGGACCTTACTCCCTTAGACTTTTTTCCTGTGTGGACATGTGAAGAACATGGTTTATGCGAAAAAATTCAAGATATCAACCATCTAAGGCAAAGAATTATCGCCTCTGTGGCAACCATCACCCCCAGACATGCTGGCCAGGACGTGGCAAGAAGTCGATTATCGTTTGGATGTGTGCCGTGCTACAAACGGGGCACACATTGGAATTTACTAAATTGTAAACAAAACTTGATAACGTTACCTTCAAAAATATGTATTTACTTTTTCCTGAGTTTCAGTTTTTAATAAAATATTTAGCTTCAAAACCACGGAGTTCTTTTATAGATACCCTGCATAACCCAACCTAACCTAGACAAGTGATGTAGTCCGTATAATATTAAAGTACCGGCTACTATATAAGCGAAGGGTGCCCTGGAGCAGACTCCATTTTAGTTACAAATATCTTTGAGCATCACTGAGAGAATAGTGTCGCCGCCAGGAAACAGAGGTAAGGGCTGGCGCATCCCTCAGCCACCTACCCTTCTCCTCCTATTATTTTTGCGCCATCAGCCTTCTTCTTGTTTCTCCAGAAGTGTCAGGGGCTAGTATGAATGGTTGTCTCTATTGACGATGTAAGTTAAGCGATGTAAGTGGTGGAGGCTTGTTTTCCCGGTCTCAAACCTTCTTTTTATTGTCCTTACACCCCTCCCTCCAAATTTGTCAAACGGGAAAGAAGTCTCACATTCGAGTGTTAATGAAAGTGATGAAAGTGAAAGCAAAATTAGAAAACAAACGACGGTTCACTTCAGTTCGACAGGGTCTTTCTCATCTTTGTAGAGCTTTGCGTGCTATTTGTATTGGAAGAGATGAGGTTCAGTGCAGATGCCTCGATCTTCTGCAGCAAACCAGAGAGATCAGTTGGAATAACGGGGTGCGAAGCAGCTCTGGCGGAAATTTTGCCAACCGTCCGCCAATATCATTCCCAACATCGAGATCCTTTATTGGTGCCGGCGAGCGATAAAATATCTACGTTAAAGCCGGAATACGAAATATCGCTCCCAGCATGCATCTCTTAACGTTCTCTCCTGCATTAGGTGATGAGGGAAGACGCGTCGGAGAATTTGGCTAAATCGAAATTTTCGATCCCGCGAGAACTCCACGCTCCGACCTTTAGTCTCTTCTTTTCCTCCCCCCTCACCCTCTCCCCAGTTGCGATACAGACTTCAAGCTGAATACTGATACAGGAATTCCTGTCTCGCTTTCCGTAGCGAATCGACAATGGTTTCCAATACGAAACAAGTGGAAAGTGCCCTGCGTACCAGATCGGATGTAAGCGGGCAGATATTAGTAAACGTCAAAGCTGTTCTTTCAAGTCACGTTTGGCCAGAGGGACCGTTGTGGGATGTAATAAGTTACGATGTGCCGCCATGCATGTTAGTCATATTTTCTTCTCTTTCATGCAGACTTCCGTGGTGAAGTGGTTAGTCTAGCGTGCTAGGACGCCAAGTGGTCCAGGGTTCGAATCCCGATCCGTGTATGGGTGTTATTTCTGAGTGTCCCTCCAATTTCATCATATCATCACGCAATCCTCATCTTCGCGATTAAACCAAGTATAATAAATCAGTCACCAAATCAACCTTCTCGTTTCTGGCCTATCCAGTACTGCAAAGGTTCTAGGTTGGAGTCCCGTTAAGGTCCACCTCTTTTGTTTTCTCTCTTTACAAACGAAAAAAGAAAAGAGTTTTTAGTTTCTGTTTAAGTCAAGTTTATTCACAGTTAGGATAATCAGGACTGGGCCAACAGTTATAAGGGCCTTCCACATGGCGCAGTGGTAGCGTCATTGCCTTGTAATCGAGGGGTCCCGGGTTCGATACCCGGTGGAGGCACAAGTGGTTCGGATCCCACTTTAAACTGTAGTCCAGTCCCGATTAGCCTTACTGTGCATAAAGTGGACTTAAAACACCAAATTACAATCACTAACAGTTATAGTGGGTTCCGAACCACTATGTTCCTCCATCGAGTATCAAACTCGGGACCCCCTGATTACAAAGCGACCACGTTAACACTATACTTTTCTGTCACTTTTGGCTAATAGTGAAGATATGGAGAGCGATGATGATACATAGGCCTGAATTCGAACTCTGGACACCTGGCGTCGTACCCCTGTGTACTAGCCACTCCGCCACGGACGGTGGCTGCACGGACGGGGCTGCCTGGATCCAAAAATTACTTTAAAATGCACAAAAATCGTCCTGGCTTGCTTCGGAATGGGCCACTCATTTTGCACACCCGCAACTGGGGAAAGTTGTCATGTCACAGATTTGGTGAGCAATTATGAGTCTCAAGCATTGACTCACCCGCCATACAGTCCAGACATGAGTCCACCAGACTTAAACTTATTCCCCACGTTGCAAGAGCCCATGCGTGGACAACGTTTTTCCTTCGTGGGAGAGTTTTCTGCAGCGGTATCCGAGTCATCCACGGACCGAACAACAGTGGTACCCTAACTGGCCCAGCAAATCTTTCGAAACATTGGGACACGGTCATTGAGAAGCAGGGGAACTACACTAAAATATTATGAGGAGATTCTGCTTAACATACAATAAACATATCAGAAAAACATAATGTGCATTATTTATGAAATGGCCCTCGTATTAATAACATTTATAAGAACAGATACATCTTAGTGCATATTCAATATTTTATGCATTTAGAGTTTGTTTCAGGATAAAGGTTTTATGCTGTTTGATGTACTTTCAACATTGGCTCTACCGAGAAGATAGTGGATTTTAACCTATTATATTGTAAATAAACAGATCAAGAGATGGGGCTGATTTCAATTCTCAATTCAATCCTGGAAATACCTGGATGGACGATTTAAAGGCGAAAGAGCGACAACTGGAAAAATTCTTTGCCTTTGCTCGGAAATATATATGTAGTTACTCGATTGTGGAGGAATATTGAGTTCAATTATTTTATCATGGTCTGGTAACGCCTGCTTTGAAAATTGTTAGATAGGGCCATAGGTTCTCGAGCCTTGAAATTAACTATCATGACGTGGAGAATGAGTGAATGAAATTGAAATTATGCGGGCACTAACCCTTTACCGTAGAAAATCAACTTCTGTCTCTGAGGATTCAAAACCTACTTAAGCATGTTAAAGGCTGAGTCTGTAAAGGGTGCACTCAGCGCATATGTGAACAACATACATGGAAACACGTAACGACACAGAGGTCGATATGCCAGAGGTTCGTTGCCCTACAACTGGGGTACAGTACGTAGAAGTGAGGTTGACTATTTTGTGTCTCAAAAGGTCATAGACTATACCCCGACAGCAGGGAATTCTGGCACTAGTTACTTATGAGAGTTACTTATAAATATGCAATCAACACTTAATGTCTCACATGTTGGAACAATAGGAAAATTCATAATAAGAGTAACACTTCGTTTCACTGAGATCAAACAGGTGAAATGTAAAAGAATAGGAGAACATTTAAAATCCTGAACGTATAATCGGGGTTCTTCTGTACGTATTTTGAAATGCACGAACGCCGATTTATGGCACGGAAGAAGAGAATGGAAAGACACACTAAAACGTCCAAGTGAACAGATGGCAACAAAGAAAATTTGCGATCTTCAGTTGTTCTCGTGGACTCTGATTGGATGACACAACTACAGCTTAGTCTTCCATGCGGTACGCGCGAAGTGCTTCGTCTTCCATGCGGTACGCGCTTGTTTCGCTCCATGAATGCGAGCTTCCAATGGCCGTCGGCATTTTTCACTTCCCTTTGTGAATCCGTGATGGATGTCTTTGTCGCAGCTGCGCCTGAAAAATGAAAAACGGGGGAAATAGGTCGCCTGCAGCAACAAAGCGGCCATCTGTCCCTCGCAAGGACATACTCGGGCTCTCGTTCGGAAATAAATTAGACACTTGACTTCGTGCGGTTGGACGTCCGGCTAACTTTCAAAACACATTCTTACCGTAAAGTTGATGCACTGGCTTGCCGCAGTGATTCTTATCTTGTCGATGTAGGTTTAGCTCGGCGATGCATAACGAAGCTACTAGAGGGCCTGATAATGGAATAAGTGTTGCCATCTCTTAGCTGAAAGTTGGAAGATTTACTAAACTCACTTCATTAAAAGGAAATATTCGATTGTTGGGCGTATCCTGGCCGATCTCTGTGGCGGAGTAGTTAACACATCGCCCTACGACCCCAAGCGTTCTGGGTTCTAATCCCGGCCTGGGAATGGGCGTTCTTTGTGAGTGCCCCTTCATTATAACATCATATCATCATTTACAATGACCGAACTTAACATAAATCAACTGTTTCGCGTATCCTTAGCAGTGTTCGAATTGAAGGAAATGCAGAGGGGAAGAAAACTTCAGAACTACTGATCAGTGGCGGCAACTAGAGGGGGCATGGTGGGGCAGTTGCCTACCCCTCCTACTTTTTGCCCCGCATTATGTCCTCTTAATGCTAAGCGTTGCCCTTGGCACCCAATCGCTGCTACTGATTTCAATGTATAAATGATGTGTTGCATATTGTGGTATCCTCCCTGTATCCTCATTTAAAAAGAAATGTCACAGTAAAAATCATCCCTGTAGGTAGAGTTGAAAATTACCCGAAGAAAGGCTTTTTTGGGTGTGAGGAAAACAGTTATTTCCGCGGCTTTTTTATCGGGCTTCTTTTTCCTTTGCAAAACATAAAATAACAGATTTAAAGTGCAATCACTATATTTTTTCACATCGTGAACAGCAAGCACGAATTTATGACTTAAACAGTGAATCACTGTCATGCCATCCCAAATAAGAATGCACACTCAGAGAGGGGGAAAATTTCTTTCTCTGGTTCGGAATGAAAATATAAATGTGGAGCCGGGGATGAAAAAAGTAGAAAGGGGGGAAATTCCCTGGCTCCCCCCTTAAATTCGAACACTGATCCTTAGGTACTGATGATTTTGTTATTTTGTGTCACTTTTCTTCCACTTTTGTTTAATCACGACGATGAAAATTAGTAATGATATTATGAAATGGATGAAGGCATACTCATAAAACGAACACTCATACCCAGGCCTGGGATTAAAACTCGGTACTCGGCACACTGTGCTAACCACACAGGTATCCTTACGCTCTGTCAACAGCTTAGCTAAAGGATACTGCAGCAGGTTTTGAAATGGAATAAGTGTTGCCAACTCATTAATTATATTGGATACAGTGCTCTCGTATACACGTGTGGACTGCAGATCGAGCAGCGTTACTGTAGCGTTGTAAGAGTGGCGGAAAGGAGAAATTGAGCGAAGGGGCAGGCTTCATAGATCGCGTTCGTGCAGTGTAAGACCTTTCGTTATCTGATTCATGAGCAACGGTGGAGCGTGGCATTATAAACATGGAGGAAGAATAATGTGGTTAGATGAAGGGGGGGGGGGAGTTTCCCCCGCAGTGTTTTCTTTACCTCTGAACGGGAGCGGTTCCCCACTCCTGCGCTGCTGCTTGCTGACCTTAAGATTCAACGTACAGGCGGATATCTCGCACAGCATGGATGGCTCGTTGGCCACTACAAGTGACACAAGGCTGATTTGGTGGATGCGCCGAGTGAAACCGAAAACTTTCCAGATTCTCCACTGGGTATCCGACTTGTGGAAGAAAAAATAACGTCAAAACGTGGCGAAATGTGGAAAGTTTCTTGCTGAAATAAATGAAGGTGAAGAATTGGTGTTGCTGGACACATTCTCGTTTAGGCTAGTTCGGTGAGCAAGGTCGTCTAGAGCCAGTTGTCGCCCACGCCTCTGATACCTATAAGGACACCAGTAAAGAGGCATGCTCGACGAGGGTCATTTCGAACTGAACCGCCCTGTATAATAACCCGCAGAAACATTCAATTTGTTCGCACACCCCTCTTTTTGCTGCACGGTATATTTCAATTGACATCCACAAATATGCACATCTTAGGTGCGAATTAAACCGCAACGGGTACTGCTTTGCAAAGTTTGCGGCCTCTTTGATATATATTTTTTTCTTTTTTGTCAAGCAGGTTGAGGTTACAGAGCAATTATGGAAATCAGCCGACCTGGTCTGCTAGTTGGTCCCGAGCGCGATACGCGATACTGATTTGCGGTGGGTGGAACGACGCCGCAGAAACACGAGCCCCTGCGGGTGCCATCACATGGTACGCGACCACAGGCGGACCGCAACCAACGGGCAACTCAATGGGCTCAGTTACCTGCCCATGTGGACAGGTGAGGTCCGCGGTCTGTTCTACAACTTGCGATACACGCTTCGTGAACGACTTCGACTTGGTTTTCCTGACCTGCTTTTTCAAAAATTCAGTCTCTGGGACTGGATTCAATTTAGCTTTGTTATCCGCGGTGTTTGTATTGAAGGAGGAAGCTAGGGAATTCCCAACACCACCACCCACTGGAGTTCCCTCCTCGGGGGCTGAATTTCAAAATTTTGTTCCCGACCTGGGAGGGGACATTTCCTCGCTCTTTTTCTGTCTCTGTTTTCTTCTTCCTTACTTTCTCTTCCGTTATTTCTTTATCTGTCTCGTTTCTTTCTTCTCTTTGCTTTTTCCTTCCTTTTTGCCTCCATCTTCATTCTTCTGTTTTCCCTTTCCCCACTGTTTTCTATTCCTCTGTCATTTTCTTTCTCTTCCTTCATTTTGTTTCTATCTTGCATCTTTTTTCATTCTTTATCCTTTTTCTTTCCCCTCCTTCACATTGTCTCTCTTCTTGCACTCCTTCTCTCATTCTTTCTCCTGTTTCATTCTCTTCCTTTATCTTCTTTCTCTTCTTGTAGACCTCTTCTCATTATTTCTCCTTTTCTTTCTTTCTTCATCTTCCATCTCTTCTTGTACCTCTTTGCTCATTATTACTTCTTGTTCTTTCTCTTCCTTAACTTTTTTCTCTTCTAGCAGCTATTTCTCATTCTTTTTTCTTTTTCTTTCTCTTCCCTTCTTTACCTCCATTTCTTTTCTTTCCCTTCCTTCATTTCTCCTTTTTCCCTTTATTTCTGTTTCTAATTTCGCCTTCTCTCTCTTCAATAGCTTCCTTTCCCCTAATTTCTCTTGTCTTTAAGTTTCTTTCTCTCTTTGCTTTTCTCTTCCCTTTTTTGGTTAATCGCGGCGATGATGAGGAAGGAAAAGTCCCTATTCTTAAAGTTAGAAAATATTTCTTGTTCTATTCAATTAATAACACCTTAAGTATTCGTTGCTGCGGTCTATTAAGAGCTCCTGATATCATTGTAATATTATATTTTTTGGCTTGGAGATTGCTGGGGACGAACGACACTTAAGCCCGAATCACACGGAACTGGATTTCCAGTAGGAATGCCCTAGTTGGCGCTGGACTGGCTACCCATTTGCTAGTTTTCGCCTCACACGATACTTGTCAAGGATACTGTTACCGTACTTGTCGATAAACTTTTTATCCCATAATACATTGCACAGAGCAGACAATCTGTAAAGATGGACGAGCAATTTGAATGTTGTAGGATGCTGCTTTGTGATTTTATTAAAAATTATAAAAGAAAAGTATGGACTTTAAATTGGCTCGAATGGAAAGTGGTAATCAATGCGTACCGAACAAGCTTTTGGATGAATCACAGGATTCTTTACACAAAAAAAGAGAAAAAAAGTAATGCATTATGATATGTACCTTAGTTCTATGTTATACTGTTTCCATGTGAAATTCCTGATCTTGTTTTCTAGAAGGGATAATGTGAGAGAAAGTCTAATATTAAGTGTGTAGCTCGTGTGTTACAGGAGACTATACAAACACTACGGTAATCCAATTAGGAACGCCCACGTGCCCACTCGCACACAAAACAACTCCTCTTGACAGAAGGACAATCTTCTTCTCTCTTTCGCCTTTTTGAATCTGTGCATGCGGTTACCCGCTGAAGCGTTTCGCTTTTATGGCGTTTTATTTCACGCGGCACTTAATGATCTCATATGACTTTTGGGTGCTGTTAAAAACTTTGCGTGTTTATCGTTGCTGCTTGGCCTTTACACATCGTCGCTCTTCTTTTGATCATTCCGCATCGCAAATGCCAACGTGTCGTATCTCTCACACAGTGGGCTTTGTATTATATACAGATCTCGTAAAAGGAAACTTAAAAGTGTTGATTCTAGATGTCGCCCAAAAAAAGATTTTTATTACGCGAGTAAAACTCGAAATTGTGTTAGTTCGATTTCGTTTCTTTTTAGGAATAATTTGGTAATTATTAAAGTTTTCTTTCTTTTATATGAAAGATGGAGATGTTTTATACTTTCTTAGTACTAAGCTAAAAAGTTAATTATTTGTCAATATTATATGTTTTAGTTAAACTTTATGTAAGAGTCACATTACTGTTTGATTTAGCAGTGACTCGGATGCAGTTTCTAGAGAGGTTGAGATATGTTGAAGATAGTGGCGGCGATTAGGTGAGAAAAATGGGGGGAAGGAAGGACAGTTTACCTTCTCTTAAGAGGCCATAGTGTTCCGCAACTGTCCCACCTAATCGCCGTTACTGCTAATATAAGAATATCAGTGTTGGGATAGTTACGAACACCGGCGAATGGGTGCCTAAAATGGGGAACAAGGACAGTTTATTTTCTTAGTAGACAAGGCTTAGCATTATGAGGCCATAGTGCAGGAAAAAAAGGTGTGTGTGTGGGGGGCCGAGGGGTAACTGCGACATAGCAACCCCCCGATTATCCGACACTGGGAAGATTACAGTTAAATATTAGCGGGAAGCAGCTGGAAGTTCGAAGTTGCGTCCTTCATTGCACTCACTCTCCTGTTCAAGTAAAGTACATGTCTACAACGACAACTGCCATTACAAATATTTTGGCAAAACTTCACATTCAATCGCTTCAACAATTAACGCTCACTTTCATGATTTACGCCGTAGCAACTGCCTTTGAACAGGGATAACCTTGATTGGAAGACACTCCTTCACGTAAGTCACCCCGAAAACTTCATTCTTATATGATAACTAGGCTCTGGCGCTAGTACCTACAGCCACGATTATCATCTGTGGGTGCTGTGTACCCCTAACAACCACAGCTCTTACCATAGTTATGAAGAATTTACGATATGCGTTAATGTTCCGGCTAGTGACTTGAGCTTTGCATTTGTTTTATTGAATGGCCGAATTTTAAGATTACATATTTTACTTTATTGTAACAGCTTGACTTCTTATTGTGTGACGTATTAAATAGCCACTGTGCTAACGCATTCGTAAATTCAATTATTCTTAGTATATCTGAATGTATTTATCGTTAGATCTGAATTTGAATACCTTTGAGAAATCCTTTACTTCAGTTACTCCTGAAATTGATATGAATTAGACTTCTCTTTTATATACCGTTAGCATTAGCTATTCCAACTTCATTGCACTAACTCATAGTATTATGTAGGCCACTTTACGAGTGCATGTCGTAAGGACGTAAAATTATGTGAAACAATTTCATCACTATTTATTCATTATTGTGCATATAAGAAAAATATATCTTAAACGAAGAAATTTCCTACATTTTCCGCTCTTTACGATCTCCATTCAGCATAAAGAACCGTTTTTGCCGTAACGTTTCCATTTCATCTTCCTTCTTTTCGTAAATTTTTATCGCCCAGCTATCAGTCATCTGAAAACTTGATTATAACCCTCCAGCACGCTAGTTTAAAAGGAATAAACATGCAACGTAAGTAAATGACATGGTTTCCTCGGTTCTTGCCTTAAAGGAGAAGAAATAATTTGCGTCTCGTGAAGCGGGATCATAATTCAAGTAGGAGTAAAAACTAGTTATTGGATCCTGGAGGTCATAACTTTCCCCAAAATATTCCCGGGACTCCGAGGAGAAAGGTTTGTAACTATCAAATTTACGTTGTGAACTTTATGCCCCGGGCAGTAGATTCCGTGTCCTTTAAAGACCCATCGATTCAGGCAATGATGGCGCTGGAATAGCTGGGTTTTTACTGCGAAAAAAACCGGCTATATACGAGCGTAAGGCATGGCAATGGGATTTGGAACTATACTTCACTACCGTCACTAGGTTGCTGACACTGAAGCCCAATCCATGTGTGCTTGTGATTGTCTTTATCAGTTTCATCATATCACTTTTCATCCTCTTCGTCGCGATGAGTCAAAAGTGGCAGTGACGTGAAATAATCAAATTAATCAACTGATTGTATAGGCGAGAAAGTTTAGTTTGGTACAGTTCCCGCCACTGTGTGATGTTTCATGTAGTCATGGCGACTGACAGACAGCTGTCTTAAAATAAAAGTCCTTACAAAGGGCGAGAGAGAGAGAGAGAGAGAGAGAGAGAGAGAGAGAGAAGAGGAGAATATCCTGGAAAAATTCAAAGTTTCCCCCTTAAAATGCCGCTCTTCTTTTTTATTTGTGTCCCTTTTCCTTGAATCTCCGTTCAGACTTTTATCTTTGCTCAGTTTAGTGTATCTTTACTTTTTCTCTACTTGGTCATTAGCTTTCCTCCAGTTCATTTTGTATAATTCTCTTCGTCATTATCTACTTCTCTTTCTTATCCTATCTCGCTCTGTCCCTAGCTTCAATGGGGTATAGAGAGAAAGACAGGAAAAGTGAGAGAAATAAAGAAGTGATGGACAGATAGAGAGAAGGAAAGAGAATAGAAATGAAGTAGCGAGACAGGAAGAGAAATAGAGGGAAAGGAAAAGTAAGAGAAATAAATATATCATGGACAGAAAGAGAGACGGAAAGATAAAAATGAAGCAGCCATAGAGGAAGAGGGATAGAAAGGAAGCGTAAGAGAAAATCAGAAGAAGGACAGATAATAAGCGAAAGAGAGAAGGAAATAGAAGAGAAATAAAGTAGCGCGAGAGGAGAGAGGGAACGGAGAAGTAAGACAGATAAATAAGACAAGGACACACAGAAAACGTTCTATGAACAACATCGGTTCCCTTGAGACAACGTTCAAGGAACAACATCGGCTCGCTTGAGACAACGTTCTAGGAGCAACATCGGTTTCCTAGAGTCAACGTTCTAAGAACGACCTCGGTTTCCTTGAGACAACGTTCTATGAACAACATCGGTTCTCTTGAGACAACGTTCTAGGAACAACATCGGTTCCCTTGAGACAACGTTCAAGGAACAACATCGGCTCGCTTGAGACAACGTTCTAGGAGCAACATCGGTTCCCTAGAGTCAACGTTCTAAGAACGACCTCGGTTTCCTTGAGACAACGTTCTATCAACAACATCGGTTCTCTTGAGACAACGTTCTAGGAACAACATCGGTTCCCTTGAGACAACGTTCTAGGATCAACATCGGCTCGCTTGAGACAACGTTCTAGGAGCAACATCGGCTCGCTTGAGACAACGTTCTAGGAGCAACATCGGTTCCCTAGAGTCAACGTTCTAAGAACGACCTCGGTTCCCTTGAGACAACGTTCTATGAACAACATCGGTTCCCTTGAGACAACGTTCTAGGAACAACATCGGTTCCCTTGAGACAACGTTCTAGGAACAACATCGGCTCGCTTGAGACAACGTTCTAGGAGCAACATCGGTTCCCTAGAGGCAACGTTCTAAGAACGACATCGGTTCCCTTGAGACAACGTTCTATGATCAACTTCGGTTCCCTTGAGACAACGTTCTAGGGACAACATGGCTTCCCTTGAGACAACATTCTAGGAACAACATCGGTTCCCTTGAGATAACGTTCTAGGAACAACATCGTCTCCCTTGAGACAACGTTATAGGAACAACATCGCCTCCCTTGAGACAACGTTCTATGATCAACTTCGGTTCCCTTGAGACAACGTTCTAGGAACAACATCGTTTCCCTGGAGACAACGTTTTATGATCAACATCGGTTCCCTTGAGGCAACGTTCTATGATCAACATCGGTTCCCTTGACACAACGTTCTATGATCAACATCGGTTCCCTTGAGACAACGTTCTATGAACGACATCGGTTCCCTTGAGACAACGTTCTAGGAACAACATCGGCTCCCTTGAAACAACGTTCTAAGAACGACATGGGTACTCTTGAGACAACGTTCTACGAACAACGTCGGTTCCCTTGAGATAACGTTCTACGAACAACATCGATTCCCTTGAGACAACGTTCTAGGAATAATATCGCCTCCATTGAGACAACGTTCTAGGAGCAACATCGGCTCCCTTGAAAGAACGTTCTAGGAACAGCATCGGCTCCCTTGACACAACGTTCTAGGAACAACATCGGCTCACTTGAGGCAACGTTCTGGGAACAACTTCAGCTACCGTGAGACAACGTTCTGGGAACAACATCGGCTCTCTTGAGACAACTTTCTGGGAACAATATGAGCTCTCGAGACAATGTTCTGGGAACAACACCAGCTCTCTTGGGACAACGTTCTGGGAACAACATCGGCTCCCTTGAGAACGTTCTAGGAACAACTATTTTCCTCACTGATCACGAGGGCTGCTGAAGTGGGAATCTGTAAACATCAACACACTGTGTCTCCGATTCTCATTTGTTTGGTGCCACGAGTGGTGTTTTCGTTATGTACATTGGGTCATGAAGCACAGGATATAGTACACAATCCAGAATATCACTGATTCATTCCAACCTACTAGTTCCGGCGCTTTGTGTTGTCGACAGGTAATGGTAAAAATAGAAAACGAGAGATGGCGTTGCACGACGTCAATCCAATTAGAAGCAAAGTCAGTGTTCTTTTGCACTAAATCTGAATGTTAAGACCACCTTTGATGTTATTTTACACAGTACGTTTTGAAGTGTTGTGCAACCGAAAATAAAATATTTTAAGTCCTGACAATTGTTGCAATTTAACATTTCTTCTGGTACTAAAACCAAGGATTGAAGATGTATAACAGAAATTTTGTGTACTGGTCCTGGTGGTGGCTGATGAATGTTCAATCTCCAACGAACTTACGTCGAGAAAAAATTACAATACTCTGCAAATCATAAATGTGAGAACAATAATTTGTCAACATTTCACATAATTCTTCACATTCAACACTACCGCGGCCATTCTTGACAAGCCAGGTCGGACGGGAACATATTACCAGAAATTGCAAAATCAAAGGGCACCGTAATGTCTTAATTTCCTTCATGTCTGAACAAGTAAATGGAAATTGTCATGCAAACTGCTTGGTATCCAATTCATTTAAGTGCAAGCTCAGGAACGATTGGACAGAAGATCTTTATCTCCCAGTATGGTTTGTGACAGCCGGCACACTATTCCCAAGCCTATATCTTTGTTTCAAGAGTTTCGTTTTGCAATGTAACGTTGTTCTGACAATGTATTCACGTGTAGATGTTGTGATGTTATTTTAATAAATATAACTATATATTTTCTTTATATAATAGGTAAGGTAAAGTTCCCCGTGCATATAGCACCTTGCCATGAAAGCGCATTTAGGGGATGTAAGGGTAAGGCTCCACACATTCTCGATCTCTTCCATTTTGTGAAGGTGGTGATCAGCACCCCGCTCCGGCTGCCTTTACCTCCCAGGGTTGCCCACTTGTGCCCATTGATTTGAGGCTGGGTGAGCCCCAGATCCTGGACAAGTTCGGAAAAAAGATCACCCACATCGAGAATCGAATCGGGTCTTCCGCGTGGCAGTTAGACGCCTTACTGACTAGACCACCGCGACTCTCTTTCTTTATCTAATATCTTAGACTTTCTTTCTTCTATGCCGAGGCACCATACTTTAAGGTACGGTGTTAAAGCACATGTTGTCGGCTTCCGTGGTTTGCGTCACGCTCTTCGAAAGCAAGGGTTTCTCGCATCATCCATTTCATTATCTTTGCGATTAACATATAAGGTAGAAAAGAAACGTAAAATAACCAAAAATACAAATAATAAGTAGTTGTTAATCATATTTTCCATATAACTGATGAATTATTCTGATATGATTTTCTGTTATTTGGCGTCGAATTTCTGCCACTCTTGGCTAATCACGACGATGATGATGAGTGAAGATATGATGAAATTGATGAAGGGGAACTCACCCATGTACAGACCGAGATTCGAACCCAGGACCCCTGATGTAGCGCGCTATGTTAACCACTACGCCACTGCATCTGCCATCTGGAAGCCTGTCTGGACCTTGCAAGCAAACGATATTGGACGGTGCTTCAAGAGCAGAGATCTGTGCATCTTCTGCGCTGTTTAACAGGGCGACCAGCACAAAGGCAAACATCTTTTCCCCTTTCACATATTCACACACGGCAGGAAACAATAAGCGTGAATCGCTTCACACAAAACAAAAGAATATCAACACACGTTTCGTTTCCGCAACACGCGTCGCTTATATGCATGGCTTGAGTTGGAAAGCTGCACGAGCCAAGAACGAACAAATCAATGTGAAGCGTGGGTGGGAGGAGGAAGACAGAGGAAACAAAGCCAGGAAGGAGAAAAGAGAGAGAGAGAGAGCGAGAGAGTATGATAAGCGTTCGGCTTTTATTGACAAAGCCTGGGGAACGCAGATTCGACCGCCAAAGACACGCTAGACCGATTGCATGACGGCGCATGGCAGCCACGATCACCCAGCTCCTACCTCGGGATGCATTTGAGGAAACAAATTACTATCGAGCCGTCCCGAGCCCACGAATAAAGCTTTGTGTCCTTCCCCTTTTCTCGCGCGTTTCATTGACTGACCCCCCTCCCCTGCAGGAGCGGAGAAAATGCACGACTTGGATACGCACACACGACAGTCATCTCCATAATTAGCTTTCTGATGGAGGGAAATGTAAAAGGGATGGAGGAACAAATGTACTCAGATTTTGACCAGTAGCTCCCATACTTTATCAAATTGCTTGGTTCATTTCATTGTATGTAGGTTCAGTAATGTTTCTACCCGCCAGAGCTTCGCTAGCGTGTACTTGTTGTAGTTTACAGACTAGACTGTCTGTGATCACAATATTTCATCAGGATGATTCATCTCAGTTCATATTGTTTTCCAATAACACCCCCCCACACACACACACACATATTCCTCCCCTCTGCCCTTCTCTCATTGGCTCCTTTTATCTTCCCCTCTCCTCCCTTCCCTGTTGTTTCTCCTATCTCATTCTTTCCCCTTCCACTTTTCTTTACTTTCTCCTTCTCTTCTGATTGCATCTATTCTCTTTGCTTATGTTCTCTCTTTACCCTTTTCCCTCTCATTATCCCTCCATCTCTACTTCTACCCCTTGCTCTGTGTAGCATATTCCTCACATTCTCTACTTTTACCCAGTGATGTGCGTCTACGAGTATACAACGATAGTCTACATTCTACACGTAGACTATTTTATGCACGTAATTACGTAAGCTATGTAAACAACATGGCGAAAGGTTATAACTTAGCAAAGGGCTCCTTGGAATTAAAAGAAAATTATACTGCGTATCAGTTGATGATGTGTGAGGAGAACTTTTCATAATCTTTCTTCCAAACTCGAACAATTTCTCACCTAGGAAGAAACCTAATACAGGAAATATTCTTGTGTTTTATGGGGAAAAGACCACTGTTGCCTCACGACTGCCATCTCTTGTGTTCTTTTCATACTATAAATTTTTCTTTCATAGTTGATAATGGAAGAGAAGAAATTTTGTTGTAAATAGGATTATTTTCACTTCGTTAGGAACCAATATAGTTCAAATTTCATTTTCGTTTCATGAAACCCTTGAAAATTAATTTTAAAGCACTTTAGATTGTCTACGTAGTCTATGTAAACTACACCCCAAGGTATTCTATGCTTAGATTACGTGTAGACAACGCATGTAGATGTAAACTTATAGTCTACGGCACATCATTGCTTTTACCTCTTCCGTCTGGTGGATCTCCATCTAACTCAACCACCTATCTCTCCACCAGTGGCGGCGATTTTTCCAAAAAAGTGGAAGGGGGCAAAGTGTTGTATTACCAAACCACGGTAATATGATATAATAAATCAGGTGGGTTCGATTTTATACAAAATTATAATTTAATCCATAACTAAGAATATACATACAACATGGCTAACTCCATGCTTGACAATCCATAATCAACAAAACAATTGAACATCTATATTCAAAGATATAATACATAGATGTTTCACAATCTAGCTACTGCAACTTTCCCCTTCTTCCAAATGACAGCTGCAGCCTGTCAGGTGGTTTCCTCCTTCTAAAAGATCGTCGTGGACTGTTCACTGCGGAGGCGGTAACAGCTTCCTCTCGCGAAGTCTGCGGTCTCTCCTCGCACGCCCTGTCCTGCGCTGACACGGAACCATCAAAGATCCAAAAGTCATCTTCTCCACTGTCGTTATCCGACCTGTTAGATTTAAACTTCACTTGATGCAGGTGTACCCTTCTCGTTGTTCCACCGGCATTGACCAATAACAAGCGTCTTCCTAAATGACCCGTAACTGTAGCTCGTACGTATTTTGGAAATCTGGATGTATAATTTCTTGTCCACACTGTACTTCCGATTGATGGTAATTCTTCGTTCTTATTGGTCTCACTTCTCACCACTTCTTTCTCCATTATTTGCGACCAGGACCAATTATAGATATTACGAGGTTGATATGACAACAACAACTCTGCAGGAGACTTCCCCGTAGCATGGCAAGGTGTAAACCTGGCTACTCTTAACGCACCTTCCACCGCTTCTCTGAAATCGAAACTTCTTCCTAGATGGCAATCTTCTAACCACCTCTTCTTCAGAGTACTTTTTACGTTTTGGACCCACTTTTCGGCTAAACCATTACTGGGTGGATGATATGGTGGTGAATGAATAATTCGTATTCCTAACTTAGTGCAAAATTCTTTAAGCTTCTTTCCCGAAAATGGAGGTCCATTATCACATGCGATTACACTAGGATATCCATATCTTTCAAAACATTCTTTGAGACAGTTTATCGTTTCTTCACTAGACGTGGACTTAACTTTCCAAACCTCTATCCATCGTGTGCATGAATCAACTAACAATAAACATGTGCGACCAGCGAAATGAAAGAAATCCAAATGAACTCTTTGAAATGGCTTATCTGTTTGCTCCCAAGGTACATATTTATTTTGCGGAGCATTGTTCTGAAGTGCTTGACACTGTGGACAATTAATAACTTCTCTTTCTAAGTCAATATCAATTTGCGGCCACCAATACATAGATCTCGCTAATTGTTGTAATTTCCACAAACCTAGATGATTAGCGTGCAGTTTTTTCAAGACTGCGTTATGCAACGATCTTGGAATAATTAACCTGTTGTCCCATATCAAACATTCCTTTACAATCACTATTTCATGTCTTCTCCGAAAAAAATGTGCAAATGGTGAAGCTTGTTGATCTTTATTTAGCTTTGCTGGCCATCCTTCAGTAACATACAACTTTATCTGCTGCAATAACAAGTCTTTGGCTGTTTCTTCCTTAATGCCTTGTAACAAGACTGGTTCACATTCTAAGTGAAATACATACTCATGGCTGGAAACATCATCTTCAGGTACTTCCATTAAGGGTAATCTTGATAACAGATTTGCCACTTCCACATGCTTAGTGTACTCAATTTTAAAATCATAGGTTGATAAAAGCAAAGCCCATCTTTGAAGTCTACTGTTACCCGTAGAAGGAATTTTAGCTTTTTCTCCAAAAATATATTTCACAGGAAGAGAATCGCTATGTACAGTAAAGGTTCTACCATACAAGTATTTGTGAAATTTCTTCACGCCATGTATAAGAGCTAAAGCTTCCCGTTCAAACTGACAATAATTCTTCTGAGCGTCAGTTAACGTTGCTGATGAACAAGCTACTGTGCGTAAATTACTTTTGTACACATTACATAATTGACAACCTATTCCTACAGGACTTGCATCTGTAATTAGTACCACTTCCAAATTCTGATCGAAAGGAAAAATGACATCTGCTCTCTTCACCATTTCCTTTACTAATTCATATTCCTGTTGATGAACATCAGTCCATTCCCATTTATGTCCTTTCTTCAGCAATTCGTGCAAATGAGGTATACGCATTGACAAGTTGGGTATATGCCTATGGTAAAATGAAATACCTCCCAAAAATGACTTTAGTTGACTGACATTACTAGGTATAGCACATTTTAATATTGCTTCTAAGTTCTTCACAGATGGTCTAATTCCTTCACGAGAAATGCAAAATCCTAAATACTCAACTTCCGTAGCAAAAAATTGACACTTCTTAGCGTTTACCTTCACATTATATTTCTGAAGACGATCTAGTACATTCCTCACGTTATTATAACACTGTTCCAGTCCTTTACCGCAGATAATTATGTCATCTAAGTAACATTTAGCGAATGGAATTCCTGTTAAAATCTGATCCATTACATGTTGAAATATCAAAGGACTACACTGCAAACCAAAAGGTAATCTGTTGTAACCAAATAAACCAAAATTAGTATTTATTACCAAATATTTCTTCGAATCTTCATCTACTTCCAACTGTAGAAAAGCATTCTTCATGTCAAGAACCACATATGTATCAGAATCACCTAATGTGTTCAAAATATCACCTATTTTTGGTAATGGATAAGTTACTTTCTCAAGTAAAGTATTCAGTCCTGTCTTAAAATCAGCACATAACCTAAGATCATTTGACTTCTTGACAACTACTACCAGTGGTGATGCCCAGTTAGAATAAGTTACTTCTGCCAGTATACCATCGGAAACCAATTTACTTATATCCTTTTTAACCTGTTCACTTAAACTATAAGGTACTTCATAAGCTTTCCTAAAGATTGGTGTACTGTTAGGTTTAACCGGAATCACAGCTTTGAAACATTTAATAGGCTCCTTAAGATCATCTGAAAATACTGCCTTGTACTCAGACAACAACTTATTCATCAGTACTTCCTTATTATAACAACTCTGAACTTCTATCTGCTGTAACATAAAATTTTGCCTCCAGTTAGGCCATAAAATGTCCAGCCAAGTTCTTCCAACAATCGGTTGTGGCAGATTTTGCTTACAAACAAAAACATTCATATTATATTTCTTATCTTTCCACAATACATCCAACATAACCTGACCTTCTAATGCTAATGGTCTTCCATCAGCATTTTTCAGATTGATATTTGCAGGTTGAATCTTTAAATACGGAAAAGATTGATCGAGAAATTTTTTATCAAACACACTTACAGAAGCTCCAGTATCGATCTCAAAATTAACTAATTTACCATCACAATTCAAATCAATTGCACATTTGTCAGCATTATGCAAAGTTCCAACTACAGAGTTGAATTCAAATTGCCTTTCTTTAGTAGAACCATACTTGTACAACGGTAACTGAAAAGTGTGCAAGGGCTCGCGTGATATTAACAATTCTTGATGTTCCTTTTCTGTATTAGACTCAATAGCCTCTTTACATTCTTTCGAAATTACATCAAGAGACACATTACTTAAGCAACTGTTAGATTCAGTGGATTTATCTGTCGGTTTATTACGAAATCTACAAAATTTCTGAATATGTCCTAAGAATCCACAATAATTACATCTAACTTGCTTTAAATAACATTTACCTTTTTCATGCGTCTTCCCACATTTATAACAAATCCATTGTCTTGAAGTTCCAGGTTTCTCATTAACTATGTTCTTTTCAGTCTCTTTCAGTTGGAAAGGTTTATACTTGCTTTCATGAAGCTTATGTACATTATAATCAGTAGCAAAACCTTCCTTTTGATGGAATAGCCGTATATCATTCTCAACCATTTCCATATTCACGGCAATGTCGCAAGCTTTAATAAAGGAAACGTCCCCTTCTGATAACAATTTCTTTCTTGTAACTTCACTGTTAACTCCAAACACCAGCTGATCTCTTAGCATGTCATTTAAGAATGCTCCAAAGTTACATTTAGTAGCTGCATGTTTAAGTGAAACAATATATTCTGATACAGGTTGACCTAACTCTTGCTTCAGAAGATGAAAACGGTATCTTTCTGCAACAACATTATGCTTCGGTTGAAAATGATTCAACAATACATCTTTTATTACTTCGTATGTTTTACTAGCAACAGAATCTGGAGTAACTAAATCCCTTAAAACATCATATAAATTTCCTCCACAGAATGCAATAAAATGACTAACTTGCTTTTCCTTTGGAATACCATTAGCAACACAAATCTGTTCAAACCGCTCCAAGTACGAATCAATGTTACCTTTATCCACATCGAAAGGTTCCAGAATCTGTCCTTGAATCCCATACATAGTCGCCAAATTGTTGTATTACCAAACCACGGTAATATGATATAATAAATCAGGTGGGTTCGATTTTATACAAAATTATAATTTAATCCATAACTAAGAATATACATACAACATGGCTAACTCCATGCTTGACAATCCATAATCAACAAAACAATTGAACATCTATATTCAAAGATATAATACATAGATGTTTCACAATCTAGCTACTGCACAAAGGTAATTCGCTTGCCTTTGGTATGTAAGGTTTATCATAGTGCGGCGGTAAAAGTGTAAAAAATGGGGGCGCGGGCTACTGGGCCCCCCTAATCGCCGACACTGCTCTCCACTACATCCTTTCCCTAACACTCTTCTCTAATCATGCGCCGCGGTGGTCAAGTTTGTATGGCGTCTGACTGCCACGCGGGAGACTTGGGTTCGATTTCCGGGGGTTGATGATCTAAAGTCGGAATTTATCCAGCCTTGCCCCTGCATAAAGCGGCTCTGGTGTTCACCCAGCCTCAAATAAATGGGTACCTGGAAGCAACCCCAGGAAGTAAAGGCAGCCGGAGCTTGGTGCCGATAGCATCACCTACAAAAATAGCCCAGATCGAGAAAATGTGAGACCCTACCTTCAAGGCACGGTGGGAAACTTCACCTTTTACATCCTCTATTCTCTCCCTTCCTCCCTCATTCTCTCTCTCTCTCTCTCTCTTTCCTCTCAGGTTGAATTAACTTGAATGAGGAATCCAAACTTAACCAATACAAATTCCTAATATGATTCGAAACAAGGGAGAGCGACATTACCTTTTCTCAACGAAATTGGAGTAACGGAACAAAAGTTAGCCGTTTCAGTCGGATTGGTCCGTCTCTGAACACTCCATGTCAACTAACTCGTTGACGAAAGTTTCGTGTTCCATTCGGGGCTGCATGCTCTCCATATTACTGTGTTGTGGTAAACTTTCGTGATCCTGGTGAAGTCTGAATGATGGCTGCTGTAGGGAAAAAATGAGGTAATAAAACCGTGGGAAATGAACAGACGAAATTGTAGTCTTGAAATCTCTGTGGATAAGGAAGTTTAAATGGAAAATAAGTTAGAGCTGCGTTTCTGACCCCAAACGGATGTAATTATCTCTCGAAAGGATTCAAACAATATAGAAAGATTTGTCAGTACGTTTGAACCATTCTAGGACAGCCTGCATCACTTCGTCATCACTGCTGAAATGTTGACCTCCGAGGAATTCTATTAGGGGCCCAAACAGGTGGAAATCACTTGGCGCTAAGTCCGGACTGTAATGGGGATGCCGATTTCCTGGAATGTTTGCATAGTGCGTTGAGCGGTGTGAGGTCTTGCATTGTCCTGCAGAAACAGAACACCCTTCGTAATCAAATCAGGCCGTTTCTTCCTCAGATTCATGGCATTTTGCTATTTTCACCCGGTGGTGTCACTATCAACAGTGAATACTACTGCACATGCAGAAAACCTCAGCAATTTCACGACAGGTTATGCGACGATTGTTAACGATAAGCTGCTCCACGCGCTGAATGTTCCCAGGAATGACTGCCATGGGCTGGCAATCACCACGACCGGGATTGCATATTTATGCCTCCTAAGTTTCATATTTACACCTCCTGATGTATCTAAGATTTCTACAATACTCTACTAGCGCATAAGCGCGGTAACGTTGTAATTACTATATTGCATAATTCACCACTATCATCTATAAACACATCACATTTATCTATGCATTTCTGACGCCCGTAGACTATCGCCATGATACCAAATCATAAAGATTCTACTTTAGATTCTGAATGTATACAAACCGACCTCCGTAGCGGAATGGTTAGCACAACGAGCTACGACGCCAGGGGTAGCGGATTGGAATTTCGGTTTCGGTGGGGGCGTTATTTGTGAGTGCCTCTTCACTCTTCATCAATTTCATCATATCATTCCTTGAATTCCGGGAATTATGCGTGAATTCTACATCATTTTACGTAAAAATGCAAATTTTATTAATCCAAATTTCATTAAATCTATATTAATACCCTGAGGCAAGTTTTTCGCAGTTTACCTTTTATTTTTATCAAAAAAGGAAATGAAAACTGCTTCGAAAATAAAACATAATTTTCTCAATCCGTTTGCTTTGTTACAGAACAATCTATAACAGACGAAAGATTATTGCAAGATATATACAATTGATTAGGTAAATTTGAGTTTGAAATTCTTATACAATTAATAATTTCTCGTAGATTGATACATCCCGTAACATTTGTGACTTAAGTTTGTAGATGGCAAATCTAAACACCATACCTTAAATTAACTGTTATGCACATATTTAATTGAATTATATTATTCGGATAAATTGGAACCGTACAGACCCTTTATACTGTAAACATATTTGTGTGTGTAGGTGGTGAGAGGTACGTAAGGCTGAAATAGAGAAAACATATGCTTGTACCCTTGAATTTTTAATTAACAATTACACTGAATTATACTTGGATTTTTTAATGGTCCTAGAGTGGCCACCCTGCATCCTCATCATCACGTTAGCCAGAAGTGGCACAAAAAGTGACGCTAAATAAACAAAACTGAAAATTCAAATCTGAATTTATATAAATCTTTAAGAGTACTTCAGAAAACATTTTATATCTTGCGAGTTCTTGATACTTGGAGACCATCCTAGCAATCTTAGTTTACATGAACAGCATTTTGAAGTCGTGTGTTCGTTGCGAACCCGTATTTATATCTGGTTTTACGTAAGATCGCTGCATTACATGTCTGGGTAATGTTACTAGAAGGAATCAATCAACACATCGGAGCCTTACGTCAAAATCCAGCCCTTGTGCAAAGGACATGAAATGGCGCTAGAAAACTTGTGTAAATATTCGTGGTACCTCTTATAAATTTCGGATATATCATTGTTTCGACTTAAATATAACTCAAGAAGTTTAATGCCTCTCATTGTGGTTGATTTCTAGTGATAACTGGTACAATAGACAAAAGTAAAAATTCAACTACAACTTAAGATAGTTATGTATTTTTATCAGACCGCCATCTATTGGCAGAAATTTGAACTACGAAGTCCCACGCGCTTTTTTTGAATAGTTAAAAAAATAATAAGGTCAACGCTGGTTTAGGATCGTACTATTTTGGCGACATCATCTGCATATAGAGGTGCGTAATCATCAACACGCTTTTGCTGCCTTAGATACTCTAATCTAAGCTGCTTTGTCTGCAAAGAAATCCGGCTATAAAGAGTGGAATGTACACGCCATCAACTGGCCGACTGAGGACATAAATTGAGAGGGTTGGTAACATGAATCCCTATCTTCAGCTACTGAAAGGATCCTTGATATTTAAAATTAGCTACCTTTTTATGGCCCGTGGTTCAGTTGAAGGTTCAAGCTCTATAAAACAGGAACGGAGTAAACGTTGTGAGAGCTTTGATTTCCTCATCAGCTACGAAATAGTGTAGGAAGCTGCACTGGATGCCACTTCCCTCTGGGAAAACTCGGTTAATTCTCTCCTCATCTCGGCATACTGGCGAAAAGATGAAACGTAAGACGGAAGCCTCCGTCTCCGGTCATTATTTGCATACTATTCTTCAAGTTGCGCCCCCGTATAATGAAGAAAGTCTCTCATACGCTGGAATAATCCCCTGCTTATCAGTGTTTTTACGTCTCCCTTTTTTCTTGTTTTATATTTAAGCCATGTCTAGAATTTTAATTAAGCGAGCCAAGGGACAGGATGAAAACTAAGAAAGAATGGGATGGATATTATCAGCTCGCGTCGGCTGAGGTTGCGACGAGATAAGGATCCCTTCAATTCACCCCTCGTAGCCAGTGTGGCAATCCGTTAGATTAATAATTTCCTAGAAAAGTTGGGAACCATGTGCCTTTTTTTCTTTCAAGAGTTGGTACAACAACAATCGCTTTAGAAGCACTGTAAAACGAATATTAACCTGTACTAGATCAGAAAAATTAAAATTGAAAATCTAACAAGGACGCTTAGAAATATATTCCGAAGACTTCTTGGTTATTATAAAGTGTTGTATTTTAGTTTTCGATTCTTTTAGGTTAATTGCGACGGTGACAAGAAATTAGTAAACGAATAGAGAAATTATCACATAACATTATCCCAAAGAGTTAACGCATGACTGATTTGAAAACAAATTGATTAATCACTCTCTCCAGTTCTATATGGAAAAATATGTTATCTGGGTTACACTGATGTTGGAGAAAGATCAAAATTACAGAGAATCATGGCGTTTACAGTAACACTATCACTCGAAAATCCAATTCATACACACTACAATAAACAATCTAACAGTTACAGCATGAAGAGTGTGAAACACGTGGAATTTAAAATGCAATCTATAACGTTAAAAGTTCTTTAACTTGATTAAGTGACTGCTTTAGACTAGAACCCGTTTTCAGTACTTAATTGCGCGTGCGCAGGAATTACCTAGCATGCGTAACCTAACCTACATTTCAAACTGAATTGTGCTGCCATCTACCGCCAACTTTTAAAACACTCATCAGCGTTTCTTATTTACTGACTTCCCCTCGTACATCCAAATTTCAACTTGAATGTTCAATCGCTACGATTTGCCCATTTGTTATGAAGCGCAGTGCGATAACGTGCTGAGGAATCGAACCGAGGACACTTCAGATGAAAGTCATTACCAATGATCGATACAGGCATCTGCCTCTGTGCGCTCGAAGCCCGGTTTCCCTGAGGGCTGCAGTTCCTGTCCATCAAGCACCTAATTATCAGAGCAGCCCTCGGAGAACCCATCACGTCAACCGATAAAGGGAATAGAGCTCCCAGTGTGTTCTAGCATCAGAGCATACGGGACGTATTAATGACAGAATTAACGTTAGGTGGAGGGGCTGTTGTTGGCACGCAACTCTGCAGCTTCATGCGACGAAGACTGGTCTACACTGATTTTTGAGAAGAGTCAAAATCACTGATAAGCGTGGTGTTAACAGTAACAGTATCACTCAAGACTCCAATTCATGCAGTCTACATAGAACAGACTTAACCCAGATATTGTAAGTAAATGTGTGAAACATTATTTCAAGTAACAGAACTCCAATAGTTGTACCCGAGTTTAATAATCCCTTTCTTATCTTGTCCTTCTGTCTGTCAAACTTCGATAGCTGGGCTTTATACTGTAGGCCCAGTCTTATTTAAGAAAGAAATTACCTTAAAACAAATCACGACAAAAACTATTGGCGATTAAGAGCCATAAACACAGCTCCAATTCGTTTATGATCTCCCACTATACTGTTTAATATCTTTACATATAAATAACGATGTGAAATATGCATTCTTGAAGAATGGAAGGCGTGATAATCAAATCGACATATTTAGTAAAAAATATACGAATTTAGCAACACTGCGTCTGCCACCCTCCGTTCGTCTCCACGCTGAGCTCCTGGTAGGATGTGTTTGGATAACTTGGCCGTGCTACCTGTAGATCAGGGAAAGCCTAATAATCCGTTTCTCCTTCGGGTTCGTGCACCTTACGTTCCCACTTTCCCTTCCCCCATTTGTTCTTCCGTGCGTAAGTCCGTAAGCATTTAGGGAAGTTCCCTAGGGACTGGGAGTGGCTCCGTGCTGAAGCATAAAAGACAGGCCTGGGGAGAACGGGGAGGGAAATATGAGAAAAATATGACAGGCTAATGTGAGACTTAATGACAGACGGAGGACCCAGGGTAGCAGCTACCCCCATTTCCATGTTAATGTCACGCAAGGAAGAAAACGAGGGGAGGAAAAAAATAGCAATTACTCAAGGATGGCTCTAACCCAGATCCACGACGGGGTGGTAAAGTGCAGGCGAGATGGAAAGGTACTTGCGTGTGCGTAGAGTCAATTATGGTATCGTGTTGCAATATGCATGTGTGTTTTAACGGTGTGTTCCATTACTATACCTTGAGGTGGCAACCAGTGTGAGATACGGGGTGGGCACACTGGGTTGATAGTAATAACGGAAACTTAAAGGTGGCAACCAGCCCGAGACTCAGCTCATAGTAACGGAAACCTTTCCAGTGGTAAACAGATTGGGCTCATACTAACGGAAACCTACAGGCGGTAACGAGCCTTAATGACTGGGTTTGTTTTAACGGAAACCTAACGCTCGTGCTAACGGCCAGTGACACACAAACTGAAACATACTCATGGAAATCTAAAACATACTAACGGAAACAGACTGAAAGACTCTGCTCACATTGCTGGAAACCTAAAAGTAGTAACAAACCTGAACAACTGGATCATGCTAATGGAAACCTGAAGGTTGTAACGAGTCTGAACAACTGGGCTCGTGCTAACGGACACACACCTTGTAAAGAACCTGAACATCTGAGCTCATGCTAAAGGAAACCTAAATGTTGTAACGAGCCTGAACGACTGGGCTCGCGCTAACGGAAACCTAAATGTTGTAATGAGCCTGAACGACGAGGCTCGCGCTAACGGAAACCTAAAAGCTGAAATGAACCTGAAAGAATCTTCTTGCGTTAACGGAAACCTAAATGTTGTAATTAGCCTGAACGACGAGGCTCGCGCTAACGGAAACCTAAAAGCTGAAATGAACCTGAAAGAATCGGCTTGCGTTAACGGAAACCTAAATGTTGTAATTAGCCTGAACGACGAGGCTCGCGCTAACGGAAACCTAAAAGCTGAAATGAACCTGAAAGAATCGGCTTGCGTTAACGGAAACCTAAATGTTGTAATTAGCCTGAACGACGAGGCTCGCGCTAACGGAAACCTAAAAGCTGAAATGAACCTGAAAGAATCGGCTTGCGTTAACGGAAACCTAAATGTTGTAATTAGCCTGAACGACGAGGCTCGCGCTAACGGAAACCTAAAAGCTGAAATGAACCTGAAAGAATCGGCTTGCGTTAACGGAAACCTAAATGTTGTATTTAGCCTGAACGACGAGGCTCGCGCTAACGGAAACCTAAAAGCTGAAATGAACCTGAAAGAATCGGCTTGCGTTAACGGAAACCTAAATGTTGTAATTAGCCTGAACGACGAGGCTCGCGCTAACGGAAACCTAAAAGCTGAAATGAACCTGAAAGAATCGGCTTGCGTTAACGGAAACCTAAATGTTGTAATTAGCCTGAACGACGAGGCTCGCGCTAACGGAAACCTAAAAGCTGAAATGAACCTGAACGAATCTTCTTGCGTTAACGGAAACCTAAATGTTGTATTTAGCCTGAACGACGAGGCTCGCGCTAACGGAAACCTAAAAGCTGAAATGAACCTGAAAGAATCGGCTTGCGTTAACGGAAACCTAAATGTTGTAATTAGCCTGAACGACGAGGCTCGCGCTAACGGAAACCTAAAAGCTGAAATGAACCTGAACGAATCTTCTTGCGTTAACGGAAACCTAAATGTTGTATTTAGCCTGAACGACGAGGCTCGCGCTAACGGAAACCTAAAAGCTGAAATGAACCTGAAAGAATCGGCTTGCGTTAACGGAAACCTAAATGTTGTAATTAGCCTGAACGACGAGGCTCGCGCTAACGGAAACCTAAAAGCTGAAATGAACCTGAACGAATCTTCTTGCGTTAACGGAAACCTAAATGTTGTAATTAGCCTGAACGACGAGGCTCGCGCTAACGGAAACCTAAAAGCTGAAATGAACCTGAAAGAATCGGCTTGCGTTAACGGAAACCTAAATGTTGTAATTAGCCTGAACGACGAGGCTCGCGCTAACGGAAACCTAAAAGCTGAAATGAACCTGAAAGAATCGGCTTGCGTTAACGGAAACCTAAATGTTGTAATTAGCCTGAACGACGAGGCTCGCGCTAACGGAAACCTAAAAGCTGAAATGAACCTGAAAGAATCGGCTTGCGTTAACGGAAACCTAAATGTTGTAATTAGCCTGAACGACGAGGCTCGCGCTAACGGAAACCTAAAAGCTGAAATGAACCTGAACGAATCTTCTTGCGTTAACGGAAACCTAAATGTTGTATTTAGCCTGAACGACGAGGCTCGCGCTAACGGAAACCTAAAAGCTGAAATGAACCTGAAAGAATCGGCTTGCGTTAACGGAAACCTAAATGTTGTAATTAGCCTGAACGACGAGGCTCGCGCTAACGGAAACCTAAAAGCTGAAATGAACCTGAACGAATCTTCTTGCGTTAACGGAAACCTAAATGTTGTATTTAGCCTGAACGACGAGGCTCGCGCTAACGGAAACCTAAAAGCTGAAATGAACCTGAAAGAATCGGCTTGCGTTAACGGAAACCTAAATGTTGTAATTAGCCTGAACGACGAGGCTCGCGCTAACGGAAACCTAAAAGCTGAAATGAACCTGAAAGAATCGGCTTGCGTTAACGGAAACCTAAATGTTGTATTTAGCCTGAACGACGAGGCTCGCGCTAACGGAAACCTAAAAGCTGAAATGAACCTGAACGAATCTTCTTGCGTTAACGGAAACCTAAATGTTGTATTTAGCCTGAACGACGAGGCTCGCGCTAACGGAAACCTAAAAGCTGAAATGAACCTGAACGAATCTTCTTGCGTTAACGGAAACCTAAATGTTGTAATTAGCCTGAACGACGAGGCTCGCGCTAACGGAAACCTAAAAGCTGAAATGAACCTGAACGAATCTTCTTGCGTTAACGGAAACCTAAATGTTGTAATTAGCCTGAACGACGAGGCTCGCGCTAACGGAAACCTAAAAGCTGAAATGAACCTGAAAGAATCGGCTTGCGTTAACGGAAACCTAAATGTTGTAATTAGCCTGAACGACGAGGCTCGCGCTAACGGAAACCTAAAAGCTGAAATGAACCTGAACGAATCTTCTTGCGTTAACGGAAACCTAAATGTTGTATTTAGCCTGAACGACGAGGCTCGCGCTAACGGAAACCTAAAAGCTGAAATGAACCTGAACGAATCTTCTTGCGTTAACGGAAACCTAAATGTTGTAATTAGCCTGAACGACGAGGCTCGCGCTAACGGAAACCTAAAAGCTGAAATGAACCTGAACGAATCTTCTTGCGTTAACGGAAACCTAAATGTTGTAATTAGCCTGAACGACGAGGCTCGCGCTAACGGAAACCTAAAAGCTGAAATGAACCTGAAAGAATCGGCTTGCGTTAACGGAAACCTAAATGTTGTAATTAGCCTGAACGACGAGGCTCGCGCTAACGGAAACCTAAAAGCTGAAATGAACCTGAACGAATCTTCTTGCGTTAACGGAAACCTAAATGTTGTATTTAGCCTGAACGACGAGGCTCGCGCTAACGGAAACCTAAAAGCTGAAATGAACCTGAACGAATCTTCTTGCGTTAACGGAAACCTAAATGTTGTATTTAGCCTGAACGACGAGGCTCGCGCTAACGGAAACCTAAAAGCTGAAATGAACCTGAACGAATCTTCTTGCGTTAACGGAAACCTAAATGTTGTAATTAGCCTGAACGACGAGGCTCGCGCTAACGGAAACCTAAAAGCTGAAATGAACCTGAACGAATCTTCTTGCGTTAACGGAAACCTAAATGTTGTAATTAGCCTGAACGACGAGGCTCGCGCTAACGGAAACCTAAAAGCTGAAATGAACCTGAAAGAATCGGCTTGCGTTAACGGAAACCTAAATGTTGTAATTAGCCTGAACGACGAGGCTCGCGCTAACGGAAACCTAAAAGCTGAAATGAACCTGAACGAATCTTCTTGCGTTAACGGAAACCTAAATGTTGTATTTAGCCTGAACGACGAGGCTCGCGCTAACGGAAACCTAAAAGCTGAAATGAACCTGAAAGAATCGGCTTGCGTTAACGGAAACCTAAATGTTGTAATTAGCCTGAACGACGAGGCTCGCGCTAACGGAAACCTAAAAGCTGAAATGAACCTGAAAGAATCGGCTTGCGTTAACGGAAACCTAAATGTTGTAATTAGCCTGAACGACGAGGCTCGCGCTAACGGAAACCTAAAAGCTGAAATGAACCTGAACGAATCTTCTTGCGTTAACGGAAACCTAAATGTTGTATTTAGCCTGAACGACGAGGCTCGCGCTAACGGAAACCTAAAAGCTGAAATGAACCTGAAAGAATCGGCTTGCGTTAACGGAAACCTAAATGTTGTAATTAGCCTGAACGACGAGGCTCGCGCTAACGGAAACCTAAAAGCTGAAATGAACCTGAAAGAATCGGCTTGCGTTAACGGAAACCTAAATGTTGTAATTAGCCTGAACGACGAGGCTCGCGCTAACGGAAACCTAAAAGCTGAAATGAACCTGAAAGAATCGGCTTGCGTTAACGGAAACCTAAATGTTGTAATTAGCCTGAACGACGAGGCTCGCGCTAACGGAAACCTAAAAGCTGAAATAAACCTGAAAGAATCTTCTTGCGTTAACGGAAACCTAAATGTTGTAATTAGCCTGAACGACGAGGCTCGCGCTAACGGAAACCTAAAAGCTGAAATGAACCTGAAAGAATCGGCTTGCGTTAACGGAAACCTAAATGTTGTAATTAGCCTGAACGACGAGGCTCGCGCTAACGGAAACCTAAAAGCTGAAATGAACCTGAAAGAATCGGCTTGCGTTAACGGAAACCTAAATGTTGTAATTAGCCTGAACGACGAGGCTCGCGCTAACGGAAACCTAAAAGCTGAAATGAACCTGAAAGAATCGGCTTGCGTTAACGGAAACCTAAATGTTGTAATTAGCCTGAACGACGAGGCTCGCGCTAACGGAAACCTAAAAGCTGAAATGAACCTGAACGAATCGGCTTGCGTTAACGGAAACCTAAATGTTGTAATTAGCCTGAACGACGAGGCTCGCGCTAACGGAAACCTAAAAGCTGAAATGAACCTGAAAGAATCTTCTTGCGTTAACGGAAACCTAAATGTTGTATTTAGCCTGAACGACGAGGCTCGCGCTAACGGAAACCTAAAAGCTGAAATGAACCTGAACGAATCGGCTTGCGTTAACGGAAACCTAAATGTTGTATTTAGCCTGAACGACGAGGCTCGCGCTAACGGAAACCTAAAAGCTGAAATGAACCTGAAAGAATCTTCTTGCGTTAACGGAAACCTAAATGTTGTAATTAGCCTGAACGACGAGGCTCGCGCTAACGGAAACCTAAAAGCTGAAATGAACCTGAAAGAATCGGCTTGCGTTAACGGAAACCTAAATGTTGTAATTAGCCTGAACGACGAGGCTCGCGCTAACGGAAACCTAAAAGCTGAAATGAACCTGAAAGAATCGGCTTGCGTTAACGGAAACCTAAATGTTGTAATTAGCCTGAACGACGAGGCTCGCGCTAACGGAAACCTAAAAGCTGAAATGAACCTGAAAGAATCGGCTTGCGTTAACGGAAACCTAAATGTTGTAATTAGCCTGAACGACGAGGCTCGCGCTAACGGAAACCTAAAAGCTGAAATGAACCTGAAAGAATCGGCTTGCGTTAACGGAAACCTAAATGTTGTAATTAGCCTGAACGACGAGGCTCGCGCTAACGGAAACCTAAAAGCTGAAATGAACCTGAACGAATCTTCTTGCGTTAACGGAAACCTAAATGTTGTAATTAGCCTGAACGACGAGGCTCGCGCTAACGGAAACCTAAAAGCTGAAATGAACCTGAAAGAATCGGCTTGCGTTAACGGAAACCTAAATGTTGTAATTAGCCTGAACGACGAGGCTCGCGCTAACGGAAACCTAAAAGCTGAAATGAACCTGAAAGAATCGGCTTGCGTTAACGGAAACCTAAATGTTGTAATTAGCCTGAACGACGAGGCTCGCGCTAACGGAAACCTAAAAGCTGAAATGAACCTGAAAGAATCGGCTTGCGTTAACGGAAACCTAAATGTTGTAATTAGCCTGAACGACGAGGCTCGCGCTAACGGAAACCTAAAAGCTGAAATGAACCTGAAAGAATCTTCTTGCGTTAACGGAAACCTAAATGTTGTATTTAGCCTGAACGACGAGGCTCGCGCTAACGGAAACCTAAAAGCTGAAATGAACCTGAACGAATCGGCTTGCGTTAACGGAAACCTAAATGTTGTAATTAGCCTGAACGACGAGGCTCGCGCTAACGGAAACCTAAAACCTGAAATGAACCTGAAAGAATCTTCTTGCGTTAACGGAAACCTAAATGTTGTATTTAGCCTGAACGACGAGGCTCGCGCTAACGGAAACCTAAAAGCTGAAATGAACCTGAACGAATCGGCTTGCGTTAACGGAAACCTAAATGTTGTATTTAGCCTGAACGACGAGGCTCGCGCTAACGGAAACCTAAAAGCTGAAATGAACCTGAAAGAATCTTCTTGCGTTAACGGAAACCTAAATGTTGTAATTAGCCTGAACGACGAGGCTCGCGCTAACGGAAACCTAAAAGCTGAAATGAACCTGAAAGAATCTTCTTGCGTTAACGGAAACCTAAATGTTGTATTTAGCCTGAACGACGAGGCTCGCGCTAACGGAAACCTAAAAGCTGAAATGAACCTGAACGAATCGGCTTGCGTTAACGGAAACCTAAATGTTGTATTTAGCCTGAACGACGAGGCTCGCGCTAACGGAAACCTAAAAGCTGAAATGAACCTGAACGAATCGGCTTGCGTTAACGGAAACCTAAATGTTGTAATTAGCCTGAACGACGAGGCTCGCGCTAACGGAAACCTAAAAGCTGAAATGAACCTGAACGAATCTTCTTGCGTTAACGGAAACCTAAATGTTGTAATTAGCCTGAACGACGAGGCTCGCGCTAACGGAAACCTAAAAGGTGAAATGAACCTGAAAGAATCTTCTTGCGTTAACGGAAACCTAAATGTTGTATTTAGCCTGAACGACGAGGCTCGCGCTAACGGAAACCTAAAAGCTGAAATGAACCTGAACATCTGGGCTTGCGTTAACGGAAACCTAAATGTTGTAATTAGCCTGAACGACGAGGCTCGCGCTAACGGAACCTAAAAGCTGAAATGAACCTGAACATCTGGGCTTGCTTTAACGGAAACCTAAATGTTGTAATTAGCCTGAACGACGAGGCTCGCGCTAACGGAAACATAAAAGCTGAAATGAACCTGAACATCTGGGCTTGCGTTAACGGAAACCTAAATGTTGTAATTAGCCTGAACGACGATGCTCGCGCTAACGGAACCTAAAAGCTGAAATGAACCTGAACATCTGGGCTTGCGTTAACGGAAACCTAAATGTTGTAATTAGTTTGAACGACGAGGCTCGCGCTAACGGAAACCTAAAAGCTGAAATGAACCTGAACGAATCTTCTTGCGTTAACGGAAACCTAAATGTTGTATTTAGCCTGAGCGACGAGGCTCGCGCTAACGGAAACCTAAAAGCTGAAATGAACCTGAAAGAATCGGCTTGCGTTATCGGAAACCTAAATGTTGTAATTAGCCTGAACGACGAGGCTCGCGCTAACGGAAACCTAAAAGCTGAAATGAACCTGAAAGAATCGGCTTGCGTTAACGGAAACCTAAATGTTGTAATTAGCCTGAACGACGAGGCTCGCGCTAACGGAAACCTAAAAGCTGAAATGAACCTGAACGAATCTTCTTGCGTTAACGGAAACCTAAATGTTGTATTTAGCCTGAACGACGAGGCTCGCGCTAACGGAAACCTAAAAACTGAAATGAACCTGAAAGAATCGGCTTGCGTTAACGGAAACCTAATTGTTGTAATTAGCCTGAACGACGAGGCTCGCGCTAACGGAAACCTAAAAGCTGAAATGAACCTGAAAGAATCGGCTTGCGTTAACGGAAACCTAAATGTTGCAATTAGCCTGAACGACGAGGCTCGCGCTAACGGAAACCTAAAAGCTGAAATGAACCTGAAAGAATCGGCTTGCGTTAACGGAAACCTAAATGTTGTAATTAGCCTGAACGACGAGCCTCGCGCTAACGGAAACCTAAAAGCTGAAATGAACCTGAAAGAATCTTCTTGCGTTAACGGAAACCTAAATGTTGTATTTAGCCTGAACGACGGGGCTCGCGCTAACGGAAACCTAAAAGCTGAAATGAACCTGAACGAATCGGCTTGCGTTAACGGAAACCTAAATGTTGTAATTAGCCTGAACGACGAGGCTCGCGCTAACGGAAACCTAAAAGCTGAAATGAACCTGAAAGAATCTTCTTGCGTTAACGGAAACCTAAATGTTGTATTTAGCCTGAACGACGAGGCTCGCGCTAACGGAAACCTAAAAGCTGAAATGAACCTGAACGAATCGGCTTGCGTTAACGGAAACCTAAATGTTGTAATTAGCCTGAACGACGAGGCTCGCGCTAACGGAAACCTAAATGTTGTATTTAGCCTGAACGACGAGGCTCGCGCTAACGGAAACCTAAAAGCTGAAATGAACCTGAAAGAATCGGCTTGCGTTAACGGAAACCTAAATGTTGTAATTAGCCTGAACGACGAGGCTCGCGCTAACGGAAACCTAAAAGCTGAAATGAACCTGAACATCTGGGCTTGCGTTAACGGAAACCTAAATGTTGTAATTAGCCTGAACGACGAGGCTCGCGCTAACGGAAACCTAAAAGCTGAAATGAACCTGAACATCTGGGCTTGCGTTAACGGAAACCTAAATGTTGTAATTAGCCTGAACGACGAGGCTCGCGCTAACGGAAACATAAAAGCTGAAATGAACCTGAACATCTGGGCTTGCGTTAACGGAAACCTAAATGTTGTAATTAGCCTGAACGACGAGCCTCGCGCTAACGGAACCTAAAAGCTGAAATGAACCTGAACATCTGGGCTTGCGTTAACGGAAACCTAAATGTTGTAATTAGCCTGAACGACGAGGCTCGCGCTAACGGAAACCTAAAAGCTGAAATGAACCTGAACGAATCTTCTTGCGTTAACGGAAACCTAAATGTTGTATTTAGCCTGAACGACGAGGCTCGCGCTAACGGAAACCTAAAAGCTGAAATGAACCTGAAAGAATCGGCTTGCGTTAACGGAAACCTAAATGTTGTAATTAGCCTGAACGACGAGGCTCGCGCTAACGGAAACCTAAAAGCTGAAATGAACCTGAAAGAATCGGCTTGCGTTAACGGAAACCTAAATGTTGCAATTAGCCTGAACGACGAGGCTCGCGCTAACGGAAACCTAAAAGCTGAAATGAACCTGAAAGAATCGGCTTGCGTTAACGGAAACCTAAATGTTGTAATTAGCCTGAACGACGAGCCTCGCGCTAACGGAAACCTAAAAGCTGAAATGAACCTGAAAGAATCTTCTTGCGTTAACGGAAACATAAATGTTGTATTTAGCCTGAACGACGGGGCTCGCGCTAACGGAAACCTAAAAGCTGAAATGAACCTGAACGAATCGGCTTGCGTTAACGGAAACCTAAATGTTGTAATTAGCCTGAACGACGAGGCTCGCGCTAACGGAAACCTAAAAGCTGAAATGAACCTGAAAGAATCTTCTTGCGTTAACGGAAACCTAAATGTTGTATTTAGCCTGAACGACGAGGCTCGCGCTAACGGAAACCTAAAAGCTGAAATGAACCTGAACGAATCGGCTTGCGTTAACGGAAACCTAAATGTTGTAATTAGCCTGAACGACGAGGCTCGCGCTAACGGAAACCTAAATGTTGTATTTAGCCTGAACGACGAGGCTCGCGCTAACGGAAACCTAAAAGCTGAAATGAACCTGAAAGAATCGGCTTGCGTTAACGGAAACCTAAATGTTGTAATTAGCCTGAACGACGAGGCTCGCGCTAACGGAAACCTAAAAGCTGAAATGAACCTGAACATCTGGGCTTGCGTTAACGGAAACCTAAATGTTGTAATTAGCCTGAACGACGAGGCTCGCGCTAACGGAAACCTAAAAGCTGAAATGAACCTGAACATCTGGGCTTGCGTTAACGGAAACCTAAATGTTGTAATTAGCCTGAACGACGAGCCTCGCGCTAACGGAAACATAAAAGCTGAAATGAACCTGAACATCTGGGCTTGCGTTAACGGAAACCTAAATGTTGTAATTAGCCTGAACGACGAGCCTCGCGCTAACGGAACCTAAAAGCTGAAATGAACCTGAACATCTGGGCTTGCGTTAACGGAAACCTAAATGTTGTAATTAGCCTGAACGACGAGGCTCGCGCTAACGGAAACCTAAAAGCTGAAATGAACCTGAACGAATCTTCTTGCGTTAACGGAAACCTAAATGTTGTATTTAGCCTGAACGACGAGGCTCGCGCTAACGGAAACCTAAAAGCTGAAATGAACCTGAAAGAATCGGCTTGCGTTAACGGAAACCTAAATGTTGTAATTAGCCTGAACGACGAGGCTCGCGCTAACGGAAACCTAAAAGCTGAAATGAACCTGAAAGAATCGGCTTGCGTTAACGGAAACCTAAATGTTGTAATTAGCCTGAACGACGAGGCTCGCGCTAACGGAAACCTAAAAGCTGAAATGAACCTGAACGAATCTTCTTGCGTTAACGGAAACCTAAATGTTGTATTTAGCCTGAACGACGAGGCTCGCGCTAACGGAAACCTAAAAGCTGAAATGAACCTGAAAGAATCGGCTTGCGTTAACGGAAACCTAAATGTTGTAATTAGCCTGAACGACGAGGCTCGCGCTAACGGAAACCTAAAAGCTGAAATGAACCTGAAAGAATCGACTTGCGTTAACGGAAACCTAAATGTTGTAATTAGCCTGAACGACGAGGCTCGCGCTAACGGAAACCTAAAAGCTGAAATGAACCTGAAAGAATCGGCTTGCGTTAACGGAAACCTAAATGTTGTAATTAGCCTGAACGACGAGGCTCGCGCTAACGGAAACCTAAAAGCTGAAATGAACCTGAACATCTGGGCTTGCGTTAACGGAAACCTAAATGTTGTAATTAGCCTGAACGACGAGGCTCGCGCTAACGGAAACCTAAAAGCTGAAATGAACCTGAACATCTGGGCTTGCGTTAACGGAAACCTAAATGTTGTAATTAGCCTGAACGACGAGGCTATCGCTAACGGAAACCTAAAAGCTGAAATGAACCTGAACATCTGGGCTTGCGTTAACGGAAACCTAAATGTTGTAATTAGCCTGAACGACGAGGCTCGCGCTAACGGAAACCTAAAAGCTGAAATGAACCTGAACATCTGGGCTTGCGTTAACGGAAACCTAAATGTTGTAATTAGCCTGAACGACGAGGCTCGCGCTAACTGAAACCTAAAAGCTGAAATGAACCTGAAAGAATCGGCTTGCGTTAACGGAAACCTAAATGTTGTAATTATCCTGAACGACGAGGCTCGCGCTAACGGAAACCTAAAAGCTGAAATGAACCTGAAAGAATCGGCTTGCGTTAACGGAAACCTAAATGTTGTAATTAGCCTGAACGACGAGGCTCGCGCTAACGGAAACCTAAAAGCTGAAATGAACCTGAACATCTGGGCTTGCGTTAACGGAAACCTAAATGTTGTAATTAGCCTGAACGACGAGGCTCGCACTAACGGAAACCTAAAAGCTGAAATGAACCTGAACATCTGGGCTTGCGTTAACGGAAACCTAAATGTTGTAATTAGCCTGAACGACGAGGCTCGCGCTAACGGAAACCTAAAAGCTGAAATGAACCTGAAAGAATCGGCTTGCGTTAACGGAAACCTAAATGTTGTAATTAGCCTGAACGACGAGGCTCGCGCTAACGGAAACCTAAAAGCTGAAATGAACCTGAACGAATCGGCTTGCGTTAACGGAAACCTAAATGTTGTAATTAGCCTGAACGACGAGGCTCGCGCTAACGGAAACCTAAAAGCTGAAATGAACCTGAAAGAATCTTCTTGCGTTAACGGAAACCTAAATGTTGTAATTAGCCTGAACGACGACGCTCGCGCTAACGGAAACCTAAAAGCTGAAATGAACCTGAACATCTGGGCTTGCGTTAACGGAAACCTAAATGTTGTAATTAGCCTGAACGACGAGGCTCGCGCTAACGGAAACCTAAAAGCTGAAATGAACCTGAAAGAATCGGCTTGCGTTAACGGAAACCTAAATGTTGTAATTAGCCTGAACGACGAGGCTCGCGCTAACGGAAACCTAAAAGCTGAAATGAACCTGAACGAATCGGCTTGCGTTAACGGAAACCTAAATATTGTAATTAGCCTGAACGACGAGGCTCGCGCTAACGGAAACCTAAAAGCTGAAATGAACCTGAAAGAATCGGCTTGCGTTAACGGAAACCTAAATGTTGTAATTAGCCTGACAGACGAGGCTCGCGCTAACGGAAACCTAAAAGCTGAAATGAACCTGAACATCTGGGCTTGCGTTAACGGAAACCTAAATGTTGTAATTAGCCTGAACGACGAGGCTCGCGCTAACGGAAACCTAAAAGCTGAAATGAACCTGAAAGAATCGGCTTGCGTTAACGGAAACCTGAATGTTGTAATTAGCCTGAACGACGAGGCTCGCGCTAACGGAAACCTAAAAGCTGAAATGAACCTGAACGAATCTTCTTGCGTTAACGGAAACCTAAATGTTGTAATTAGCCTGAACGACGAGGCTCGCGCTAACAGAAACCTAAAAGCTGAAATGAGCCTGAAAGAATCGGCTTGCGTTAACGGAAACCTAAATGTTGTAATTAGCCTGAACGACGAGGCTCGCGCTAACGGAAACCTAAAAGCTGAAATGAACCTGAAAGAATCGGCTTGCGTTAACGGAAACCTAAATGTTGTAATTAGCCTGAACGACGAGGCTCGCGCTAACGGAAACCTAAAAGCTGAAATGAACCTGAACGAATCGGCTTGCGTTAACGGAAACCTAAATGTTGTAATTAGCCTGAACGACGAGGCTCGCGCTAACGGAAACCTAAAAGCTGAAATGAACCTGAACGAATCTTCTTGCGTTAACGGAAACCTAAATGTTGTAATGAGCTTGAACAACTTGTCCATGCTAACGGAAACCTGAAGTCTGTAACGAACCTGAGCAGCTTAGCTCGGAAATCTAAAGGTTCTAACAAGCCTAAACAATTGAGCTCAGGCTAACGAAAACCTAAAGCTTGTACTGAGCCTGAACAATTAGGCTCAAGCTAACGGAAACCTAAACGCAGCAACAACAATGACCAAGAAGGTACCCTTTATCATTTCTTCTATACACGCGTACGTAGTAACACGACAAGCTCACGTACATTTTTTTATAACATATACATCCAGCTTTGCATTGAAATGTTGTAACATTAATTAAAGTGAGATTTGTTTGCATCAGGGCGCTATGATATTTTCTACATCATCCTCCATGTAGTTTGGAGGTAACTATTCGATTTAAATTTCAATGCGGTTTGTCATCTACACAGTGCCGCCAACGTAATTTATGTTACTTGACGAGAGAGGACTAAAAAAATTGCTGGTTGTGTTATTTTTCCGTATTATCTTGAGGGAAACTGGTGAAAATGGACGCCAAAGCACCCGACTAATTCCACATAATCACATTGTCCGGCAATTACTGGATAGCACAGGTCAGTTCTCGCTGGTGAGTTGAATTTGTCGCCCAATTCATAACCGGCGGAATTTAGACCGGAGTGTGTATGTGTAATTACCTAGCTACTTCACTGCACTGACGTTTTTTGTTAGTACGGTGCAAAATGTTACGGGCAGAACATTATGCGATTTTCAAGATTTGTCACAAATAAACACACATACACATTTGACACCTAATCGATTTCAAGTGTACATGCCGGTCTCCGTGACGGAGTGGTTAGCATCGCGCTACGTTGCTAGGAGTTCAAGATTCGAATCCCGGCCTGGGCATGGATTTTGCATGAATTTCATCACATCATCACTCATCCCATCGTCGCAAATTAGCCAAAAGTGGCACCAAAGCGAAGTAAAATAACAATCAATCAAGTGTACAGTGATGGAAAACAATATTTCCTCCATAGAGCCTTAAAATCAGTAGTCTTAATGGGGAAGTATATCTTTCCAATACTGTACACGTAGCCAGCTTGATCACAAGCACTTTCATCCAGCGTATTTTCTGGGGATTTAAAAACCGAATCAAGGAAGTACAAATGAACTTTATTAAGTGCATAGGGGTAAATGTTAATGTCCTTAAAATAACAGTGGACAATTTTTTGTCCACATATCTTTGAACTTGTCTGTACAAATTGAAGTGAATATTTTTTTAACGAAATTGAATTCTAGTGCTGTGGTCCGGGATACCGTTCTGTTGGCGATCTCTTGGATACTCCCAGTGTATTCTTATGTGGATTGTGTTACAGTGGCCGGAATGCGATGATCAACACAGGACCTTCTTCCTGACACGAGAATGTGTGGAACGCTGCCTCTACGACCCGTATGTGCCTTCACGGTACTGGGTCGTATCAATTTTCTGGTGTTATAAGCACACACAAGTTCCTATACGAACTTCCATTTTTCACTCTCTGCACATAGCTTCGTTATTTATCTTACTTTTTATTTCCCTTTCTCGTCTCTCGCCACTTTTTCTATTCTCTTGCCACTTCCCTCTCTACTTCATTTCCCTTCTCCTTTCTCTATTTTGTTCTCTTCCCTAGCTTCTTTATTTCTCTTACTTTTTCTTTCCCTTTCTCCTCTCTCGGTACTTTCTCTATTCTCTTGCATCTTTTTTCTCTCTCTACTTCATTTCCTTTCTCCTTTCTCTATTTTGTTCTCTTTCCCTAAATTATTTTTCTCTTACTTTTTTTTCCCTTTCTCCTCTCTCGCCAATTTTTCTATTATCTTGCATCTTTTTCTCTTTCGTCCTTCATTTCCCTTCTCCTTTCTCTATTTTGTTCTCTTTCCCTAGATCCTTTATTTCTCTTACTTTCTCGTTCCCTTTCTCGCCTCTCGGTACTTTCTCTATTCTCTTGCATCTTTTTTCTCTCTCTACTTCATTTCTCTTCTCCTTTCTCTATTTTGATCTCTTTCCCTAGATTCTTTATTTCTCTTACTTTTTCGTTCCGTTTCTCGTCTCTCTGTACTTCATTTCCCTTCTTTTCCTCCTATCTCTCTCTCTCTGACTACTTCATTACTCTTCTCTTTCCTTTCTTCTCCCACGCTCTCTATCCTTCACGCCTTTATTTCTCTTACTTTTCCGTTTTTCTTCTTTCTTTTCTCTCTCTCGCTCTCTGTTTCTCCTTCTTCCTCTTAGTTTTCCGTTCCTTTTGCTCTTCCTCTCTACTTCATTTTTCTTCTTTCTCTTGTCTCTCTCTCACTTTGTCCTTAACTTCTTTTTTCATTATTTTACGTTCCCTTTCTCCTATCTCTCTCTCTTCAAATTCATTAACTTAGAACCTAGTATGGATCATTATTAGATAGCCAAGCACTCTACTTCGCAATTTGATTTCCAGCAATTATGAACATTTTCCCATTTTTTTCAAAGCGACAAAAAGCTGTTTTTTATTGCTTCTGCCACAAAACCAACCAAATAAAAGACCCATCTCAACCTACGGACGATGAAATTGGTCACCGACTGAAGAGAGAAAGTTGCTCCGCTCCCAACTGACCTTTTTCCTATTACAGACCGCTCTCGTGGTAGGGGAAGACCTTCGGGGCCCTTTTTCTGAAACGAAAATTTCAGCGCTCACCGAAACATGACGTAATGTGATGAGCTTCAGACAGAGCTCGTCCTTGACCGCTGTGTTATACAGAGCAGCGGATCTGGGGTTTATATACTTCTTGTGGAAGAATCAACAAAATTATAAAGACCGAGGCTTTGATGTGAGGCTCAAAAATTCACATCATGTCCGTCTTGCATTCCAGTCCACAGGCTACTAGAGTTTTTGATGGCTTCGAAAATTTTGGAAAGGGAGTATCAAAAAGTGTAGTACAGTTTGATTCAATTCAACTTCAAGTTCAAATAGTGTAATCAGGACTGTAACATCAGCGGCCTCAGTGGTAATCAGAGAAAGGTGACTTGCACCTTTGTAATAAGGAAAATCTAATATATATTATTCTCTTCTTGTAACATTTTCCCATTTCTTGTATCTTAGTTCTAGCTTATATCTTGGCTCATTTCGATTGCATCTTTTCACGTTTCTTCTTCCTCTCTATTTGCTTATTTCCGTTTCAAGGTTTACCCTCATGTTTACTGCCTATTTTCTTAGTTATTTTCTGTTTCTATATCTCGCTCTGTCCCTATCTTTTTTATTTCTCTCACTCTCTCATTCCTTCTCTCCTATGTTGAAACTTCATTTCTCGTATATTTCCTTCTCCGATGTTGTTCTCAGAACGTTGACTCAAGGGAGCCGATGCTATTCCCCGAACGTTGTCTCAAGGGAGTCAGTCGATGCTGTTCCCAGAACGTTGTCTCAAGGGAGCAGATGTTCTTCCTGAACGTCTGAAGGGAATCTATGCTGCTCCTAGAACGTTGTCTCAGGAGAGCCGATGCTGTTCCTAGAACGTTGTCTCACGGGAGTCGATGCTGTTCCTAGAACGTTGTCTCAAGAGACTATATGCAGTTCCTAGAACGTTGTCTCAATGTGTCGACGCTGTTCCTAGAATGTTATCTCAAGGGAGTTGATGCTGTTCCTAGAACGTCTCAAGGGAGTCGATGCTATTCCTAGAACGTTGTGTCAAGGGATTCGATACTGTTCATAGAACTCAAGGGAGTCGATTCTGCTCCTAGAACATTGTCTCAAGAGAGCCGATGCTGTTCCTTGAACGTTGTCTCAAGAGACTATATGCAGTTCCTAGAACGTTGTCTCAATGTGTCGACGCTGTTCCTAGAATGTTATCTCAAGGGTGTCGATGCTGTTCCTAGAACGTCTCAAGGGAGTCGATGCTATTCGTAGAACGTTGTGTCAAGGGATTCGATACTGTTCATAGAACTCAAGGGAGTCGATTCTGCTCCTAGAACATTGTCTCAAGAGAGCCGATGCTGTTCCTTGAACGTTGTCTCAAGAGACTATATGCAGTTCCTAGAACGTTGTCTCAATGTGTCGACGCTGTTCCTAGAATGTTATCTCAAGGGTGTCGACGCTGTTCCTAGAACGTTCTCTCAAGGGTGCAGTTGTTGGTTCCTAGAACGTCGTCTCAAGGAAGCCGATGATTTTCCTAGAACGTTGTCTCAAGGAAGCTGATGTTTGTTCCTAGAACGTTGTCTCAAGGAAGCCGATGTTCGTTACTAGAACGTTGTCTCAAGGTAGTCGATGTTTGTTCCTAGAACGTTGTCTCAAGGGAGCCAATGTTGTTTCCCGAACGTTGTGTCAAGGAAGCCGCTGTTGTTACCAGAACGTTGTCTATTTGGAACTAATGTTGGATACAAAATTTCCACCACTTTGGTGACAGCTCGGTGGCATACTTGTCAGTGAGTACTATATCTGCTATTTGACTTATGATAGAGTACTCGGCCTATAAGAGGAGGTTGAATATAAAATAGAAAACAATGTCCACACGTTCTCTCATTGGGAGAGAAGTGTCCTATCATATTATGTAGGCCATTAAAAGGTCCTAGGTTAAATTCCCAGAACAACAACCTGAGCGAGTTACTGAGAGCTTGTAGCCGTAATAGAAGGTACCATCTCAGCATTTATCTGGATGTGGACAAGACGGAAGCGATGCCTTGTGAAGAGCACGAGGTGATAGTCTCTGCACAATTGAAACACGATCGGAACATAATTGCAGCATGTTATCCAGGGGCTCTAAATGTTTCCAACAGGACTTGAAGTATGAACATTCAAAAATAGCTTGTCCTATACCACTGCAGTGCGCGCACACTCCATCTGGTGGTGATAATGGTTCATAAATGTGAATTAAACAATAATGACCTGGCATAATTTGGTGAGACGTTACGAGGCTCACCGCAAGGGAATTTCCATCCCGTATTAATGGCCTGGCGCTTAGACGGGAATTGACCGTTCTCATGTTGATGAGAGAGCATCTGGCGAGCTAAATATTAGATTGCAAAATGGCGAATCAATTCTAGAATTAACCATTTCCTTATGGAATGGGTCCTAGCTGATTATAAGCAAAGCTTTCACCATCTTCTCAGTTTCGCATCGATAAATGGTGATGATGTTTTCATAAGATAATACAGGGTGATGCAAAATTCAGGGTACAAATAGGCAAATTGACACCATGGTCCCCAGACCATCTTGTACGCTAAGAAAATTAAAATACTGGGCCACCTCAAAGAAAGGATCACAGGCACTATATCCCAATCATCCCGACCACATCAGCGGGCGTCTTACGCAAATGGGAGCGTCGAATAAAAGATTTCATTCAAGCATAGGGTGCCCATATGAAATATGTGCTGTAACTCTAACCATTACATATCAGTCACGAGTATGTTTCTATGCACGTATTTTTTCCCTATGAATTCCTGTCACCTGGTTGTTCTTCGGTCACTCCAGGCAAATACCTTTCCCAAATGTTACACCCTGGTCCTTACATTTACTTGTCACTTTCCTTTCACCTCATCTAATGGTTGATAAGCTTAAATGATACTTTAAAGTACCGGGTGTCCGAGAAGTCTTTGTATGAAAACAAAAATTAACTGTATCCGCTATATGCAACATAGACATGAAAAAATAGTACCAAAATGTTCGGAAACTATTCAAGTTTTTTTTGTTTCAGATTTCTGTACCGTTGCAGTAGTGTAGCAGTGCCAGTGTCCAGCAAACCGGAAATGTACACAAATCAGAAAAAGGCTGAGTGTGTCCTGTGGTTTCACGAGAGCAGGTCACAAAAAACAGTGCAGAGACAGTTTCAAACATCGTGCGTGTCTGGGGTAAAGAGCCCCCTCATGAGGTGAGGAAGTCGACCATGGGCAACCCGAAGGTGAACGTTTGGTGCGCGCTGCTGCATGACAGAATAATCGAACCATTCTTTTTCTGTGAGGACACCGTAACATTTGGAGTGTATCTCGACATGTTGCAATTGTTTGCTGTTCCTCAATTGCTAGAATACCACCCAGATGTTATCTTTCAACAAGACGGTGCACCGCCACATTGGAGTCTGGAGGTTCGTTCCTACCTTGAACAGACATTTCCTGGAAAATGGATTGGTCGAGATGGACCGACGGCGTGGCCTGAACGATCTCCAGACATAACCCCTTTAGATTTTTTCTATGGAGTTATGTGAAAGACAATGTCTACAGAACTCCTGCATCCGATCTTGCAACTCTGCAACAAGGGATAACCCAAGTCATCACATCAATCCCTCCTTTGATGTTGGCTAATGCATGGCGAAAAGTTGAATTTCGACTAGATGTACTCCGTGCTACCAAGGGTGCTCACGTGGAGATTTATTGATTTCTTTCCTATTGCCAATAAAACTTGAATAGTTTCCGAACATTTTGGTATAATTTTTTCATGTCTATGTTGCATATAGCGGATACAGTTAATTTTTGTTTTCATACAAAGACTTTTCGGACACCATGTACTTCATTTGTCTTCAATTATGAAATTAGTTAAAGTATTTTAAATAATATTTTCAAGTTCACAGTTAAAAAAATGCTTCAGCTTCAAAGAGAGACGTGTTGCTGCATTTCATGTATTTTATGTACATGAGTGTAATAATGATTCGAAAAGAATAGCTTTTTAACTCTATACAAATCGCAACTCTCAATGTGAGCCTCTGTCTCAAACTGTCGGAACTTGGCGCCATCTATGATTGAGGAAAACATACGTAGTTTAAAAGTTAAACATTCGTCACAATGGGAGTAATATTATATTCTGTGCTGACATTTTTTAGAATTAAGTATTGTATATTCCAGTGTGACATAAAATTCGGTATTTGAAGTATGTAAAATTTAGGTTGAATGCGGACAGCTGCATCTGGTTAGAAATGTCACTGTGTTATTGGCAACACTGCAGCCAGGCCACTGGGCTCCGAGCAGAAGTAGATAGAAGGATGATCCATGGTGGGCCTCAAAGCTTCTTCTTAAGACATCGCTTATGGGACAGTAGTTACATAACTTTCTAATTTTGTTCTTGCGACGTAATACACGAGAAAGTTATTTACACTTACTTAGTCACTACAGTCCTTAATTTAACGGCCCTGTATTTATCGCGAACTTAATTTTCCACTTTCATACATGTGCGAGTATATGCCATATATTCGCGAGAACATTTTCTTTGTTGTCTGGTGGACAAGTGATACGCTTGATTTCCACTTGTTATGTTAGACCCTGCACATAATGTGGAAATTTAGCTTTAGTTGATTGGTGGATCTGTTTCAATTCCGGTCCTACGCGGGTGAGATATTTATGTATCAGTTTCAACCACTGTGGTGACATCTATATCATTCAGAGTTAATTAATATTCCGCATTTCAATGTAGGACAGCATGGGAAACTAGAATGTGTGGTCAACTTTATCTGTTCAAAATTAATTAAGCGGTTCATGTCAATAAAGTGGAAAAATCATTGATTTTATATATGCACATCGATTTCAAATGCGTTCTCTCCTGTTAATTTAGTCATAAAAGTAAAGTTTCCCGTGAATATAGCACCGTGTCATGAAGGCACATTTAGGGTGAATGGGTGTAGATCAGCACCACGCTCCGGCCGCCTTTATCCTCCAGGGTTGCCCCCAGGTACCCATTAATTTAAGGCTGGGTGAGCACCAGATCCGCTTTATGCTGGGACAAGGCCGGAAAAATTCAGCCACAGGTTAACTTAAGCCTTTAGCTGTCTAGAAATGTGTCTGCCTCATCTTTCATCATTAACCGAGTGAGTGAGTGAGAAAGAGAGACAGGAAGATATAATAAGATATTCAAGCTTGGAAATCAGAAACAGTAAGAAACAGAGCCAAAAAAGGAAATAGACTTGAAAAATAGAAACAAGCGAGAGAGAAACAGATTAAGAGAGGAAAACGTAGATCGGAAATAGAGCTGCCAACCTCTTTGGTGTGTAGTGGTTATCACAGCGCGCTACGACTCCAGGGATTCTGGGGATGGATGTTCTTGTGAGTGTCATTCAAAAAATATCATCATATCATCACTCATTCTCATCTTCGCGATTTGTCAAAAATGTATGAAATGAGAAGCAATGTAAACTGAATCAATCAATCAAAAACAGAGCTAAAAGTAGAGAAAAGGAAGTGACAACAAAACAGAGCTTAAATGGAAAAGAGAAGGGTGAAATCAAAGAGAGAAATATGTGAAAAAGAGAAACAGAGCTAAACTAGAAACAGGTGAAAACAGAGACAGAGCTAAAAATATAAACTTATAAGAAAACGCAAACAGCGTAAAATAGAAACAGAGAGAAACAAATATGAAAAGCAGACAGAAAGAGGGAGAGACGGTGAAACCAGAAACAAAGCTGACGATAGAATAAGAGGTGAGAAACAGTAACATAGCTAAACGTACAAACTGAATTGAAAATTGAAACGGTAGAAAAACAGATGCAGAGCTAAAAATTTGAACCGAGAGAAGCAGTAGTTGTAGATCTTGCTCAAGATAGGGACAGATGGAAGTCCTGTGTTGCTGCAGTCATGAACCTTCGGGTTTAAGAAGGCTAGAGAGTTAGTTAGTTAGTTAGAAGCAGTAGTTAATAACAGAAGGAGAGCTAAAAATAGATTTATTGATTTGATTGATTGATATTATTTATTTTACTTCGCTTTTTGTGCCACCTTTTGCTAATGTGCGAAGATAGGAATGAGTGATGATATGATGATGATGAATAGACACTCACAAACATCCATTCCCAGGCCGGGATTCGAACACGGAATCTCTGACGTCGTAGCGGCCACGGGGGCCGGCAGCTAAAAATAGAAACAGATGTGAAAACAGAGGTACAATAGAAACCGAGAGAGAGATTAAAATTGAAACTGAGCTGAAGATAGAGATGGAGAAGAACAGTTGAAAAGTGTAGAGAGAGTGAGAGAGTCTGTGTGTGTGTGGATGGAGAGGAAGAGAGAGAGAGAAACACAGCTCAGAAAGTAAAACAGAGAGAGGCGGAGGAATAATGAGAGAGAGATGGGGAAGAGACGAAGAGATGAATGAAGAAGAAATACATGTTGATTATCGCTGGGAGGCAAAATAAGTAGATCGTCAATTGTTACAGTCTCAGCAACAGACCAATCAGTAGCTGTCTGTTTTTCTGATACCCAGTCGATTTATTTGATTTGCACTTTCCTTGATTTTCTGTATTGTTTGCGCACAGCGGCGTGTAAACAATATGTTCAGGCTCTAATTTTCCCCGCCTACGAATATGATGCGCAGGGCTCCACTCTGCGAAATTAGCATCAGCGGCCCTTTCGTCACGGATCACGTCACGCTCTTGAAAACAATGTTAGCCAGTCGTTCGGATACGCAGCGCCATCAATGGCAGACGGGCAATATCCGCTGCACAATGCATGCGGAATGTGATAGCCAAGACTGTCAGAGCGTACGGCAGGTACTCAATAGCCCAAGCGCGCTATTCACGGCATCGCCTTTTGTGCTATCTGGGAGCGATAATGTTCACAACCGCCCACACGAGCTCTTTGTTTATTGTTTTCCAGTCAGTAACAGTTCGCTGTAAAAATACTGCTACAGGAAACTTAATATAAATGGCTTATAGCTTTTACTCCTTGAATTTCCACTTGCTTTTCGCTAGTCTTAACAACACCTGTAACTGTATCTTTCTTTCAGTGCTGGCCTGTATTTTCACCTGTAAAATAAGCCGGACCCTGTGGCTGAGTGGTTAGCACATCGCGCTGCGAAGGCAAGGGTCCCGGGTTCGAATCCCGCTCGGGCTTGGTTGTTTGTGAATGTCCATTCATCAATTTCATCATTTCATCACTCATCCCCACCTTTGAAAATTAGCCAAACTAACCTGTAAAATAAGTTTGCCCCTTCACGTTCTCAACACTAACGAGTATTGTCGCGGGCGGGGGGTGTAAGTAGGGTGCCACACATTAACAATCTAGGTACATTTGTAGAAGTGATGTGATCAACACCACTCTCCGGTTGCCTTTACTGGCTGGTTGAACCCTGTTGGGAAACCTGATGGTAAGAGACCTGTAGGAAGGACAAGACGAAGATGGCGGGATAACGTTGAGATGAATCTAAAGTAAATCGGTAAGGATGGAAAAGATTGGATTGATCTTGCCTAGGATAGGAATAGATGGAAGGCTTGTGTTGCTGCAGCCATAAACCTTTGGGTTTAAGAAGGCTAGAGATGGAGCTAGTGAATCTAGTGCAAAAAGATTGTGGACAATTTCCCACCTGAAATTACTCACCCTGGAAATCGAACCAGGGCATCCTGTGTGGCAGTCAGACACCCTAACAAATAACCACCGCTACTCGATATATCCTACTTCAGTTGCTGATCCGATTAAGTGCTTGAATGTTTCATCTAGGACATCCCAGGTTCAAATCCCGGTCATGGCATGGATGTTCGTTCGTGCATTTCCTTTCAGTAATTTCATCTTAGAATAGTTAACCGTTATCATGAAAACTTATCAAGGTTTACTGAAGGCCACATTATGCCCATTAGGCTAATCGAGAGTAAACCATTGTCAAGTGTCCCCTCACCGGGGAACGAACCCAGGAACACACACATGCGTGTGTGTGACAATGACGGTCTTCGACACAAAACTTTCTAGTCCATTCCCGATGGCGTAGTGGTGGGTTCGATAACCGGTTGAGGCTCACAGTGGCTCGGATCAGACTTTAAACTGTAGGTCCAGTCCCAATTCGCCTATCTGAGCATAAAGTGCACTCAAAACAAAAACTGCAACCCAACTCTTTATACTTGAAGCAGGCCCCTACGACATTACACATTAAGTTTTCAGAGGTTATGTTACTATCGGAATATCATGGCGTACGTATGACCAGTGATGTGCCGTAGACTATAAGTTTACGTCTACATGCGTTGTCTACACGTATTTTACATAGACTATGTAGACAATCTAAAGTGCATTAAAATTAATTTTCAAGGGTTTTACGAAAGGAAAGTGAAATTTGAACTATACTGGTTCCTAACGAAATGAAAAGAATCCTATTTACAACAAAATTTCTCTTCTCTTCTAGCATCAACTATGGAAGAAGATAAATGGTATGCAAAAAAAGACAACAGATGGCAGTCGTGAGGCAAGAGTGGTCTTTTCCCCATAAAACACTAGAATATTTCCTATATTAGGTTTCTTCCTAGGTGAGAAATTGTTCGAATTTGGAAGGAAGAGTATGAAAAGTTCTCTTCACACATCAGCAACTGATACGCAGTATAATTTTCTTTTAATTTCACGGCGCCCTTTGCTAAGTTATAACCTTTCGTTATGTTGTTTCATAGATTACGTAATTTACATGTATAAAATAGTCTAGGTGTAGAATGTAGACTATCGTTTTTTACGCGTAGACGCACATCACTGCGTATGACCCAGTGGTATATGCTGAGTCAAAGAATTGGACTAACTCTCTACACATAGTCCTAGGTTATGGAGGAAGGTAGAAGACTAGGCTCATTCTTGACGTCTTCAAAGAAGCCACGTTGCCATCCCAACGACAGTCAGGTTGCAAACTTATAAATACTTCAGGTTGCCAACTCCTAAGAATTGAAATTGCCAACTTCTAAGAATTCAGGTTGCCAACTTCAGAATCGCCATTATCTTCTTTTTTAAATCAGGTAAATTCACACAGTTTCTATTCAATTTTTTCCAGTTATTTTACTTTATAGGCTTCAGGCTTCTCAGATAGCCTTGCTACCCTAGAATATACGCTTCTAGTATGGCCATATATACAGACTATTCTGCTCTTTGTTTCTAGTCAGCCGCCCCTACATTTATAACAAAGGGGGAAAGAAGAATAGACCTGGAAGCCATAGCGCTACATGCAAATTCCCTCCTTTGTGGGGAAATATATCTGTAGGTCTGTTATTCTGAGAAGCCGTTGCGGGATTTAGGAAAAAGGATCTTGGTTTACCATTGGCGTCTGTTAGCCTTTCCGAAACCTGCCACTTCAGCATTGAAAATCAGATCTCCCTGCAGCCACTGAAGACTCACGTGAACGTGCAGTATATCCAACTTAATTTTGAAGAATTCTCAAGAGAGAAAGATTCGTCGCTCATTGACTTCTGTCAAATTGTTCGTTGCTTTGAAGTAAGTTGTAACGCTTGATTTACTCAGAAGGAACTTTTGCTGAATTAATTCTAGTTTTAACCGTGTGTTTCGAACATCTATGAATGGCCATAACCGAGGAATATACTAAGTGTCAATGAATAACGATGCAGCGGTTAATCACGAATAGCAACCGCGACGAATGAGCGAGAAGTGTCAAAGGAATAATAACCTAGCGGGTTAATCGCGATTAGCCAACGCGAGGAATGAGCATAAAAACTAACGACTGATCGGATGAACCGTAAATAGCAAACGCAAGGAATAAACCAGAAATTCCAAAGAAACATCAACGAAGCGGATTAATCTCGAGGAACGAGCAAGAAGTGTTCAAAGGAATAATGACGGAGGGAATTAACCGCGAATAGGAACTACGAAGAATAAGAAAGAAGTTTCAAGGGAAGACGACAAAGTGGATTAATCGCGAATACCAACCGCGCGGAATGAGCAATATATTTCAAAAGAATAACAACGGTTAGGATGTGCAATCAGCTGCAAATGAATAATCATGAAGTGGATTAATCGCCAACAGCAACAGCGATGAATGTGCAATAAATTTCATTGGAATGACAACGAAGAAGATGGATGAGCAAGGGGCTTTAAAGGAATAACGAAGGAGCAAATTAATAGCGACTAGCAACCACGAGTAATGTGCTAGAAGCTTCAAGGGAATAGTGACGGAGCGGATCAATCGCGAATAACAACGAATTCGAAATGCTGGATTGATTGACAGCCTCTAAAACTGTTTGAAATCTTTGTTTCAATTCTTCCAAACAATTGCTTACTCTACACTCATGCCGCCTAATTGACATAATCCTCTGTCGATTAACTTCCATGAGATTTTCCATCAAATAAAACCTCTCATGCTCCTTGATTATTTTGGATAGTTCTGGACGACGTTGGATACACTGTTTAATCGCCTTCGTCCCCCGCGTCTGCACAATTCAGAACACATTTCCATATCTCCAGACTCTGTCGTGGTAGCTTTTCATCGCGTATTCTGTCTGGAGAATGCTGCATTTCGTAGTTCCTGTGACATCCCAGTTGCATCGGATTTCGGCAGAGGTTGGGAAGCTTAAAGCTTACCTGCAGAGGAGAGAAAGGGTGGGGGGATGCAGGAATGACCTCACCAGGGAATTTCATTCGGGTGGGCATAAGGTTGGGCTCTGCTGCGGTGGAAATGGCCGATAGATGTCAGATCATATACATTGTGTACAAAAAAATGAGAAAGTAAAAGGGGTAACGAGTCTGTTCTTCTAAAGAGAACAAGTTTTGGGTTTAAGTTTACGGAATGCACAAATGGCAATACAAACTCGGGATAAGTTTACGTAAGAGTGTTCAACTTGGTAAAATGTAGACTCTCACTTCATTATAGTTTGGTACACGTAATATAGAAATGGACTATGCGCGGAAATAGGTAAGGTGAGTTGAGTGCGTAGTTAGAGATCGGTTAGTTCATTGAACTCTCCAGCCTAATTATTGCCTATTTTTGTGGGATCAGGAAAAGGTTTATCATCCTTTTTGCCTTGACTCATCTCACTCAACAGGTCGCTAGGTGCCGTGGCTTGCCACGAGTTGATAGCTTCCTGGAGATGAGGCCTTGGTCGAAAAGGTTTATTATCCGGAAATAGGTAAGATGACTGGATTTTTTTTGCGTCTCTTATATTGTCGAGTATTAGTAGAATGAATGAATTGAAATATTTGCGTGCGTTGGCACAAATGGTCATTTTGTACCCTTCAAAGCATACGTGCAAAAATCCTCCTACGGTAAACCCTTACATTGCTGTTTAAAATGGAGTGTAAAGAGCCCGTTGAGAAATTTTAAATTCGCAATGTTGTGAAGGGATCTGCACAGAACAAAACACATTAAACAGGCAAGGAGAGATTAAACACCTCCTTAGAAACAGTGTAAAGAGATTTGTTAAAGAATCTCTGTCATCATCTCCCAATGATAAAACAGTTGGGAAGATTAAAAGTTTGTCCGAGGAAGTAAAATCGGCACATTCAATAAGAAACTGTCAAACGCTTAAAATAGCATTACATACAAGAGACATACGAGGGTCCAGCCCTGGCAGAGTGACCATGGCTGTGTCCAATTCGAAGCCGAATTAATATATCTTAACAGGGGGACCACCTGAATATTAACGGTATTTCAACTTTGTCCATACTCGGCGTATTACGTTTCCATAAGCAGTGACGATTGCATTGGTTATTCTGGTCTTCAAGTCATCAAGAAATTATCACAGGAATTTGGTACTCTCTCTCTCCCCCCTTTGCGTAACCTAGGAGACCAGGCATTTAGAGCACCTCAACTAATGCAACATACTGGAAAAGTTGTGTAGAGCACATTTCTGATGACGCTTATCGAATGTGGTGGTGTATCGTCTTGTGTGAAACTGAAAACAATATTTATGGATACCCTGTATTGTATTCCATTTTTCCATTTCTTTCTCGCTCAATTATCTCTCCACATCCATCTCAGTTATCATATTTTGATGTAATAAATGTTTTGTGGAGCAAGTAGCAAAAATTATTGTTCGAAATTTAACCTTATTATGTTATCTATCAAAGCCTTCAATATAATAATCTCGCGCGTTGATTCACCCGTTGTAGTTATCACAAAAAAAATCATGTACTAAATTTTGCAAGGTTATTTTTCACAATAAAGTATAAGTTGTGAGAAGTTCAATAAGTTCTAAACAAGATCAATATTTCCTGATTGTACAATTTACTCTTGTTTCGTCCTGAATAAGGAAAAAGCATGTATCTTCCCATCTAAAAGTTATAATAAATTAATTGCATAGATTTCCTACAGATGTCCTCGTTAAGGTTTATTCTATTATGTGGTTAATTTTGCAACGTTTTGTTATTAAAACTGTAACAGAACATAACAAAAAATGTTATATAATTATTTACCTATTGCTGTAATTGGATTTGTGGAACGCACTCTTCTCACTAAACTGTTATGCTGACGCATGGTTGAGACCCCTCTTCATAAGCCAGACGCAATAATATGAAAAACCATATGCATACCATAAAAAAGGGAAGAGTTACGAAACGAATACGTCTATGCAATCAAATGATCAAAACTGAAGCATTTTTGAACTCTGATTGTTTTCGCATTAGTTTGATGAACTTTTCATTCTGTACAGCCGTGCATTGCCCATTTCAAGGCCTTGGATGTGGCGTTGTTCATTCTGCTGGTACATGGTGTACCTTTTCACCGGAAGGAAGGTAATCAATCCAAATGAAAGTAAAGCAAACACTCGCCTCTCCTCCAAAGTGATTGGTTTGATCTGTTGCTCTTTGAGCCTGCCGGCTCCTCGGCCCCGCTGTGCAAACAATTGTCGATCGGCAATGGAACGAATCAGAATAACATGCAATGTTCGAGCTAACTTTGTTATATACTCGCACACAGAGTGAGCCAGACAGATGGTGTGTCAAAGAGAAAGCGAGGGACAGAGGAGAGGAAGGTTTGAAGGGATGTAGAGGGGAGAAGTATAAGAGGAAGAGTGAGAAAACCATAGGATAGAGAAACAGAGGGAAGGAAATACACACAGGGAGAAGCACAGGGAAAGACATACACACAGGGAGAAACAGAGGGAAAGAAATACACACAGGAAGAAACAGAAATACTCACAGGGAGAAACTGAGGGAAATAAATAGACAGGGAGAAAAAGGGAAAGAAATACGTACAGAGAGAAATTGAGATAAATAAATACACGGAGAAACTGAGGGAAAGAAATACGCACAGGGAGAAAGAGGGAAATACACAGTGTGAAAAATTGAGGGAAATAAATACACACATGAAGAAACTGAGGGAAATCAATACGCACAGGGAGAAACTAAGGGAAATCAATACGCACAGGGAAAAACTGAGGGAAAGCAATGCACACAGGGAGAAACTGAGATAAAGACATACACACGGATAAACCGGAAAAAATAAATTCATACAGGGAGGAACTGAAGCAAAAAAATACACAAAGGAGAAAATGTGGCAAAGAAGTACACAAAGGAAAAGCCAGGAAAATGACTGTGCATAAAGAAACAAAGGGAAAGAGACAGAATATAGAGTCGCAGAAAGTAACAGAGAGTAACATAATTAAGGGAAAACGGGAATAGAGAAGCATAGCGCAAGAAAAGCAGAGATATAGAGGAAAAGAGCCGCGAGAATCACAAGGAAATTGACAGATGAAAACAGAGGAAAATGAAGGAAGGAGAGGAACAGAAACATAAATGGAGAGAAGTGGAAAGAAAGATAGAGAAGATTTGAGAGGGGGGAAGAAGGGGAAAGAATTGGAGAAAGAGAACAAGAGAAACAAAGATAATGAGGGCTAGATACAAAGAGAAACACTAGCAGAAATACAGAAATATAATGCCTCTCTCTGCGTGTGTAGAGCACAGAGGGGGAGAGATAGCAAATTAAAATTGACTTTTATACCAAAACCAAGGAAAAATCCTCTACAGGCGTGGCATTTTTAATTTCACGTTAGTGAATTTAAAATAAAAGAGAAACAACGTAGAATTTTTTGCAACGAGTAAACAACTTGGAGCATTTATTTCTAATCTGGCAATAACGTATGCGAGCATTTGTAATCACAGGACTTCCGAAATTTTTAGAGCATGCTTTCTGAACACGAAATATTACCTCACATAATAATCGTCCGGTTTAATTTGTAGAATCCCTCATCCGTGGCTGTGGTGGCCGAGAATTGAAATATGCGGCTTTTCCACGTTTCTGAAATTATTTGTATTTTTTTTCCCCACTGTACCAACTGTACCGCATATTTAATTGCCATGAGACACACGAGCCAAACAGCATGGGAGGAAAAAGTAATTTCAAAATGTGGATTTTTCCCACGGGTTTTGTTTCAAGTTATCAAGAATCAACCTGACCGCGTATTATTATCGAACAGATAAACCCTACTTGTACACTTGTAATCATAAGTAAGTTAGTGTTCCGACAATAAGCTAGGAAAAGCCGAAATTTCAATTTGAATTTCTCAATTAATCACCAGCAACCCTTTAGGTTTTTTTTGGCTTCCCTCAATCCACGAGCCCTATGAATTTTATTGTAAGGGATTAAAAATAAATATTTGTTCTTGAGCAGGACATATTGACGTTCTCGTGACGTCATTTTACTCGTCATTGTTGTGTGGAGAGAAGGAGAGGAGGCTAATATAAAGGAACCGGCAAACCGAGGAAGAAAAAGAAGGCGGGAAGTGAGGCGAGAAGAAAGAGGTAGACGAGAAGCGATTGAGTAAGAATAAAAGAAGCAGTGGACAGAGAGAGAGAGAGAGAGAGAGAGAGAGAGAGAGAGAGAGAGAGAAGGAAAATAAAAGATCGATGTAGATAGAGGAAAAATAATATTAAAAAGCTAAGAGGGATGTGCAAAGAAAAGAAAAGCGACAGAGAAATGGGAGGAATGAAAGAAGAACTAGGGAAGGGAAACAGAAGAAGCTATAGAGAAAGATATGAATAAAACAAAAGTCAATAAAGTGATGGAGGGGGAGAGAGCATGTAAAATTGAATACTATAGACGGGGAGAGGAAGGGAGAGAAAGTAAGGAGGGGAAAGAAGTAGATTGATTTTCATCTACTTTTGGCTAATCGCGACGATGAGGATGAATGACGATGAGATGAAATATGGCGACACAACAAAAAGAACGCAGGAGAATGCAAAGATCGACAGAATAGGGTAGAAATTCACGTTGGTAACAGGCAAGTGTACAAAGTGAACAAAAGAGAGATTGCAAGAGGAAAGAATTTTAGCACAAACAAGGAGAAAGCAGATTCTAGGACTGAGAAAATAACGAACGTGAAAATTTAAAAAGAGGATAGACAATGGGAGGAGAGATGCAAATAAAAGAAATAAGGGAATTATAAGTTTAAAAAAAAAACTTCTCGTAAGCAAATTCATTACCTAAAGTTGCCGTCCATATCTTCCTATTTGAATCCTCCATTTTTTTTGACTTCCTTGTAATTGTATGTAATTTACAAGAACGTAATGGCATTGCAGTGGTAAACCAATACATAGTTTACATATATTTCCTGTATAACAAGTTCCGTTTGTTTATTTTTAGGTAGAATGGGTACCTGGGGATTTTCCTCCACCTTTTTGTGACCAAACGGAGGAGCACTCTACTGGAAGATGCACTTCCCTTGTTTCTAGGTAAGTTTCACGGTTTATTTCGATTTATTTTGTACAATTGCACAGTGTTTCAAAATGATTTGAACGATTCCAGCTTGTTATATTTTATTCATAAATGAGATGCGATTTCACACATATGTAATGTAACCGTTTAAGTGCCAGTGGATATCGCAAGGTTATCTCACGAGTGTTCAATGTGACGACCCTTGGTTACTCTGCACACGTCACCACTTTAATTGTTAGCTGCACGCACAAACCATCGCTGTGATATGACAATCTCCCGTTAAGAAACTCACTTACTTTAGGGTGGAATTCGCATTGGTTTCTATCGGTCCACAAGTCAAGAAAAAGTAAGAAAATCGACAAGTAGGTCAAGAAATTATCCTTGGGGTCTAGAAATTTTACATTTTTTTTTTACTGTATAGTGAAATTACATTGTTATATACCTGTACTGGGATTTGATCAAATTGAATATTTGGAAAAACTCAATATGCTGACCAAGGCAGAAATTTATTTTATTATAAAACATAAACTAAACGTAACGTTTCAACCTTCTAGCAAGGTCTTATTCAGACTCTGCACCAAGTACAAAGTACAAATGTACAAACATATTGGAAGAAGATCTTGCTAGAAGGTTGAAACGTTACGTTTAGTTTATGTTTTATAATAAAATAAATTTCTGCCTTGGTCAGCATATTGAGTTTTCATATCATGGAAACAAGGCTTAATGGTGTTATAAATGAATATTTGGAAATCTAAAATTGCATAGAGCTGTGGTTAAGGTTTTTTCATAACGTTTCTTAAGAATTGCGTTCTTGTATGCGTGAAGTTTTGTAAAAATATTAAAGTAATGTGGCCATTCCCCATCCAGGATGAAGTCTGAACCATTAATTTTTACATGCATTAATAATTGAATCAAGTCTAAATCTCTTGTTAAAGTACAGCTTCAGTTTTCATCTTAACCAGCCAAGTGGTAGGGGTTCTTCATTCAATAAAAATCTCCATTTTCTTAATATTTAACTATACCTAAGTAGGGGTCGGTTAAATAAATGTTAAGAAAAGGAAAAAAAAAGGAAAGAGAAGTCATGAAAAAGTCAAGAATTTTTTATTTCTTATTTTGGTAGACACCCTGTGATAGATAAAGTCTGCACTGTCATTTGTCAGCTGTGGCATGAGCAGTGATGTGCCGTAGACTATAAGTTTACGTCTACATGTGTTGTCTACACGTAATCTACGCGTAGATTACATTGGGTTGTAGTTTACATAGACTACGTAGACAATCTAAAGTGCATTAAAATTAATTTTCAAGGTTTTCACGAAAGGAAAGTGACATTTTCAACTATATTGGCTTCTAACGAAATTAAAAGAATCCTATTTACAACAAAATTTATCTTCTTTTCTATTATCAACTATGGAAGAAGATAAATAATATGCATAAAACAACAACAGATGGCAGTCGTGAGGCAAAAGTGGTCTTTTACCCATAAAACACTAGAATATTTCATATATTAGTTTTTCATAGGTGAGAAATTGTTCGAATTTGGAAGAAAGAGTATGAAAAGTTCTCCTCACACATGAGCAACTGATACACAGTATAATTTTCTTTTAATTCCACGGCGCCCTTTCCTAAGTCCTCACCTTTCGCCATGTTGTTTACATAGATTACGTACTCTACGTGTATAAAATAGTCTACGTGTAGAATGGGCCTCCCCCATGGCGCAGTGGTAGCGTCGTTGCCTTGTAATCAAGGGGTCCCGGGTTCGATACCCGGTCGAGGCACAAATGGTTCGGATCCCACTTTAAACTGTAGGTCCAGTCCCGATTAGTCTCACTGTGCATAAAGTGGACTTAAAATCACCAACTCAACTCTACGTGTAGAATGTAGACTATCGTTGTTTACGCGTAGACGCACATCACTGGTCATGAGCCACGTAGTCAGCATGTTCAAGAATGTTTCGCCAGTTACGGTAGCATTTAGAACTACTGTACCGTTAAAAGAAACCTTAAGGATGTGTTCAAATGTATTTCACGGTATATTTGATCGATGATTATGTTGTATTGCTCATGGAACGTGTTCTTATAGTTCAAATCATTTTGAAACACCCTGTATATGTCAAACTTCGCTGCATCGCCCTGTACATAAAGATCTTGTTAGTAGCTTTCCTTTTACGCTTCTTGGATTGGAAAAGATTCTTCCCCTCTGTTTCATGAGAACATTGAGAAGCCAAGCGTTTCCATTTCACCTGAATCAAGTATCAGAGAAGGACCTAAGAGGATTGTTTGTTTCTACGTAGTGCTTAACAATCCTTAAACTTTTCCTGGGCAGTTGCGGTGGGAGTTTAGCAGACCTATGTTTGCCTTCAGGAAAAAAAACCTCTGGTCTAGTTCGTTGAGCATTTTCAGCCAAAGTAACTTTTTCCCCTTTTCGGTTCTTTCCAAGATTTCTCTCTTTTTTTTTGTATCCGGTTTCTTGATTAGCTTTTTCCAGAACCTTAGAGTTGCACGGAGAGTAAAAAAAAAGAGAAGGCATACAAACACTTACAAACACGCTTCAATAAATCCTGTTTCTTTTTTCAATGTTTCTTTTTCCCCCCTATTCTTATGGTTCTGAAAAATCAATGCGCATAACGAAGTTTCTTGTCCGGCTTCGCGGCCTGTATTGATTTGTTTCCCAAACGAGGCGTACTGTAGGAAAATATAATTTAGCTTCTTCTGGTTTCGCATTCTAACGTTTCCTCCTTTTGTACTTTTTTTTTGTCCTTTCTGGAAATGCGTAGAAAGCTACGTATTCTTATTTATGCAAAAAAGCTTAAGTCTGCCTTTACTGATGTGAAGGATTCGTACATTCTCGATCACGGTCCTGCAAGATTATAACACAATGTGTCCTCCTCCGTTCTGGTATTGTGTACCGGGAGGCTGAGTGAACCGCTGAGCTATGTAAGGTGCTCGCCAAAGTGGGCTAAAAACTTATTTCCAACGCTCATAAATGGGAATCTACTTTACTTAAAGTGTGACCGTTTTTATGAAATACAATACGGAAAACATGTTACAATGTAGACATAGGTATATGAATACTTTTGGACTCCCCGATGGCTTACTGGAGACGACGACAGCCTTGTAATCAAGGAGAGCCAGTTCGATAACTGGTGGAGGCACATAATGATTCGGATCCCACTTTATACTGTTGGAATGCCGGTATGATACTTTGCCCCATTTCGCTGTAGGTTTCGATTTCCTTTCATTTCCTCCACGATTAAGCTAACACTGTTCATAACAGACGTTGAATATGTTTAACACATATGTGTTGATCTGTATTAAGAATACTTCACTAACTCTCAACGTGTTGTAGACAAGAATCAGGAGCATCTCATAGTTATGTTATCTGTGAATGCGAATCAGGTTTATATTTAAAAACGGTTAAGATGTTAATCGGTCTCGCAAGTAAAGAGTCACTGGCTTTACATAGCATTTCCAACCTAACTCTTCTTCCATCACATCTCTCCACAACAACAAATATAACAAATATAACAATTAGTTATTGCAGCGAGCAAGTAACATTACAATACATTAATATGAAGTAACCTAACTGAAGTTCGTGAAAATAAATTCATTCACTTTCTTTATGAACCACAAGTGCATGCAAGACACAGATAACATAAAGCTATGCGCCCAGATTGCAATATGCAGGTTGGAACCTAACCACCATTACTACAAATGCGTCATTTGCTTAAGTTGCGTCAGAATATAACGTACATGATTAAGATAATCACAACTTGGATTAATGATAAAAGAAAGTGAATCTATAAGACGGGCATATACAAGGAGTAATCTATCATTGTGTTCAGAAATACATGAAAAAGGACAAAAAAAAAGAAAAGCTTAGCCGTTGCAGCCCCATAAGTATGTCATACTCGCATGGCCTCCAACAATTTGCCTGTTCCAGGTCGACGCTGGGGATTAAAGGAGAAGGGAATAAATAAAAAAAGGTAGGCAGGCAGCAACGCTATGATCTTTCCCCGCCCACGAAATGTCTGGCGGTCACGCAACGCACAGCCCTGCTTGGCTGTTTCACGAAAGTGGACGGGAAATATTTGTAGCAAAAGGCTGTAATACAACACACAGTTTCATCGTTGAGGGGGATGGTGCTCAGGTGTACTTTACGCCTTTTCATATTTTGTGACGTCATGGCACCCCCTTAAAGAACTGTAAGTGATGTCCAAACAAAACAAACAAATGTAAACCAAGGTTGACACCTCAACTAATGTCCGTTATAAATTATTGTTGACTGTCTCTGTGGTAAATTGGTTAGCTAGGAAGCTAAGGGTCACATCTTCGAAACTTGGGTGACGTGTGATAATAATTTGTTCCCCTCTCACTTAGACCCAGATTTTTATGTATGCTAAATATACACACACATATAAGTAGAAAAAATACTAAATTGTGTAAGATACGTATATCTTCATTCGCCAATTAGAATTTAGGATATTTTCACTTTTCTTTACATTTCTTTTCATTAGCCAAACATAAATAATTTAGACAATCTTTCTTCAGTCTACGTATTAATTAGCCAAATTATCTCTCATTGCGATAGTCTCTATAATTATATGTCTTCATTAGCCAAACAGAATTTGCGAGAATATCACTGTTCATTCAGTTTCTCCCCATTAGCCAAAGATAATTAATTTAAAAGACTATTACTCTTGAACCTATGCATACAATAGCAAAATGTAATAAATAGCGCTGGTCTACAATATAATATGAATTCATTACCCAAACAGAATTATCAAGATTATCACTGTTCATTCAGTTTCTCCCTATTAGCAAAAGATAATTAATTTAAAAGACTATTACTCTTGAACCTATGCATTCAATAGCAAAATGTAATAAATAGCGCTGGTCTACAATATAATATGAATTCCTTAGCCAAACAGAATTATCGAGTTTATCATTGTTCATTCAGTTTCTCCCCATTAGCAGAAGATAATTAATTTAAAAGACTGTTACGCTTCAATCTACATGTTCACTAGCCTAATAGAATTATATGTCCTCATTAGCCAAATAGAATTTACGAGGTTGCCACTTTATGCTGTGTCAGAATAATGAGGGACAGTCCCATAAGTTATATTTCATTACCGTCACCGTGGGCCAATCGGAGAGGTGCTAAGCTTTCCTCTCTCCCAGGTATCAAATTTTAAAACTATTCTAATTACCAGCCAGTCTTGTGGAAGGATATTTTTACTGAATTATCAATATCCTTCCGCGTCACTCTCTTTCTGTTAGCACTCCAACTGTAATTTACAGGTGCAGAGCGCTTTCAACCGCTCATGAACCTCAATTCATCTTAAATCAGAGCAGCGACCATTTCCCATTTCGCAGTTCAAATAACCGGAAGAGAAAGTTGGGGGGGGGGGGACTGGAGAATATAAACAGAGGAAATATTTTATACTGGGAGTTTAGTGGGAAAATGAAATTTTCGAGTCGGCAACCACAATGCATGTTGAAAATAAAACAAGCATGACCACTTGGGTTACGAGATTTCGTATGCCATACGTAGCCTCGAGGGAACTGTGTGTTATATTCCATCACTCTGGTTGAGGCCGATAAATAAAAAATGACCGACCGCAGTTTCCTGGGTTGCCGGATTGGGCAATAAATACTTAATAGTAACACTGTTTCCCTCACCCCGAAACCCGCTGTTCGCCAAGTGAAATATTCACACGTGCCACTGCTCATTTTTATAAAGCTAAAAAAAATCAGCTTTTACCTGTGACTTGTTGAAAAGTTTTGGTAAATTGTTCCCCCATTTAAGCAGGAAAGAAATGACAATTTTCTCAATGATGTCACGTGACTCACATTATCTAGAAGAAAGTTTCTGCTAGTTCCGGAATATCAACTAGATGGAAGATAATACGTAACGCAATAACATTTCTCCCCCTAATTTAGCTTTGTATTGAAGTAGTTTCTGGTTCGAATCGAGGGTGGATGAAACACTTTCAGGTGTACTCTCTGTCGGTGCTTTTGTGTCTAGGATCTTCTTACCCCTTTCCCTCACTTTCTCTCTTGCTTTACCCTGTGGCTGAGTGGTTACCATATCGCGCTGCGAGGCCAAGGGTTCCGGGTTCGAATCCCGCTCGATCATGGTTGTGTGTGAATGTACATTTATCATTTTCATAATTTCATCACTCATCCCCATCTTCGCAAATTAGCCAAGAGGCACAAAACGCGAAGTAAAATAAAATAAATCAAATCCAAAAATTAAAATCACTCTCTCTCTTCTCATATTTCTTTCTATTTTTAATTTTCTATCTGTTACTCTTTTTCTATGTGTCTTTTGTATTTTCTTTCTTCTCCTGTTTCTCTATATTTCGTTTATTTCTATGTTTTACCCTTCTTTTCCTTCCTCTGGTTCTCTTTAGCTTTCCTTCTTTCTCTTTATTCTTTGTTTCTCCAACTCTTTCTTTCTACTTCTGTTTCACTCTATTTTTCTATTTTTCTTCCTGTTACTCTCTTTCTATCCCTATGTCTTTCGTTTTTCTTCTTTCTCTATTTCTATAATTTTCCTTGCTTTCTCTTTCCTGCTTGATTGCTCTATCTTCTTTCTCTTTTTATCTATTTCTTATTCTTCCTGTTTCTCCAAACCATTCTTTCTATCTCTGTTTTTTCTCTTTCTATATTTCTATTTCTTTCTCTTCCAATCTGTTACTCTTTTCTATCCCTGTGTCTTTCATTTTCTTTTATATTCCTCTACCTTTCCCTTTCTATTATCCTTTTCTTCTGTTTCTCATTAATTTTCCTTCCTTTCTCTGCATTTCTTTATCTTTAATTCTTTCACTTTTCTTCACCTATTTGTTTTTCTTCTCTTCACGTTCCTTTGGCATCTGTTTCTCTGTATCAACTTATACTTTTATTTATATAATGCGTAGGACCTGTATAGTCTCATATACGTATATCTCGATTAATTTATGTTCCTAAAAAGTAGTTTAGACAATTTTTTCGAACTTTAATAAAATAACTTTATAATGACTAGTGTGTGAATATAACCGCAAATAGATCCTAAACGAATCCACATCTCATTTAAAACTTCCACAGTGTCGGTCGTCAAAGGCTTGAATTTCCATTAAATTTTACAGCATCCCAGAGCTCGAAAGTGTTCCGAAGTGTCAGGCCATGGGACATTGTCATGTAACACTGTCGCACTTTGGGGAAGGGGGAGGTTACGTGGAGGCTAATGAGATATGCTCCCACCAGGGGGAGGTAGTTGGTGTGTCTGGCCGCCATCAACTTCCCAACTGGTCTTCCCTCCCACCTGGGCATCGGACAAAGCACATAATCCCGCCATAAATAATTATGACGGTCGGGAGAACCCGGTCACAGGCTACCCGCGACGCTCCCTCTCAATATGATGTAGGGAGACAAATATCGTTTTTAGGGGGGTTAGGGGAGCCCAAAGACACACTCAGCACGGCTTCTCTCTTGTCGTGGGAGACGGAGGACACGCTTAATGCCCTTTGTGATGCTTTATGTCCGTTAAGCACGAGATAATGTCATTAGTGACGTCACAGTATGAACAATGTGACGTACTGTTTCTCGTGTGATGCTCAGATTTGCAACTTGAGGAAAAGTTTTGCTTGCTTGCGGAGTGGCGCGATCTCGTTTTTTGGATTGAGTCCCGTCCTGTAGGTCAGAAGGGTTAGCCTGGTACAGTTCCCGCCACAGAATGGTCTGTCGTTGCCAAACGTACGTTTCGTGCAAACATGGCGCCTGACTGTGCTGTTGCACGAGTACCTCAAAAGGACAAGCTAATAATTACTATCCTATGACCTAATCAAGCTCTTAGAAGACAAATGCTTCTCTGCGCCATCTGAAATACCTGCTTTCCCTCCCGCTGTCCTGGTTATCCAGGTGGCACGACGCCAGGGGTCCCGGGTTCGAATCCGTGTCAGGGATTGTATGTTCTTTGTGAGTGTCCGTTCATCAATTTCGTCATATCACTCATTCTCACCTTCGCTTTTAAGCTTGACGCCGAATGAGACGCGGCAACAGAACGCAACAGTCGCGTTTCCGGCGTCTCAGTGAGCGATAACTTTTAAGATAACGTGCAGACTTCTGGCACGGAAATTCCCGCTTTTGCTCCGCTCATTTCCCTATAGTGGGCCCTTAATAATTTAATTTCAATAGAAGCACACAACAGAAGTTATGTTGCCGCGTTTTTCCGCGTCTTAGAGGTGTTAAAGCTCAGAGGCGAAATCACGAATTTTTATTTTGGGGGGGAGTGCAAGTACCATGATAAACGTATCAATAATAATAATAATACTGACATTATTATTATTATTATTATTATTATTATTACTAGTGGTAGTAGTAGTATCAAAGACGATATTATCCTCATAAATTACTCAAAAAAGGGGTAGAAGTTGGTGCTAAACCATTTGTTTGGAACAAGCAATTTGAAATATTTTTTCAACACGTTCAACTTCACATTAGCAAATAATGGAAAACAAGCACACAAACTGTATTTTTGAATGGCAGAAAATGAATGATAAATGCATTCCGAAGATAATTCTTTCTGTGCATAAAACATGTATAACTTTCATGTACAGTGGTGGAAAAAAGTTCTTCCCCATAAGAATTTAATGGCAGTAAATAATGCCAGAAAGGTAGGCAACACACATTGCTCCTTTAGGTGATCGGGTGATTCTTTCTGTCTCAAGAGAAACTCGTCTTTCATGCAATAGCCAACAGACACAGGAAATGTAGGAAAGTCATGTGACTTGTCAGGTGAAATGTTGTTCGTCAGAATATCGCCTGTTCTCAAGCTAAGTCGCAGAACCGACAAGAGTTACACGTTTTTTGTTCGAAAATGATTCGCCTAAAAGCATTGAACGAAACGCTAAAATAATTATTCCCTTAATAACAAAGGCTACTATACTATATGTGCCGCGGTAGCTCGGTCGTTAGGGCGTTTGATTACCATGCGAGATATCCGAGTTCGATCCCCGACTGGGGAGAATTGGAATTTTGTCCACCTGTTCAAGTGGCTCCGGCGCCCACCCAGCGTCGTATATAGTGGTACCTGTAGGAAACTCAAGAGTGGGGTTAAGGCGACCAGGGGCGTTGTGCTGATCACATTATCCCCACCTTCGGCCGTAACAAGAAAGTGTGGGGCCCTAACTCCACACCCCTACACGCCTTCATGACTTGGTGCAAAGCACAAGGTAGCACTTTGCATTTTCATTTACTATACGTCAGATTTGGTCGGAACAGAACTTTCTAATCTCTACGTGGAACTTCTTCCAAGTTCTGTAGGGATGTAAATAGGCTCCAGTTTTTCTTGACGCAATTCATCATGCTATATTTTGTTATAAAAACCACGGCCGATAGCCTGTGTGTGGGGGGAGGGTATAATTCAAACATGTGAGGTGATCCTTTCCCACTGCTCCATTGTCCGATCCTTCGTATCCAAAATAACTCTCAATTCCACACACTGAAAATGTAGCACTTCCTACATCTTAGCATGCAAATATCTAGTAGCAAAGTAATGTGTAGCCACATAGTGGTTCGGATCCCACTTTAAACTGTAGATGCATTCCCGATTAGTCTTACTTTGCATAAAGTGGTCTTAAGACACCAAATCAACCAACCAACACAATCCCGTTGTTGTCCAGATTATCGAATCCACAACGTCGCGAATAATATAAGCAGGAAGACAATGTGAAATTACCGAACAGAAGCAGAACGTAAAACCTTCAACGGATAGTTTGGATTAAGTCGACGATACAGCACGCGTTCTAAAATGAAGAAGAATACGAAAGTTGAAGGACCTCGATACACACACACTTTTCCTCCTCTCAATGGTAAGCTATGCTTCTTGCAGAGAAGCCTATACGTAGGCCTTCAAGGCCACGACGAGAAAATGTTCTACATGCAATGACGGGACCAAAACATACGTCTAGTTTGATATGAAAGCTGTGTTCCTACTTATTTCGTACGTCATTGATAACAGGAACACGGACCTCGTCTGCTAACACTAGTTTCGTAGAGCAGACGCCTGTTTGCCACCCTTTGGTTCAGTGACCTTCGCTCGTAGTTAGCAAGAGTGAATGACTCACCAGATACCTGTTGCCTGTGAGCTTATACAAGAATAGATATTTCGTTAGCATCTGTAAGTATTGTTTCATCTGCAGTTATATCAGTTAACGTTCGAATGGTTACGTTATTTATAAATTAGTTCTCGAGAGTGAGCTTTCTATCTATTTGCACGGGGGTGGGGGGAGAGGGTTATACAGCCAGCATGTATTATTTTTTTCTTTCCTGAAACAAGAAGAAATTCGAAAACACAAAAATAGTTGTATAAATTAGTTTAAAGAAAACGAAAATGTAAATGGTAAATGTTGAAATAAATTATTGTATAGATCGAGTGGATAACATTTTGTCACGGGGCCTCCTCTATGGCGTAATGATAACGTCGTCACTTTGGGATCCAGGGTTCGATACAAGGTGGAGGCACGTAGTGGTTCGTATCCCATTAAAAACTGAAGGTCGAGTCCCGATTAGTTTATTTGTGCACAAAACAAAAGCTAAAATAATAAATTGTCACAGTGTAAGAAAATTTCATGTTCAACCACATACGAAACAAAAAATAATAATTTATTCCATGTTGGAATTCACATCTGTAGCATGTAACCAACACAATTATGGATGGCAACATATTTTCTCAGATCCATTTTAATTATACGTGTATGATAAAATAACAGAACTAGAGGAAAGAGAAAGCCAAGGGAAACACGGATGCCTTCTCCAGAATTTCAAATCTCATTACGTAAGGTCCTGGGTTGAAGTCCCGGGCACACATGACACTCTTGTTCTTGCCCTTTTATCTGCTCTATTTCATCATAAATTGTCGTAACGGTTTACCTACAGGGGAAGAATGATGACAATAATTGCCATTAGAAAGCCAATAACAAAGAGAACAACAACTCAATTAGGGAGATGTCAAGAAAGAAGCAAGACTTGACAGTGTCTCCGTCTCTCGGTTTCTCGAATTGAAAATTGCTCTCCCGTTCTCGGTCTTGACTAGTTAAATATAGAAATCGAAAACGTATGTGAAGATACATATATTTCATATATCTCGATTTTGTAGGAGATTTCGTGAGAGATGAAATAAGTACTCTTCGATCATATTTATTTTTATTATTTTTGTTACGTAACATCACATTTCTTCCCAGTCGTGGACGAGTGACCATTACATGAAATTAATGACGAAATACTCAAACTTCCATGACAAGGACGGTACTCAAACCCGAGAACTTTGGTGACGAGATCGAATGTCGATCACTTAATGAGCTTGCCCACCGAGTCTGCTTAATGATGTTTGTCGAAGTCGAAGAATTAGTTGAAAGGCAAAAATGCAAGATTGAATGTCTCTGATGTTACTTCGTGCCGAATAATATGACGTGATATTATATGAATATATTAATAATATAATATGCCTAGTCATTCCATTGATTGATCACAATTGCGCACACAAAATATGGTATAATGCCCACTCCTAACCGACCTCCGTAGAGGAGTGGTTAGCAAAGCGCGCTACGACATCATGGGTCCCTGGTTCAAATCTCGGCTTGGCTATGGGTGTTCTTAGTGAGTGTCCCTTAATCAATGTCATCATATCATAACTCATTACTCATCTTCATCGTCGCTATTTGCCAAAATTGAAAGAAAAGCGACACTAAATAACAAACATCCAATCAAATGGAACATCTTCACCGATTTAATTCTATATCGTACCAAATTCCCACTTTATCACTGCATCGTGCTTCATTTTACAGCATCTCAATTGTTTTCCGATTCGAAAACAATTGGAATGTTGTTTTGTGCAGTTGATTGTGCATTGTTTCGCTGTTTGGATTGTTTAACGTCGCATTAATTAGTTTTAGACCGATCGTGACAGAGAGAATCGAGAACACAAAGGAAGGGGAAAAGACAAGTTAGAGACCACGGCTCTCTTTAAAAGTAGCATTCCTTGAATACGACTGAAGTGACTGCAGAATATTATGGATAAATTTGTTTCGCTTTTTCCATTTATTCCTGTTTCAGTTATTTTACTTCGCTTTTCTTCTACCACTCGTGTTAATCATGTCGGCGAGGAAGAATTATAAACTCATGAAATGGTCGATGGGACAAAAAAATCTATGCCTCTCCCACGGTTCAAAATATTGTCTTATTTTTAAAATTTACGCCAAATATGGTTTCACTCGTCTCTTTCTCAAGGCGTTCCATTGCCTCTACGTTGGCGTAATGGTAACGTCTTCGACATGTAATCAAAGGCTTCCGAATTCAATACTAGATAGAGGAACATTTGGTTCGGATCTCACTTTAATCTGTAGGTCCAGTGTATAAACTGGACTTAAGCAATTAGCGTGTGGCATGTGGTCTGTGATGAGAACTATCATTCAGTGAACCTTCTTGACAATGACTCTAATATCACTCGAAAGAATATTTCCTTACGAGTAGCTCTTGTCAAGAAACCAGTTCCTGAAATTTTCTTCTGGAGGCCTCGTAGCACCGAGCTGTTTGATGTGGCTGGGGCATGAGTCATGTGACTCATGCTATCAATGCTCAATCCTTCCCGAGAACTCAGAATCACCAAGCAAACTTAAGCGAATATTTTGTTATTTGGGTTGCATAAACAACAGGCTTTAAGACGTTACGAAATTCTAGGTCCCGTGGCCCAGGTAATTCTTTCTCTGACTGTACAAGATATGTTTTACACATATGCAACATGGAGCGACATAAAATAAGAAAATACATATGCAACATGCTAACACTAAATTGTGTACGTATTCAAAGTTTATTCAATACATATATACAACCGAGCGAAGCAAGCAAGAAAATTTTGAGATCCAATTTTTGCAACTGAAAACAATATTGATTTAATAGGGCGCAAATAATTTAACGGGTGCCATGGCATTATCTCCTTTACAACTTTTTTCATTTAGATCGCTCGGTGTCCATGGCCGACTCCCACCAACCCCTAGCTACGGCTTTGAAGTTTACGATACTGAGAAAAGCAGGCATTGCGAGCGAAATGAGCAAGAACATTTTACGAAATACGTATATTTTTATTTGCATAAAATTTGAAATCGAGGGGGCAATTGCTCATCTGAGCCCCCTGCAGGTGCCCTTGACCGTCAATGTTTGCTCTCCCTAGAATTGACTTCCATCGAACGTTGCCCCCCCCCCCTCCTCCCTGTAGTTGCGCCACTGGTTAAGCTTGACTCAAAAGTGCCAGAAATCACATCAAATCAAATTACCTCCCCTTCTCTCTGATTGTAGCAGTCATGTTGTCAGATCCCCCTCCCAAAGTGAATAACAACACTCCACTTGGTAGGTGGAGCGACTCAGTGATATCTGCTGATTTCTTCCAGAATACATCAGGCCATATAGTAACCAATTACATCTACGTATTTACTATTCATCCTTATCTGCCACAAAAGTGGCATAAAAGCGACAGAAAGTTCATCCACAGCATTTGCTACAATATGTTTGTCTCTGTTACTGTTAGGGCAAATAGAAGCTAAGCTTACGAGTGACTTCCTCAACAGAAGAAGCCCTGGATAGGGGAAAGTTGTGACATAATATCGGCGCATGCGTATGAAGCTTAAAAAGCATCCAGTAGGAGGAGTCCATTGTGTAACGCCAGACTATAGACTCGCATCGGAGTTGCACATAAGATTCAGTCACAACTGTTCCAAAAGTAAACTGGCTGTAAATAGAGTTTTTTTTTAAATATTGCCATAAATTTTTATCAAAATGAAGGTATAATTGTTACTATTTGGTACGCTTAATAAATAACTGGATTTCGAAAGCGAAATAAAGTGACAGAGCGATGAAACTTACGGGATATGTAGGCCAGGCTGGGGTACGCCACATGTCTGCGAAACGAGTTCCAGATCGTGTTGCTAGGAGGCAGCACTGGCAGGGAAGGGAGGTTGTGTATGTGCAATTTGCCTCCAAGGTGCCAGTCAGTCATTCAGTGAGGTGAGTCATGGCTTTCACAGTGTCAGGTGCCACAAAGGAGGCTCAGAGATCCGTGATACAGTGGCAATGGACGAGATCTTGTTCAGCCGGTGTACGCCAAAGAGTAAACGCGACAGCAAGGAGTGGAAACACCCCTCGTCCCTGCGACCCAAAAAAAGCAGACAAGTCGACTTTGTTCGCAAGGGTCATTTTCTTTGATCATCGTGGTCGCTTCCTCCTGCAGGGTGAGTAAATGAACGCCATGACTCATCTCACTGAATGACTGACTGGCGCCTTGGAGGCAAATTGCACATACACAACCCCCCTTCCCTGCCAGTGCTGCCACCTAGCGACGAGGTCTGGAACTCGTCACGCAGACATGTGGCGTACCCCAGCCTGGCCTACATATCCCGTAAGTTTCACATCCCTCTGTCACTTTATTTCCCTTTTTCACGCCATTAATCAGGTTATTTATTGACCGTACTAAATACAATAGTTTTAGTTATTTTTACATTTGTTTCCGTAAGAGACAACAAACTGTATTTGTGAATTTGCATTTTAACGTTCGGAAACCAAAACATGGGCTGCAGCTGCTCGTCCAACCATACGCCAAAAAATTCGCATTTCGCAAAAGCGAAAATGAAACGGGCTCCTAAACTGCAAATAGAATCGTTCCAATGCATTACCCTAAACGATTTGTCACCATCCAACACTTCATTCCAACGTATTAATGGCGCGTGTGTTCAAAGCGGGGGTTTGAAGGGGCGCGGCCCCTAAACTAATCCCATAGGCAAAGCAACGACAGAAAGAATGGCCAAAACAGCGCTGTACACAAATTTACCGCGCGATACTGCAAACGTTCGTGTCCCGAGACGGTAACAATTGTACCGCACATCCACGCCATTGCGAAACTGTCACAGCTGGTCCGACACCCCCTCCCCACCCCTTCTCGGACAGGGTGCGATAACGATTATTAGCCTCATCTATTCTCCACTGCACCTGCCACTGGCTGCCATTGAGAACGGACCGAGCGTTAAGCCTGCAGTGAGTAATTCACTCAGTCAGTCATCACTTCGATTGCATCGTGTTAAAAGTCTCTCTTTTTTTTTATCCAGAGGCACCCACCCATCGTCGCAAATGCAGCGCCGTTCCGCAACGATGGCAGGCGGCAATTGTTAGCCATAGAATGTAAACCTGGCGTGACATATGTTAGCTTTTATTCGCCTCTTCTTTGCCTCTCTATTGTTTAGTGCTTGTACGGCAGTCTCGCTCAATTTCAGAACATGGCAGGAACATTTTTGTCGATGCTTCTTGCGGTCTGGCTGAATCTGCCCAAAACACAAGCATTACATCCAGTACATAGTGTCACCTGCGGGTGTTCCATAGTTTAGTCTGTGTTATAACAACACTGTTCATATTTTTACAATATGATTCTGCAATAAAAATCTTGTACAGATACGTGTTTAGAAACATACAAGGACCATTAAAAAATTAAATTTGTCCACTTTTTGCCACTCATAGCAAAACTTTATCTTGGCTTCAGATAATGGCTCTATTCTCGTTTCTACACGTGACATGTCGTAGTTCCACAGATTGACGTGTGGCGGCAGCACTGCGCTGACTGGAGCCATATTGAGTAGTGCGCTCTAAAACAGTACTCTAACGAAAATAACAAATTGCCTTCATGAAAATTCTAATTGCACGTGTTATGGATCACAGAAAACTTGCGCAAGCTTGTGGTGATGAGGCAGTTCAATAGTATACAGCGATTATGTGGTTTGCTATGCCATACTGATTCGTCAAGAATCACTGTTATCGCAGTGAAAACCCGAACGAAAGGCAATTTTTCTAGGTGCTTGCCAGCTTGGGCTGCAAGTCTCAAACTTCAGGAGAACCTGTCGCGGGCCGACGGATGAGAAACAACTGGTTTAGGCACATAATGGTTCGGATTCCACTTTAAACTGTAGGTCCAGTCCCGATTAGCCTATATAGCTGTCCATAAAGTGGACTTAAACGCATTGAAGAACAACATAACTGAAGAGATTCCTATAAATAATAATTTCCTGCATTGCAGTCGAATTGAGCTTCGTATCGCAAGAACTCGATTCCCGAGTAGAGAATTAAATGTCAAACTATAAGCCTAGTGTAAGCAAGCCTGCAGAAAATTAAGGCTAACACACGGTCCTAGGCAGCTGGCGCCGTAAATGTTTAATTGACCAGAACGTTTAATTGCAACCGACGTCCAGCGCTCTCTCTCATTCTCTTTGGTATTCTCCGGGCTGAAAGGGGAAAAAAGCCGCTAATGCAGTAGTTTCTTTTTGCGGCAGCTAAACCAACACCTGCCTCCGCCTTAACCGTGGTTAAATTAGGCCAAGCGTCAAATGACAGCTCGCTTTGCTGAAGATGGGAGACAAGCGTTCGCTCATAGGCAAAAAAGTCCACAAAAAGAGCTTTTCCATTTCTACCCAGGTGAGGTGCCTATATGTGATACGCCGTCGTGTGAATAATACATGTAGATTATTTTGTACATGGTGGATTTCATGGTACGACGGTATGTGTATGGTGGCAATAGAAAATTCGCTATTAACTACAAAAAAGATGCTTCTGTTTACGCCAAGGTATGCTCGGAAAGTAAGGTGTGAACAGCAAGCGTTTGATTGTATGTTGACTCGGAACTAGTGCCATCTGTTGAGAGTTCTAACAGCGACTCTGATATAGGACGAATGTTAGTTTTCGCAGTTGAGGAAAATATCGGCAATTGCACCTGGATTCTTAACATATTTCCCAACTACGGCCGGCTGTAAGTCGATGCGATTTAATCAAAGAATTAAAGAATCAAAGGTATGAAGAATCAGAATTTTTCTTTTTAGTTTCAAGTACAGGTGTCCTATGTAATCATAATTCCAACAACATCATAATTATTTATATATTTATTATCTAATAAATACGCAAAACTTGTTGAAGGTTAAAGCCAAGAATTATGGGAAGCTAATGAAAGTTTCTAAATTAGTGTTTATTTTAATTTCCGATGTGCCACTGGTGCGATGTTTATTATATTTAATTAGAATTAATTAATAATAGTTTGATATTGAGCGTGTGTGAGGTATTGAGGTGTGCTCAATATCAAACTATTATTTCAACAGTAAAAGTTCCCTGTGCACTTTGCACCATTACATGATGGGGGATGTTGGGGGTAGGGCCCCACACATTCTTCGATCTTGGCTATTTTGGAGGTGATGTGATCAACAGCATGCTCCTGACCTATCAAAGTGGTAATTTTTAATCACACACCATAGCAACATTCTCTATTATAATTATCTCTTACTTAATTTTCATTGAATTTCGACGCTGCAGTAAATTTACATTGTTTCATATGAAATAATATTTTCAGTTCCTGATTTTATTCCATAATAAAACGAATAGTGCATATTAAATATTTGAACACAATTTTTATGTAGGTAGTACAGGGTGTTCCACTCGTAAGGGAACCCCGGAAAAAGTGTTATAAAAGTCTTAATAAAAGAGGATATGATACCAAATTTGTACATGACATACCTTTATGGTTGAGAAATGAAGGTACATTACAAGATGTGCTGGAAGCGACCTCCCCCCACCTGTATACACAGCTCAACACGGCGCTGCATGTTCGTGAATGTTGCTGCCAGAGTATTCGGCGTGACTGCCTGGATTTCACGGCGGATGTTCTCAGGTAACTCGTCGATGGTGCGTGGTTTGTTCATGTACACACTACCTTTAAGATGACCCCACAGAAAAAAAGTCAGGTTGTCAAGTCCGGTGACCTTGGGGGCCATAATCCTTTCGAAATCACTCGGTCAGGGAAAAATTATTCCACCGCAGCCATACTCACGTCAGACGTGTGGCATGTTGCCCCACCTTGCTGGTACCAGCCAAGTGTCAGTTCCTCGTCATCCAACTGGTTCACAAATTCATGAAACAATACCTGGTACACATCACTGTTGACAATAGTGTCAAAAAAAATTGGCCCGATGATGCGCCGCTGTGAAAATGCACAGAACACGCCCACCTTCTGTGAATGAAGGGGTTCCTCAACGATTGCATGCTGGTTGTCGCTACTCCATAAATGTGTGTTTTGTGAGTTCACGTATCCTGGCAAGTGGAACCACGCTTCATCACTGTACCACGTGTACGAGTTACGTGAGAACATTGACGAACATGCAGCGCCGTGTTGTAATGTACCTTCATTTCTCAACCATAAAGGTATGTCATGTACAAATTTGGTTTCATATCCTCTTTTGTTAAGATTTTCATAACACTTTTTCCGGGGCCCCTTACGAGTGGGACACCCTGTACTTTGTTTAGATTTCAGTAATTTCAGTCATATTTTAAGTAGACTGTCAAAACAATCCACGAAGTCTAGAAAAATCAGATTAGTTGCTTAATTGGAAGCACAAGCGTCGTATAAACTCTTAATAAACCATATAAGAGTTCTGCTGGAAGAGGCTCTCGCTCGAGCACCAAATAGTTCGCACGGACGACGCTAGATAGCGTACGAAATTGAGAGACGCTTCGCTCGACCGAATAACGCTCGAACAGGCAAAACAAGCATTATGCGCACGAAGTCAAGTAGTTCATGTGTAACAGTAATTTGTCTGTGGTAGTGGACACTCAAATATGGATCGTGTAGGGAAAACTTTAGTGAACATAGGCATATTCTCCATGTTAAAATGTAGTTTAGTCTACCTTAACAATGCAATGATACAAATGAAAAATAAATAGTCGATTGTGGGCTGAAACTGCCAGGACGGATATTTTACATGTGTGCGTACTATTATTGTTACATTAAAATGATAATCGAACGAGACGGGTATAAGCGAGCAAAGGTGGTTCCATGCAGAGCTCTAGTACACAAACCATATTTTGTATCTGGTGCGGGGGCCCCCCTGAAGCTCAGGGTCTCGGGCGCGTGCCCGAATTCCTCCCTAGCAGCGTGGAAAATATATTTGTAACGCAAGCGCTGTCCCGATTAGCCTATATCCGCATAAACTGGACCTAAAGAATCTTAATCTGAGACTTGACGGAAGTTGTTCATGCTTTTAACGAGCATCATTAGTTGCAGAATCTTTCATGCAGACTTGCCTCACGCAAGAACGGATGGGTTCGGCCAATTTCGCATTCCGACTAGCTTCTCTGGCATATCTTAATCCCCCCATCGCCTGACGGAAAGGACAGCGGCTATAAATAATGAGAAAATTAGTATGTTGTTAACTAGGAAACGAGTGCATGCCTGCAAGGCAATCAGAAGCAGTGATCGTGGTCCAGAAGCGGTGTTCCCGAAATGAACACTTATCGCTCAAGTCCCCAGAATGCCAACAGACCATTAATAATAATTACTGCTTCTCGTTGTAACATGACCTCTTCGTTCTCCAGCACCTACGAGGGATTTTTATTAGCGATTATCATGTCCTTTCCAGCATCGCACGCAAATCGGAGATCAATTCTAAAGTTCTCCAAAGCAACTTCATGAGGTGGTGGTTCCTATTAGTTGAGATTGTTGGTGCACACACAAGGCCAATGAGCTGAGACGAAAAAACGATGTGCTGCCTCCTGGTAGCAGTAGGTAGAAGGTCCCTTGTACCGGGTGGTCACAATTAAAGTTGCCCTATTCAGAGCCCTCTGGAGCCCTTTGGAGATGAGGAAATGGTAGAAAGGCTATGAAGACCACATTGAAGTGAATGGTGACGAAACAAATACTTCTAATTTTCACCACCAGGTTGAAATGTGGCGTTGTGAATTAACTTTTCCTTGCTCGGAGCCTTCTGGAGAAACTTGGGATGGAAACTATGGAAACCATGGAGAAGCGAATGCCGACGGAACAAATAGTTCAAATTTTCACCACGAGGTGTCACTGCATTAACAACAACCAGTAATTTGAGTTTGTATGTTCATCCAACGACGAATAGTCCACCACCCTGTTCATTCGGTCTGAATTACACAATGTGATGAAAATGAATTGAAATAAAGACGTCAATAAGCAGAGAACAGGGTCTGCTTCAAACCAACATAGTTTCATTCCTTAAAACAACACAGGATGTAGAATGAAAAGTAGTGAAAATAGCGGCGGACAATTTGCCTACCATTATCTTTGCCGTTGACTGTACAGCACTTGCAGCATGCACCCCGTCAACGTGAATGTGAAGCTCTGGAAGCGTACGACAGCATTTCCAATACCCTTACGAAGCATTTCAGCGCCACATTTCCACCTGGTGCCTCATAGTCTCTGTGTCAAGTTTCAAGGGAAAACGATACTTCAAACAGATTGTAGTCTTACGTAGACATAGACAAATCGAGACTCAACCTACAGTTTAAACTGTGATCCGAACCTCTATGTAACTCCACTGGGTATCGAACTCCAGAACCCCTTGTTTACAAAGTGACGACATTAAGACTGCGCCATCGGGGAGGCCCAGGATGAAAGAACAAGCACGAATGGACAGCTCACAAACTAGCAGCGGGCCCAGGCAGCAGACACTGTAGCTACCGGGCAGTACTACTCAGAATTGAGGATGACTTCTAGTAGTTCCTTGCGCTCCAATAGTCTCGTTGAATTCAACTCCTCAGTAGTTCAAGACATTATTTACTTTCGTTACATTCTGTATTAAAATATTGAACCAGGTGATCAGCCGCGGTGGTGCAGATAAAGCAAAGCGTCGAAAGCCCTCCCAGACAACCAATCAGCACTTTAGCCACATTTTAAATTGTTAGTATGATATTTAGGTGTACACCTAATGCCACTTACCCCCAGAATATTTTCTTCCACTCTTCCTCCCACTTATTTTTTCTGGTGACGCCAGGGTCTGGGCTACACGTGAGAGACTTGAATTCGATTCCCAAGTGACTTAAAAGATGAGTATACTTTTAATATCGGACAACCCTCGTATTTTAAAAGAAATGTCACTTTGTTTACATGCTAGTTGCTTTTACATTTATATCACTTTGTAATCAAGGGGCCCTAGGTTCGATACCCGATGGACGGGCATAGTGCTTCCGACTCCACTTAAAACTGTAGGTCCAGTCCCGATTAGCCTATCTGTGCGTAAAGTGTGATTTTTTTAAAAAACTTGACATTTTGACGTTACCATTAACCTAATGGTACACTCCTGTTCGCACAAAGTGGCACATTGTATAAGGTTTCTCAGTTGAACTATGTGCTGCTGCATGAACAAGAGTGTGCACATTATGGGTGTGAGAAGGAAGACAAAAGATTGAAACCGCCAGTACACAATGGAATAGAAGCACAAAGAGACGGATAACGATTTCTTGCCGTTTGACACACCGCACACTTCCTGCCGGTTCACCTTCGGCAAATTACGTTTCCGATGACGTCACCCTTTCTCGGAGTAAGTTCCTCCGCTTTGTTTCCGGAGAGAAACGGTGAAAGATGAAAAGAAGCTACATTAAAGGCAAACGATAATCCTTTTACCCGTCGACGTCAGAGAAGAAAAGACAAGGAAAAACTAGGCTAACTTAATAGATACCAATATCCACAAGCCCTTAATAGATACCTTATAAATTAGTCCCTTTTTTACAAACTCGCTCTCTTTAGGTTCTTTGTAATAAGCTCCCCCGAGAACGGAGCGCTAAAAACGACTCAATCAGTTTACCTGCTACCCCCAAATCCCCCGCGTTATTACCAAATTCTCTCGAAGCACCCTCTGTTAACAGATAATGGGGCCAGTGGGATTCGTGGGGGGCCTCAGCCTCCTAACTTCAAGTTACGTCACGTTTCAAGTGCGCCCCCCCTACCTCCCTAAAAGGTGAACTCGCTGCGAACGACTTTATACATAATAAAACCAGCCATTCCTTGTCAACTAACTTTTAGTTAACTCTCTTAACAAGGCCACTTCTTTAGTAACAAAATAATAAAAAGAGGAAGCATAGAAACGAGCAGCTTACTTTTTTTTTTTAAAAAAAAAAAAAGAAAGTCTATAGTGACTCCAAGTTTACAAACTCCTTCACTAGACATTGAGTTGCTGAAGTTAAGGAAACCTTTAAGGATAACAAGTTGACGCTAGAGGTCGCATTCGATAGCAATGCCCAATTCCGACGAGTTTTGATCAAATATAAGGTTAAGTCTGGAATAATGAAGTTGTGAAAGTTGAACATCTTTATGGAGTGAATCAATAACAACGAAAAAATAATATACATACCGTACAGACACGTGGCATCCGGTTTTCGTCGAACTCTTACACTATTATGTTCTACCGGATTTTACAACAGTGGACCTCTGTGGCGAGATATGCAAATTCATAAATTAATTGAATTATTGGTTGTCCAAATGAAGTGAGACTCTTGTTTTTTTTCTGTAATGATTTATTGGTTGGAATATATGAACACACGGGAAGTAAAGGTAATCCATGGGTGACATATCTTCTAAACATAGTCACAGGGGTATGGATACCTTGAGCGAAGGACGTGCATGGTTGAATGCGGAACCAATCTCAGGGTATCCATACCCTTGTGACGCGCTGGGTCACTTGCTTCAACAGACAAGGTGACTATGTTTAGAGGATATGTGACCCTGGATCACTTTTACTTCATGTATGTTCATATATTCCAACCAATAATTCATTACAGAAAAAAAACAAGAGTCTCACTTTCATTTGGGCAACCCCTATACTAAACTGTAGTTTATACTTAAATGTAATCCTCATACTCATGTTCTTAGCCCCGTTAAAAAGATATCCTAACACATCGCGCTACGACCCCAGGGGTTCCAGGTTCGAATCCTGCCATGAATGTTTTTGTGAGCGTCCCTTCATCAATTTAATCATATCATCACTCATCTCCATCGCCGTGATTAGCCAAAAGTGGCAGAGAATCGGAGTGAAATAAACCAAATCAATCAATCATTTCTAGCCAACTCTAAAAACCACCAATACATATCGACTTCTCAGGAACTTCTGCAGATGGAAACGTAATATTTGGTGCACGTAAAGATTACCAAATACTTAAACAACATTACATAAAGGGTGTCTTATCTGAGTGCATGTCTGTCTATGGTAAACAAATAAAAGTTCAACAATAGATACATGTCTACCCTTCGATATCTCGAAAGTAAATAAAGATACAAACGTCCATTGACGCAACGATCGAACATGAAGACATACATGTCCGGGAATCGAACTAAGACGTAATGCAACAGCGACCGTTAACATTAAACATTCCCGACCACCAAACTGTCTTCTTCAGATCGTAAACATGTGACAGGTTATAGCTTATATCAAAACTGGAATCCGATAAAACTTTGATTTGTGTTAATTACCGTCGCTCTCTTGCCACGTTTTTGCTAATCGCGACGATAAGGATGACTGATATTATGAAATCGACGAAGGGACACTCACAAAGAACTCCCATGCCCAGACAGGGATTCGAACCCGGGACCGCTGGCGTTGCAGCGCACTGTGGTAACCACTGTGCCACGAAGGTAGACGAGAGATACTTTGGAAAATCGAGAATCATGTCATCTACCGTAGGGTTTAGATCGCAATATGAATCCTCAGAGTAACTAGTGGTATTTTCAAGTAACAGTATCATATATTAGCAGCCCGTGGGAGATCTAGGACTTTCCTGGAAATGACTAAGCAGGAAATGTGACCTATATTGTCTGTCTTTAGCAGGGAAGTGAAATTGTGTCTGCCACAGGCCTTACTGCTGATATCCGTCTGTCAGTAACCCGTGACTCCCTTGGGCCTAACTTTGATGAGAAATGTATATGAACGCAATACTGCTAATTAGTTTTTTGCATGTGAACTTACCGGGTGTGTGTGTGTGTGTGTATATATATATATATTCCGCGTCGGAAATGTGAGCTTGTAGAAGATATCTGTGTTGATATTAATGTGTATTTTCTTGCTCATCCCGACTCTACATTTCAAACAGATGGTACGTCGAATTTGGAGAATTTATCTCTCAAGTTCCTTAAAACGTAATGTTTTTGGATACCATGGCTGTAGAAAGTAATACACTTTTTCGGGGGTCACCCTTAATCAATTCTACAATTGTCAGTATTATGTACACTAAGTCTACTTATAGAAACATATGTTTTGTGGAACCAATATGCAGTGTGTCCGAAAAGTCCCGGTACACCCTAGTTGTATGTATCCTCCCGTGTTGAAAATTGGCCGATATTTGGTTCCTTGCGAATGATTTCATTTTCGTGGTTGGTATCCCTGATCTGAAAGTCACATGGAACCAAGGCGGATTGATTTAGCCTAAATCAGGTTGATTTAAATCAAAATTTAATCACTTTAAAGAAATAATTTATAATGTACACAAGGATTTTGTAGTTATGAGTCTCACTTTTGGTGAAAGTACATTATTCTTATACGAAAGGAAATGTAAAATGTAAACACACTTAAATGTCCCTTGATTTAAAATTCAATAATTTGCTTACGTAAAAATTGCAAACACTTTGTGTAGAATAGTTTGTGAATATTTATTAAAGGAAGTCATAAATTTTGCTTCTTTGTATAAAGAAAATATGACAAAGAAAATTAGCCTACCTAAATTATGGATAGATGGCATGCTTGAACGTAAATATTTCAATTGCGTTAGTGTTTGTTTAATGCAGTTTGAAATTGTACCTGTTTTATTGTAAATTTTCTTCTTGTTCGATAATGTAATGTATATTGAATAATTGCCTCACACAGAAAATTTTCCCTAAGAGAGGGGGTTTATTGTGACGAGCACAATAGTTACAATGTTGTGTTATGTTGAGTTATGATGCGTTTATAATGTGAATTTATGAACGTACGTGTTCAAAATGAAACAAATGACTATCGAATATAGTAAACCGTTTGTAAAAAGTTATGTACCATATCTAAGTTATGTACACAGAAATATTATTATTGATATCTAGTTTTGTGTTGGTAAAATGTGTAGGTTTCACCTTGAATACAAACAGTAAATACATAATATAAGATTATGATTTTTTTTATAAAGTCCGATTCCATATGTCCGTAAGTCGAGAAGGTACCTAACGCATGTATTTTCTCTTTGTCTAAGAAAAAAGGAGCGAATAAATATTGCGAATATAGAAGAGCTTAGTGCCGTAGATAATTATTCTTAACGTAGAAGCGCGTGTTGTAAAAATAGTAGTAATTTTGAAAAAGTAAAAATACTCCGATTTGATTACTTTCAACTTAAGACTTTCCTTCGTTAAAAAAATTGGAAAAATAACTTTCCGTGACCCCAGAGTCATCTCGTGTGTGCTTCGCTGAGTCTCAAGAGGTGCGTTGAGTGAAGAATAGTACGGCACAATAGTACCTTGAAGCGGCCAAGGCACGAACTATAGCGATCTACATGCCGACCGCTACGTAACATGCAACGAAGCTAGAGAATCTAGGTTCGAACCTTGTCAAGGAGGAGATTCAAACAGCTTATCCAACAACACAAAGAATTTGAATACTTGGAAGGGAATTTTGGTGCAATTCTAAGGGAATTTGCATCTGAACTAGATTCAACTCTGGAAAAGGAACGGCCAGAAGTGAAAGTGGGTGGGTTGCCGGTGGGCTGTGGCTCCAAAATTTCGGAAAAGTTTCAGAAATTCCAGACTTTCATTATTCTGCCTCTGTTGTCCCTAGGAAGATTTTTCTCAGCATTGCTTCCATGTTGTATTTTAGTAAAGCATTGAGAATGTATTTGGGAATGAATTGGAAATTTTTGTTACCGACTTTGCATTTTCGGGAGAAAATTGATCCCTAAAGTACTTTGGTCAGCTTAATGTTATTCAAATAAATAAGATAGGGCTTCTCGACTAACATGTCCTCCTTTTTCAATTCTCCTACTTGTTCACACTTCAGTACCGAAACATATTGTCAATTAGCACATGCTCGTTCTGTTCTGTTTTCCTTTATTTTAGCATACAATGTTAATTAGACATTATCCATTATCTAGTGAGTGCCTCCACGATGGCGTAGTGGTAACGTCATCTTATTGCAATGAAGGGGCGCCTGAGTTCGGTATCCGGTAGAGACATAGATTGGTGGGGATCCCACTTTAAACTGCAGATGAAGTCCCAAATTGTCAATATGTGCATAAAAGTTGCAACGTCCTCCAGTTGGACTCCAGTCGTCACACTGCTCCTTGTGTTGGGCACATGAGACTCTTTCTAACTAATCAGGGCTTGCTGGGCAACAAGAAACACAACGCTAATATCTGAAATTAGACACTGTAGTATGTTCACACATGCATATGCATTTTTTAAATATAAGTTTTCAAACCACAAACACGCAGATAATTCCGTGGCTTCAGGCTAAATTCTTTAAGCTAGAAAACATGACGGTAATTCTCATAACATTTCCAAAACACTAACCTGTAAAGCACAAGAGCGTTCAAAACTAAAGTTGTGCGATTCACTCACATATCGCGATTGTTTAGTTACATAATTAGTTCCTTATTTTCAACTTATCGGCAAGATGAAAACTCGAAATCCGAAAACCAATCTTGGATCCTCACCGTTACCAAGTTCTTGTTGATTCCTCACCTTCTTTTGTTTCTCCGACCTAGCCCGTCGTCAGGTGTAAATATTCAGGCGGGTTCATTCACTTCCTCTGCCGAGGTAGAAAAGTGACGTCAAAACTAACACATAATGACGCATTTCAAAACATATGTGCAAATTCCAACAACTTTACCAATCTAACTATAGTTGTCTGTGATATTCTGAACATTATTTGAAATAACACACATTTAAAAATCTTAACATTTTATAAATATAAAACCTTAAACACTCAGGTTTGTTTCAAAGTGGACTGAATAAAACTCAAACCCATTGTCCAGTTCTTTTAACTACCCTTATTCCAACAGGGTTCTCTATCTTCCTCAAGGGACTGCTTTTTATATCTTTCTTCACACTGACGTGTAGAGCGACGCTTTCCGATGATGTCCAGTACAAAAGGTCATTTTGCCATTTTTTGGTCTTCATTCCCTTCTTAAACCTGCAGATTCAATTAACCTTGACCGGAGCGTGGTGTTGATCACATCACCTCCAGAAATGGCGGGTATTGTGCATATGTGGGGACCTACCTCCCCATATGTTTTCACGGTGTGTGGCAACGTGCAGGGTGTAGATTTACATATACGTATATACACAGGGTGATTTGAAAAAGTTAAACACTATATGGGATATAGATAATTTGCTTAAAGGAAGAGAAGAAACTTTGCTGCAATGACCAAAGAAGTAAATGTAGACTGTGAGTAGTATATTTTCTATTTCCCATATAGTGTTAACATTTTTTAATCACCCTGTATACACACACACAACACATGCACACACATACACTTATATATACAGGCTAAGTCATTGTATTAGTTCACAGATAGGAGACAAGATCCTCATGGAGACAATCTATTACAAATTGTTCACTGTCTATTCAGATTCTAGATATCCTCGAAGCTATTAACAGAACATATTGCAACACAAGACCAGGTTTTAGTGTATCGTAAACCTAGTAGTTATGGATCAACAATATTCATCCTCGTACCAGCTATCTGCACTGTGATATCATACCCCTCCCTCCCTCAGGTTCATATTTCAACAATATTAACACATCAGATATTCAGTTGGTAAATGCAATTTGCATAGCATGCACCGATATCTTGCATTGTCAGCTTTGTACGTGGCTACGATAACAATACTGATGCAGCAACAATGCAGCATATAACACATGTTGCGGCAGAACATAATAGTGACGTAACTTTGAATATGTGACTGGTAGTAATATGGACTGCTTCGGACAATGACGGTTTCCTGGTATTTATTATCGGTACATACATTTGTCGATGGTATTCCAAATGGTATTGAATCTGAATAACTGTTCAGGTGCTAATCGCTATGGTGTTTCTTCATTGGTCAGATTTACTATGTGTATTAGAAAAAAGCTTTACAATCTACTCACATGAATGTGTGTTCGTTTCTTGTTTCTCTACGTCCTAGGTAAATCGCGACGAAGTGGATGAATGATGAAAGGAACTGGAATCTGCGACACTGAAGTCTTCGCAAGTAGTTATAAATGCCTGATTGCAATGAACCCTGGATGCACTAAATTTAACATGCAGCGAAGCCTAGCTTCCTTTCCGCAGGCGATCTCACGAAAATTCTTTCACCGTCGCATCCAGAGAAGACACATAGTTGGAGAGTTGCTATATTTACAAATTTTCGAGTTAATTATTTACGTGTGGAAATAACTGTTGATAACGCGAATATAGGTTGCTTCATCTCACTTGCATTGCTGAATCCAAAATGTGTTCCCCTTCCATTTATTTGGTTCTCTTAATCGAGATAAAATAATGTATAATGGTGCCTTTGTTATAATTGAAGTTTGGAAAAAAAATGATTTGAGACACTTGGGTCATTTATGTTAAGAGAGTATATTATTTTATTTTAAAGTTGATTTAAAATGTCGGCTAAAACCCTTAAGGCACCATGTAAGATAAAACTCTTCAGTGGCTGGTAAAGATATTTAACTTCTTAACAAATAAAACTTATGTAAAATTTATTTGAAACTTTCATTTGTTGAAAAGAAACAAATCAAAACTTTCATTTGTTAATTTCCACTGCAATTCAATAGTTAATTTATTTTTGCAAAATCTCTTAAATGGAATAATTATTTAACTTTAACTCTGGTACGCGTTACTTTTATTATTTTTATCTTTATAGTAATATTTTTATCAATATAATACATATACATTATTTGTTTTCGTACATGTGATTACTGGTTTCTATATTACAGGGAAATCAAGATAAAATAAGACATGGCTTTGGTGGTGACATCTATTTTCAATTTAAGCAATATACCCATGAGAGGCTGAGCAACATACCCATGAGAGGCTGGCATTGGTAAACCATGGAAATATAAGAAGGTAACCATGGTAACCGCTTTATAACTACCCTGCATGCTTTCTATGCTTGCTGTTGTCTTTCCATTTCATTGTACTAGTGATAAATTTTATCCTAGCTGACGGAATCATTGGTGTGTGTAACACTCATGATTTCTTGTGCCATACGCCAGGTAGGTTCACTCCAGTGCATGGATGACTTCAAATAACTCGTGCAGTGCTATGTATACGCGAGTGAGTGACCCTCGGTGCCTGTCCTGGTTTATCTACTAGCCAGGCAGGGTTGCTAACGCAGGGAATAAGGCGCCGTTCTTAGTTTGTAGTCGTATTTCGTATCAATGGACTAGCAGCTCTACCTTATAAGGACCTTTCAACAACTAAAGTAACAGTGCTTGTACAGTAGTGTAAACAGTTGTACAGTTAAGGGCAAGAACAGGAGAGAAATCACAAAACTTCAAGACGTTTCTCGTTAAGTACTAAATTTCTCTCTATATATCTTTACAAATAAGCACCGAAAGTGACGTGTTAACGCATGCAACTCTCTTGAAAACCTGCAGAAACACACGGATGTATTCATAATGGAACTTCACAGCATTCGTTTCCAACTGTGTGAATGTTTCCATATATTTCTGCGAGTTCAAAATGAAGAGGAAAGTGCAGTGAGCTTCAGAATAGCATGTATTATATTTATTATGAATTCAGTGTGAGCATTGGCATTATGCTCATTGTTCTAAAGAAAGCACAACATTCCTTATATAAAATGATTTCGTAAAGAACTCTCGTGCTCGCAGCAAAAATTCCATGTATCTTCCGCGTAATATACAGACCAATACAGACCGTTCAGAGGTGATCAGTAGACCCGACTCACGTGAAAACTCGTTCATTAAGGGGTGTCCTTCACCGGGCAAATTCCGTGTACAGAGAAAATGGAAGACGGGAGTTGATCCCTATTTCTCGCCAGTTATTTGGACAGTTACAGGAATAGAGTAGCACTTGAAGTTGATACACTCTGTCCAGGTTTTCTCTGGAGCAAGCGAACGAAAGCAAGTCTTTGCGCAAGCAGAGGGCTCGACCAATGAACTCGCGAGAGATGAAGTGAGTTCATGAAGAGGAATACGCGGATAGAGCTACCAACAGTTTACAGCAGCGCGTACTGCTTCGCTCGGCCCACTTGCTTTCTCCCCTCCTCTACCGCTTTGCGCGGCCTTGCTCCACAGATTCTGGGGACAGGGTGTACGAGCGCTTCCAATTGTCTAACAGAAAAGTGTTGCAAATGAATGCCGAAGTGGAAACATTTACGACAATAAAACAACAATTAAAGTGTCGTAAAGTAACTGTAAAAGTGTTGAAAATGTTACTTCTATTTAAAAACAAAACTCTGTTACAGATATGTACTTTCAAAATTAACTACAGTTACATTTCCTTCGAAAAGTAACTGTTACTTGTAACTAGTTACTTCCAAACCCTGATTAGAATCTAGCAAAAAGTAACGTAATTCATCATTGAATTATTTCGAGAAACCTTACGAAAATTGTTTAATACAGCATGGAAGTAATGACATTGAAACATTGCTCTTCCTCTCAAGAGATGTCGCTAATGTTGACGTCAAAGCAACTGACGTATACCATGAAGGATGATCCGAATAAACCACATTATCTTCCTTGTGGACATCTATGAATTCCCGCAGGCAGGAAGAAAGAGAATGATAGTACAAAAAGAGAGAAAGAATAATTAATGGTTGATATAATACGGAAGTAACAACGGGAAGGCCTGGAGTAACAACGCAGGTCGCCGCGGCGCATCAATGCTTCCGAGTAATGAGGTCTGGCGTGTAAATTGATGCCCCTCCTGAGGGCTATGGCGGGTGTACGTGGTCCTAAGACCGCGGCCTTCGGCTCCGTTTCGGTTGCCCCTGAGACCCGTTAATTTGCCTCCTTCCGGATGACCCCGCCACCTGGTGTCATCGGTTATCGGGCGGGAAAAAGGGTATACGTTGCAAGTCACTCCCCTCTTCTATTCTCTGTACATGTTCTTCTTCAGTCAATGCTTTATAATTGCATTTTGCATTGCTGACGCGAGACCACTATATAAGAACATATAAGAGGGAACGGATTTGCATGGAGGGGAAAGGCGACCGCAGTTACCATTGCTACGCTATCCCAACTCGATCTCCCCCCTTCTCTACCGCTATGTGCGCTCATTCTCCAGAGATAGCCTGTACTGTGTATAGACTCGTGTTCTCTTCTCGAAATTTCATTCTTATTTTCTTATGGTAATCACAAAGTAAATCTCTAAGTGATAAACCTGAGTGTGTGCTTCGTTGTTGCATACATTCAGAATAACATTTTGTTTTACGAAAATTCATAGCGTTGAAGGGTGCTGTGAAACAGAAGGACATTAGTAAAGGAAGTTGTTTGACTTTGTTGATAACTTCTATACGCTGTAATAGTTCGTTTGGTGATTCGTTGCATATGTTGTTTATACTACATATTTGAGCCTCCAAACGTAAACGAGACAGACATTTGCAACTCTAAAGAATACCTAGAACGAGACATGCATTTACAGCTTGTGACGAGAACGAGATCATTTGCAGCTCGTGACGAGAACGAGACTCTTCATTTACAGCTCGTGACTAGAACGAGACTCTTCATTTACAGCTCGTGACTAGAACGAGACTCTTCATTTACAGCTGGGACGAGAACGAGACTCTTCATTTACAACTCGTGACGAGAACGAGACTCTTCATTTACAGCTCGTGACGAGAACGAGACTCTTCATTTACAGCTCGTGACTAGAACGAGACTCTTCATTTACAGCTCGTGACTAGAGCGAGAGTCTTCATTTACAGCTGGGCCGAGAACGAGACTCTTCATTTACAGCTCGTGACTAGAACGAGACTCTTCATTTACAGCTTGTGACGAGAACGAGACTCTTCATTTACAGCTCGTGACTAGAACGAGACTCTTCATTTACAGCTCGCGACGAGAACGAAACGTTTCATTTACAGCTCGTCACGAAAACGTGACATCCGTTTACAGCTCGTCACGAAAAAGATACATCAATTTACAGCTCGTGACGAGAACGTGACATCCATTTACAGCTCGTGACGAGAACGAGACATGCATTTAGAACTCGAGAAGAGGACGGCTCACGCATTTAATACTCGAGACGAAAATGAGACGTCCATTTACAATCGAGCAGTGAACGAGACATCCATTTACAGCTCGAGAAAAGACCGAGAACGTGACATACATTTACAACTCAGGACGAGGCAGGTTTAATTACTGTCGGGCTACGTTGAAAGTTCAAACATTTTAGATTGAAAACCAGATACAACATTCCTTCCTTTTGATTTTTCGCCGTGTGCAGTAATAAAGGACCTACCCTATGTTATCGAAGTTTTGAATCATCCTGTATGTATATGTGTACATGAATGTATGTACGTATGTAGAGTGTGCTTGCTTGTGTGTATATGTGTGTGTGTGTGTGTGTGTGTGTGTGTGTGTGTGTGATATGTTCTTGGACGACCGATTACAGCGGCCATTCTGTTTGAAAACCAAAATGAAAAAAGGAAAACACGCGTACGTATGTGGCTGGATCGGTTTGTCGGAGCGTACTTCTGTTTGTGCATGCTTGCATTCGCGTTCTGTGCCTTGCATGTGGACGGTCAATATTTCATCTTCGTGACATGGGGCTCCAGCCACGCGGACACAACAAACAAACGTCACTGAACCAATAGCCGTATCGAAAAAAGTACATGGCCTTGCATTGTTTTAATCAAGAAACAAACGACAGCAAGGTACAAGCGGATTGGGAGACCGACCACGCAAAGCTGTTCGCTCAGCTACATACTTGAAGTATTTGTGTGTGTGTATTGTCTATATTCCATGTGACTGGAACTTTGATTTGACTCAAAATCGTCAAACTATAGTTGTTATAAAGTTATCTATAATACCACGAGAAGTTGAAAAAATTATTCAAACCGTAAATTTAAAATTACTAAACTAATTTCTAATAATTACCATTAATTTTAAACAAATCCCATCTGCTGTTGCTGAACAAAACAGGTTTTAAACACAATTTTTCCACAGCCATTTTCTTTTGCGTTTGGGATATTGTAAGCATACACTGGAATGTTAAATATCTACAATTCATTATACGTTTCTGGCACCCAGATGTACTTACTGGTCCTTAATCAGATTTTAAAATTTTAAAATGATTCTTCAATCTCGGTTTGCTTGCTCGATTTTCCAATCTGGGTGTCCTTCCCCGATACTCCATTTCGTATTTCCTTGCCCAATTTACCATTCTGGGTTTCCTTGCCCGATTCTCTACTCTGGATTTCCTTGCTTGATTCTGCAGTCTGGATTTCCTTGCCCGATTCTCTGGTCTGGATTTCCTTGTTTCATTCTCTACTCTTGATTTCCTTGCTCGATTCTCCAGTCTGGATTTCCTTGCCCGATTCTCTAGTCTGGATTTCCTTGCCCGATTCTCTAGTCTGGATTTCCTTGCCCGATTCTCTAGTCTGGATTTCCTTTCCCCATTCTCTAGTCTTGATTTCCTTGCTCGATTCTCTAGTCTGGATTTCCTTTCTTGATTCTGCAGTCTGGATTCCCTTGTCCGATTCTCTGATCTGGATTTCCTTGCCTCATTCTCTACTCTGGATTTCCTTGCTCGAGTCTCCAGTCTGGATTTCCTTGCCCGATTCTCTAGTCTGGATTTCCTTGCTTGATTCTGCAGTCTGGATTTCCTTGCCCGATTCTCTGGTCTGAATTTCCTTGCGTCATTCTCTACTCTTGATTTCCTTGTTCGATTCTCCAGTCTGGATTTCCTTGCCCGATTCTCCAGTCTGAATTTCCTTGCCCGATTCTCCAGTCAGGATTTCCTTGCCCGATTCTCCAGTCTGGATTTCCTTTCCCCATTCTCTAGTCTTGATTTCCTTGCTCGATTCTCCAGTCTGGATTTCCTTTCCCTATTCTCTAGTCTTGATTTCCTTGCTCGATTCTCCAGTCTGGATTTCCTTGCCCGATTCTCCAGTCTGGATTTCCTTTCCCCATTCTCTAGTCTGGATTTCCTTGCCCGATTCTCCAATCTGGATTTGTTTGCTCAATTCCTCAATATGGACTTCCTGCCCCAATTTTCCAAACTGAATATACTTGCCTGTGTATCCAATCTGGATTTCATTGCCCCATTCTGAAATCCGAATTTCCCTCTCCTATCCAGAATTCATTCCTCAAATCTTCCAATACATACTTTTTACGTTTTAAAATTGAATTGTGAAGACCTTTCTGTTCCATATTCACACATTGACAAACTTCACCATGCACTCCAACTTTCTACACGAATTTGAATAAGTTGCGTCCATGCAAGAAAAAGAAAGCGCGCTCACTGTAAATGCCCGCTACCCACTCCTCCTCGTTCTGGAATTCCAAACTCGTGGTCCATCCTAAGTTCAGAAGGAAGGGGAAGAGGGTGTTACTGAAAGGAGGGGGGAGAACAGGAAGAGTTAATTATCCCGCCTTGTGCAGGGGATTTATGAACATGCGTGAATTTCTCGCAACATTTAACATGACACGGTCCATGGAAGAAGGCAATTTCCCGTTATGGAACCGCGCAGAAATAAACAACCCTGCGCGTGAGCCCGTGTCATTGGCAAAACACAGCACATTTCTTCTGCGGGAGAACTGTTGACGTTGGAGATGAGTCCAGTAATTGAATTAGATATTTTCAACTTTTTGTAGAAAGAGTAGGGGCTTTAAAATGTGGCACTTCAGGCCGAACACAACAAAACATGGAACTTCATGCAGAAAAAAAACAAAACATTTCTCCCTGTCAATTATAAGATTAATAAAAACAAAAAATCCTGTTTCGTAATTAGCTGATCATTAAAATTAATTAGTCTTAATTTGAACCCATTAAAATTTATGAGAGTCGCAAGTTGTTGGCAATTGCAATGATGGGATCAGAAGCGGAGTGTAGATTATTATCAAAAAAGGCACAAAATTGTTATTTTTTTATTGCTTTTTATTTGTGATGTTATTGATTTGGTTGAAGATTGATATAATTGACTTCGATTTACTGGGGCTTTGGGCTAATTGAGAAGATGAGGATGAATGATGATAAGTGGAATTGATGAAGAGATCAGCAAACGCACGAGACCAGGGCACAACACAGAGGCTTACAATGTTGTCGGTACATGCGCCGGAGCCTCGTTAGTATGCAAAATGCAGCCCAGTGTGTACTTCGTGGAAGATATATTGCAGAGAAGGTTACCCATAGAGAGGTTATGAATCAGACATGGAGATACCTGCTAGCAATCGTAGCACAGGAAGCCTGGAATCGTATCTAGAGCAGGGTATGAGACCTTCATTGTCACTCATCATATCATTATTCATACTGGGCTACGACACCACACCCTCATTTATCTTCATCTTTGTATTTATACTCGATACACAGGGATCAAAGTTCATGTGAAAATAAACGTGTACCCCCTCGACCTATTATCTTGATAAAGACATAGTAGTTTCTGGAAATATATACTGTTGTTTCCCCCTTTTCATCATGAGTCAATGCGAACGGAGCTCACATGAAGAAAAACTTCAAAAAGTGTCTATCTGTGTCTTGAGGATATTATTATATGAACGGGATACAGGCTCTCAGAGCAGAATATTAAGAAAAATGACAAGATTGGTGGATATGGAGACTCGCGACGGCAACATAGTTTGTGGTGACATAACTAACAACACATCAACCGGAGGTAGTTGTAACAAAAGAATGTCAAAATTGGAATTTTTTTCGAAATCGCCAAACCGAAAGATGGCTCACGAATCTCCAAATCTGATGTTCAAATGAGAATCTCCAAACAGAACTCTCTTACCGTTAGTGATTTTACTTGCTTTCATGCTCTCTACACGCTGTGAAGCCTTGTATGTGATTTGTGTCTTCATCTTGCATCCCCCTACACACCTGAGTTTAATTCAAATACTATTTATATGGCGATATGGCGTAGGTTCATCTGGATGCCAGAAATGCGACCCGGTCTACTTTTGGAAATAAATTTTCATGTAAAAATTTAAAACAGTTAATTCTCATGGTTCAGTTACTTTTATTACGGGTATCTGTGGTTTCATTGTCTGGTCACTTCACAGGGAGTTTTTGGCTGGAGCTCCGAGTCAAGAAAACCTCTAAAGTCTAGACTGAATATTAAGATACGATTTGCATAAAAAAACAACACTGTTGAATATTCGAAATCAACATGTGAGTATTACGTACATTTAGTGATAACATTCTGGTCAGGAAATAAGGATGCACAAAGATTTGTGCTTTTGTTCACATATAATATTTGTGTCTGCTGCTTATTACCCATTGCGTAAGTTACGAGCATGATTTTACACCATGTAATGTTACGAGAACTCTCTTTGAAATCTTCCACTTTCTCCCGCTGTCCCCCCACTGCCCTTCTCCTCCACCACGTTTCCGTCAGAAGAGGGCGTTTACATGTGTAAAGCAGAAGGGAGGAAGGTTGTACCAGCGTTAGTATGTGGTACGTGCGTGAGTGTAATTTTGTGTTGGGATCTCTCCGACCACCCGAAATAGGAAACTCGATTCCTCTAACCTGCCGTTTTCTGATTCCCTTGCAGTCCGCCCGTGACCTGCACGACAAAGAGGTCAGGTGCTGTGGGGCCAGTAGGCAGGAAACCGCGAAACCAGACGAAGCAAAAGAAACGAAAAAAAAGGGTATTTTTTTTTCAGGGTTTGGGAATCTCGCACAAAGTACCGAGGGGAAAAGAGTTGGAAGCCACGAGAAACCACAATCAGTTGAATTTGCTGCAGGAGCTGGCCGGGGGGGGGGGGGGGGAGATGAATCAGATTTGGACTTGTAGTCTGTGATGTGTTACCGTGATCCCGTTCCACTTTTATTCCTCAGGGTATCTAACATAACGGGAGTATATTCAAGATGCAGAAATGTCGCTTCCCATCTAATTAATATCGTGTTAGCAAAGTGCCACTGGCACAAACTTATACGAGCTCAAGAACTGAATGTTTCAATTCAAACTCCGTTGTCCGAATCTAGAATACAAGATTAACATTAGTCTTTAATCGAATGTCTTGTCGATAACAACTTATCACTAATGGAATGTTGCTTACTCGAAATTCAAACTGGAATTTCTTCTCCAAATGAAACTTTCCCCCAATCTACAACTCAAAAAAATATTGTCGACGAATCTCCAAATCAAACTTTTGTCCTCGAATCTCCAAACCGAAACACTGTCACAGAATCTCCAAACCGGACGACCTTATCCGAATCTCAATCCGGACTCTCCTACCATTATCTTCAAAACCAAACATCTTACCCACATCTTCAAACTGAATTTTTCCCGAACCTTCAAACAGAAACTTTTCCTCGGAATTTATCCTAATATCCAAACTGAAATTTCATCGCCTAAGTTCCAAAACGAAATTTATTCCCTGAAAAATAGGTATGTCTTTCGCAAATTTCAAAATCGAATTTTATCCTTACATTATATCTTAAAATAACCAATCCTAACTTTATAACCCAAAGTTCACAAATGGACTTTCTTATCCTAATCTTGAAACTGGACTCTCTTACCAGGATCTACAATCTGAATTTTCTTATCGGGTATTTACAATGTGCACTACTTGTTCTGAACTAAAAGCAGGATCCTTTTACCTAAATCTTCAAAGCAAAATTTCCTGCTCACCAATACTGACACTCCTTTCTTGGCTTCTGAACTTTTAAATCCTTACGCTGCTCTGTATACCAGAATCGATTCCTCCAAAGTCTATTCCGTGTCGTCTTCCTCATAACTTCAATCTCTTAAGGCGAGGAGTGAGAGTTTTGCACCAGGTATGTATTTATTTCAATATCGTCGGAATGTGAACTGCCTGAAAAATAACATTAAACATTTTTCCCCATGTTGCAAATGGGAGCTATTTTTACAGTAGATTATTAATCTAGATACGACCTGTAAAAGACGCTATTCCTTTTGGACAAACAACTTCAAGTTACGGCTAATCAAATGGAAGTTGCGACTTTTCCTAACATAAACAAAATCTTCAACCTATCCTCTTTCCGTTTGTGTGTTTTTCTACATCATCGGAACTTTAGTATTAACAAGAGAACAGGTAAAATAACACTCCCATAAGCGTAATGATAAGTTTTATCCTACTCCTACGACCATCCAGCGCACAGACCTCTCTTTCCCCATTTCGCCGCGGGGAAAGGTTGGTGGGGAGGAGCAGTTTCAGATCCTCGCGTCTGGCTGGACATGGAAAATGTTACCTGACCCATGAAGGTGAAAGTAAAACATCCTTGAACATGAAAATAATTTTAAATAAGCTAGCCGAAATCTCCAAACTGGAATTTGTCACCGGAATCCACAAACTGGAATTTCAAGCCAGAATATGCAAACTGGAATTTCTCGCCAGAACCTCCAAGTCGAAATTTCTGGCCGGAATCTCCAAAAACTCCTCACCTTGTCGATCTGGGTAGTGTTCTTTTAAAAATCGTGATAGTATATACTGTTATTGTGTCTAACAGATATTATTGAGGGACACTATTTATGGCGGGACACCACACTCTTAGGTCCTCTTAGTTAAAGAACAAACGCAGGAGGTCGCCTCAACATCGCTGAGAAGTAAAAGTGAAGTGGTCTTTTGCGATGGACAAAGTCCTCACGTGGTACTGTTGTTGCCTGGTTCCGGAAGGCCAGCAATAGGTTACGAGATCAGGTTATCTTTGAGTTATTATATGTGCCGCATTGCTGATAGTGCCGCCTCTATTTTGTGCAGGATGATAAAAAATTCATCGTTTATGTATTGGGGTCGAGAGTTTACGATTTCCAAGACTCTTTTCTTCTTATATTGAAATATTGCTTATATCTCCTCAACTTCGTTCTTTTCCCTTTGCTGTAGTTTTTTCAATTTCCCACTCTCTCTCTTTTTCACGCAGCAGTGACGTTTTCATATGATCTCAACTGAAATGTGCCCTTTTTCCAGAAATCCTGTAGCAAGCTCGCCACTCACGCTTCGGTTGTCTCCAGTCACGTGTCAATACGTCACACTTATCCCGGATTCAGCCTGTGCTGAGCTGACCCGTTTTTCCTCCTCTATCCCCCTTCTTTCAAGATATTCTCCCACGCGTGGAGGAACGGTGGTCGGTTTCGAAAGGAGAGGTCAGAAGTGGGAGCATACATCAGCAGCTTTTGCCCTGTTTTGTCGAAGAAACAGGTGAATGCTTACGTCACGATGAAATCGTTTTTGGACATTGGTATTCAGTATGCTTGAATAAGCTTTTACCGTCAGCTAAACAGTAACAGCTTGATCTCTGTCCCCTTGATTGCTTCGTAGGAGCTTCAAATCTTCTATTGCTGCAGTGTTGCAACTCTCGTTTTGTAAAAATTCCCATAAATTCCCTCTCAACAATCCTACTTATTTTACTGACTACAATTTCTGTCAACCTTTAGACAACTCAAAACAAATTTGTTTCATTTCATAATTTTTAAAATTTCTTTCCCAAATTTTTGAGGTAAGAACCAGGAATTTATCAAAATTTTCCACAATGTTTTTTTTCTAATCTGCAAACAGAAATTTCTTATCACAATCACAAAACCATTTTGTTTTTGCCAGAACCTCCAAACCGAAATTTTTCGCCGGAATCTCTAAAATGGAATATCTCGCCAGAATTTCCAAACCGCCATTTCTTGCTAGAATCTCCAAACTGGAATTACTCGCCGTAATATCCAAACTGGAATTTCTCGACGGAATATCCAATTTGGAATTTCTCACCGGAATCTCTAAACTGAAATATCTCGCAAGAATCTCCAGACTGGACTAGTTAACGAAGCTCTACACAAGGACTTGTCAGCATCTCCAAACAGAAATGCCCACCTCCCCTTTCTACGAATATCAAAATCTGATGTCTTCTTTGAATCTGGAAATTACAGTGACATATGAACACGATTTTATAAGCAGAATGAAACATTAAGCTAAGCGAGAGGGAGAGAGAATCCTAAAGATAAAATTGACCTCTACCTGCCTTGGTGGCTGTGCAAAGTGGTCTAACCACGATTTCACCACCGAAAGTTTCAGGTTCAAGTCCTGGTCTGATCGTGCTGCTCCTTTGTCTTCGCTTCATTAATTATATCTATCACTCATCCTCATCGCAGCGATTAGCTAAAGAAGCATATATGTAATGTAAAATGAGACCAATTCAAATAAGAACCAAGTTCTATATCTTACACGTATTTATAAATACTAAAACAATAAGATCCTGTAACTTCTACTAGCTATCAGTTAAGGAACTAAACCAATAATTATACCAAAGTTGTTATTTTTTGAAAGGGGGCTTTAGCTTCAGTACACCGGGTTTTCTAAAGTTACTACATTGGCCTAGCAACAGTTTGTGGGTCAGAGTCTATAAGAAATTACTCGGATAGAGGAACTACGAGGTAACTGCTTTGAGAGAATCAAATTTGCAAATTTTGGATAAATTATATTTTCCCTTTGTCTGAGATACAGTGGAATTTTTCCTTAGCAGGGATTTTCCCTTGTACTTATTTGGTTAAACTTTCTCCTAAATGCCCCTACTTTTTTCGCAGTCCTTCCACCCTTCGCCAACCGTCCCTTCCTCCTTGAGGTTTTCGATTTGAGACAGTCATGGGCCCACTTTGAGTTCTGCAAAAAAGGCAAGAGGGTGGGGGAAAAGCATCGCATCTGTCACTTGCAAGAAAGTCCTCGACTCCCACCCCCCTTTTGGTCAAAAATTCCTACTGCAGACTGGTGCTTCAGTACCCCCGCGCCCATCCCTCAACCCTAGTTTTCTGCAAAGGCTCCCTTGCCCGTTCCAAACATCTGGCGCATGCTGTTCGACCCAGTAGAGTTGATGTCTTGTTCTTGAAGAAATGGGCTGAAGAGAGGAGAGAGGAAAAAAAAAAGCCCGGAGAAACTTACAACAAAAGTGGAATGGAAGTTGCTTGTAGGACATGTTCATGCAATGCAGAATACAATGACTGTCTCACTCTCTAAGCAAGACATAAAAAGAAATGGCAAGATGGAAGAATCTCAAGGATGTCCTTTTCTCTTCCGCCACAAAAGCTTGACTTCGTAACAGATGCAAGATCAGATTTAGATCCATTGTGAGTCTTGGGTAATTTTGAAGCAGCGCATTTGAATCGTTCGATGTTTCTCGTTATTTTCTTTCTTGAGTTAATCTCGGGACTGGAGAGGCATTACCACAATCTGCTCAACTGATAAGAAGAAAATTGACATTTTCTTAATTAAATCCCTGCACGTGGCAAGGGGAGTACGGTCAGATTTATCTAGATAGATTTAAAATATTTATTTACACGCCACGTAGGATCAAACAATACATACTTTTCAGAATATCATCTTAAGAACTATTCGTAAGTATTCGTATGATGTTAGTTCAGAGAATGTCCGTAAGATATACAAAGCACCTACAGCAGTTAATCGTAATTTCCTGCAAACGTTTCTCAGGGATTGGACAACAGATTTCTCCTCTCCATGGGAATTTCTGTTAATTCCCAAACATAACAAGAGATGGTATTGCCAAATAACACTTGGTTATCTTGCCTTTAAAACATGGATTGTTCCCGTGACATCCTCCAATATTAATCAATCTATGGTTAACTTTCTCTGTTTCTCGCATTCTCCGATATAAATTATCCTTTGCTGCTTTCTGTGCATTAACTTATTTTTTTCTCCATCCTTGGCAAGTCCAAGTAATTTCCTATTCATGTGTTTATTGCGTTAGTTTGTATCGTGGTATGTACAAAATGCTCATATGGAGTCTCCCCAAGGGTCTTGGTAACTTTATTACTTGTAATCAACGGGTCGCTGGTTCGATACCCGGTGGAAGCACACACTGATTCAGATCGGCCTTTAAACTGTATTCCAGTCCCGATATGCCTGCATGAGCATAAAGTGGACTTACAACTTTGACAGACTCTGACTATGAAGAGGAAATACCCAAGGCCGTTCATTTTGGGAGGTGTAAATTGAAGGAATGTTAATCTACAAAAACAGCAATTTCCTCTTGGTGTACAGAAATTCTGTTTCTCGTGACACAGTAGACGTTGGTCATAAAATTGCAGACGTAACAGGTATGATTCATTTGGTTATTTTGCGTTGCTTTTCTTGGCAGCTAATCGCGACGATGAGGATGAATAGTGATGGGATAAATTTAAATCGGCCGCACGACCAACGTTGGAACCAACACTTTTGCCGACAGACGATACAGGAATTACATTGGATAGAAATATTTTTGGCTTTTACAACAATAGTGGCACGTTTTGCGAACAGATGAAAGAGTTTTCTATGCCGTAGAACTTAATGTTTGAAGAAAACCTTAGAAGAGGAAGCAACAAGACTGATTGTTCTGTTGTTTCTGTGGCATTTGATTTTTGTTACAACGCTCTCAGGTGACCGATTTAATTCATGAAAGGACAATCACAAACACACGCAAGCCCCAGATCCTCGTTAGCCTGCTACAATGCAGTCCACGATGTACCATGTGGAACTGAGTTTGACACTTTAGATCCTTCTGAAACGAACACTTCTTAAACCCTTAACGGTTAGGAAAATACAGCCAGTAAGTAGGCCTCAAGCGTTTATTAAGAAAATGCTAAGTGAGTTACTGAGTTGAAAACCGTTTTGTTTTTCAACATAATCTCCACCAACATTGATACACTTATCATATCGCTTTACCAGACCCCCAAATCCTGCTGCACAACGTCTTGTCTCAGCCACAGTAGCACCTCAGGTTCAACATCTTCATCATTCGCTAAACGTTTGCCGTCACTGTGCGCACACTTTACGGACATTCAATTGATCGTGCATTATGCTGTGAGTTAAATCATGAGAACACACTATTGCATATGCTATACTGGTTATCCACACTCGCTTGTCAGCTCGAATCATCTCCTTCACCAGTACCATCTCTACGTACAGTTTCTCAAGTTCGGTTGCCATTTTTACACTGAACTCCCAGTCATGCGTCTGCTATCTTGCCACTGCTAACGGAATATCATAAAGTTGGATTGTGCTGCCATCTAATGACACATTTAGAAACTACGGACTATTATTTTCGGCTATCTCACATTAGTTTGTGGTCTTTTTACTGACTTCCGCACACGTAGAAGTATCCAATTCAAGCATGTTATATTGTAGCGAGAGCTTGTAATTTTTAACGAAATCATTTCAGTGGTTCAGTTTAAGAAATAACATGTGATGAAAAGGTGAATACGTATTGGAACCTTAAAAATTATTCAAAGAGAGACTTAAGTAGTGGGAAAGTATATAGGGAGAGCACAACTTACAAGTGTAGAAAAGGCGAGGCTATTTGATTGAACAATCAGATTTGCTTACACTTAAAACAAAGCCAAGAGGGGCCTATACCCCAATTTTTCAGGTGTGATATGCTCTGATTTTTAAGAAATTCTGAATTTCTAGTGTAGAAAAGGCGAGGGCTCAACAGATAGATTTACCCATACTTAAGACAATGGCAAGAAGGGCCTATACCCCAATTTTTCAGGTGTGGAGGTTCGGGTTTAAGTCCTCATAAAATGTGAAGCCTCCCCTGATGGCAAAATGATAATATTGTTGCCTTGTAAACAAAAGGCTCGGGGTTCGAGTTTTAAGATTGAAATACATGTGGCAAAATAATATTTCCATACGTGAGATTTTGAGAATAATTACTGCTAGTTGATAGCCCCCAGATCTGAAAACCCTGGTAAAAAATGTTTTACAACAATATATTGTACAAAAACTGAATTTCTCAATTTTCTTATTTTCTCATGTTTTATGCCTACTCGCTCAATACAATAGAAGAAGAGCGGGTAGGCATAATTAATTGCCTGCATGTCCTGCCGGCACGCAAGAGATAAAATCTACATGTTAGAAGGGAACATTAATGATTTTTCTGTGCGACAGGGGGAAAAGTGTAACATGTCTGCAGCATGTAAAAGTGCAACAAAGATTATTGAGATAAAAATACATATTTTCACACAGAGGCAATGAACTGCCCCTCTTCATGCTCAAAGCAATTCTGTTCTGATAATATAAGCCTAGGCAAAGACTTGGAAAATATTATGACAGAAACAAAATCCAATTTTGTCTGTATCAAGGTCTTCAGAACCCAGTAAAATGTGAGCATATTCCATTTGGAGACGTGTTAATATTGTGGCATTGTAATCAGGGGGCTCTAGGTTTGAGTTCTGTATAAGATTGAAATACATACAACTGCCCACACATAAGATATTCACTGCTAGCTGATATACAGTTGAGGTTTGTGTGTTGTACAACAGGATAATAGAGCAAATATCTTCTAGAATTGCTCTGTGACCCTCTCATTTCTTACATCATAAACATATGATTTTTCTCCTATGAGAATAACACTACATATGGTGTCATCAGGTAATGCATCATGGAATTCACAGATAATTTTAATGTTTGTTCTGTCATTCACCACAACCTGTTTTCTTTTTGAAGTGTTTATTACAAACATGGGCCTCTGTGCTTTGAATTCATCTGGAGTGTAATACATATCAGTATTGCCAGTAGTGACACGTTTGAAGGAAGAAAAAGCTTCATATAATTTGAGGAAATCATCCTTGGACATGTCTAAATTGTAATTTTCTCTAGGAAATACCTCATTTCTGCCATTTTTAAGATATATGTTCTTGATGTTGCAGTTATCAAATTTGCTTGAATTTTTTTCCTGATTGTTGTGTCTTCCAGTCTGAAACAGTACCACCACAAAATCAGGCATGTCAAATTGGATGCTGGAGAATGAATTTGTAGCATCAAATTCATAATATGTACCCGATGCGGGCTTCTGTACACATTGATATGTATAAAATTGCAGAGGAACCTGTGGATTTTTTATTATATCAGCTTTGTATTTAAGAGCATAACTGGCCTCGTATTCAACAACTGGGATTCTTAACTCCATAGTCTGAATAATGCATTTGCCTGCATCTGGTAGGGTATTAGGCAGAGCTTCTCCTGTAGAGTTTATTGCACTGTACCTCATCAAGGCATTGTTATCATTTGCAGCTCTTCTAAATGTGATTCTTAAACCACCCTTCCACATAATATCTTTGTAATCCGAGAAGAATCCTGGCAATAGGCGCATGGGGAACAGCACAGTGTGGCTCTTGGATAATATCTTATCACCAGCCTCAAATCCACCTATTTTGTAGTAAGAAGCCTCGGTTTTGGATAATTTTAATGTGGCCAATGCCGTGGAGGTAATGCCGGGATAATCTATTCTGTTTATAACAACGCCATGCTTTCTGATCTCAATTTCAGAGAACAGATGCGGCACAAAATTGTCTACAAGTCTTATATTTGAATTTGCCGGGTAATCTGTTCCATCGAGCTTTACAACATCAAATTTGATGTATAGATCTGCTCTGTGGGGGTGTATAAATCCATCCCCTATATCAAGATCAACCTCAACCTCTGTGTTGGGTTGATTTAAATTTGCAAATGTCCTCCTGTTTGGGGGGAATGATTGTAGCTCATAACTCTCAATATTTTCCATTGTATGTATTTTTATTTAAATGTTAATCTCTATGATAGCAGTTGTTGTGGCTCCAGCAAAATCAACTAATTCTTCTTTTTCATTAGTGACCATCAATTCAATATTATCTATTCTATTATGGCACACAGGAAAATATAATGTTGGGGATGGATTGTAGATGATGGGCTCCATAAATTCAGAATTAGGTTTGAATGTTGCAATGATGCCTGTTTGTTTGTGAGTGCCTATGCCATTTGATTTGGTGATCATACCCTCGGCCACATTACAGTGAATATTCAGAGTCTCTATGGCCAGGAATTTAGGTATATTCATAGCAGTGTGTTTGATGGCTGGTTCAAGTTTTGTGTTGTTCTCAAAGCCTAACAGCTCTCCTATAGTACCCAGATCTACTGTCTCTGTAGCAGATACAATTTCTACTCTGTGAGTGACAGAATTTTGACTTAACACTACACCTCTGGGTAATTGAGCATTTAGAGTGGAGAGATTATATTGCCCTGGAGTGATGACAATTTTTTGATCCCCAACTGCAATTGTGTTGTTGTGGTGTGTAATATTAGGGATTAAGTACATGCCATAAAATGCTCTGAGAGCTATTGTTTTGGGATACACTATGTCATCATGCAATTTGAGTTTTAATATCGAATTTTGGCTGGTGAGATGGAATACCCCCATGATGTTTTAAATACCACAAGGCTTTTTGAAAATCTTCAATTGATGGTTTATTTATTTGAGACATATATCTAAGAACAGATAAACACAAATGTCCACAATTAACATCTTTGAAGTTTTGAACACGGGCATTATTGTAATAAAGATTAGCTGAATTTAGATATTTTATTAAATTTTCAGGTGGAACACCTCCAAATGAATCAAATACAAATGCCTTATTTTTTAAATATTTAAGATAACAAATCCAGTGAGTGCCCTGATTTTTGTACTCATCCAAATTAACAATGCCACACTCTTTGTTGAGTGGTTGTTCTGGTAAAGAATCAGACATGTACACACCTCTAAAATGTTTGATGCCCAATGGCTTGATTAAAGCTTCAATATCTTGGTTTGTAAGCGGCTCTTGTTTTTTTTAAACTTATTCATGGCTCTCTTAACACCTTTGCCTTGTTTCTCCATTGCCAGGTTATGGCGCTTCAATTCATCTAATTCTGCCCTATTCTTCTTGGCATCTATTACTGTTTTTGCTATGGCGGCTGAACCACCAGCCAAGCTCCCCACAGCCCCGAGAGCAGCTAAGATGGCAGGGATGGTAAATATGAATCCCCCCACATGTGATTTTTTCCTAGATTGCTGTAATTTTTTTAATTGGGGGGTACTAAGCAACAATTACATACCATGGCCCTTTGCAATACAAGAATTTTTTTTCTTGCGCTGCTTTTTGGTTAAAAGACTGTCAATAGTTTTAAGAGATTTGAGACCTGCATAAGGTATTTGATACATAACACCCTTGGCCTTCATTGTAGGTTTATTATATACATATTCACAACCCCCACCCCAGTTTTTGTTTGGTGCTCATAGCTATGGTGGTTCCCAATGCTGCTATTTTTTCACTCAAAGAAGCATCTTTGCTTACAAATCTGCCAAATGCAGCCTCTTCTAATTTCTTGTCTGCAACATGTCTCTTGTCAAGATCAGAATGTGTGTTGTATGCTATGTCATGGTCTCTACAAGCAGCATCTAGGGGATTAACACCAGGATCCCCTCTGTTTAATCTATGATCCAATTTTGTACCTGGACCACAATATTGATAGCCTGGAAGATGTAGTTCAAATGGCAGCTTGTTTATAATGTCATTAACAAGGCCCCGACCCTCAGAAATATTCCAAAATTTAGGTGGTAGAGTATTAATAATTTTTATGAGATATCCAATCCCCTTAGTGTCATTCACTATAAAATTAGACAATTTGGTGCTTATCATGTCCATAATTCCAACCTTTTCATTGTAAAAATTGTTGTTCCCAGCATTTTCCTCCCCAGCTATCACCAATAGCCTATCTACAAGTTTCCTGACATCATCAACCCACACAAATTCTTTGGGCAGGGTGTTGTATTGTTTGATTCCACTGCCAGTCTTGATCTGTGACCATATGGGCTTGATTAAATTATTGTATTTTGCCCCACTGCTAGACTTGACTCTTTTTTGTGTGGGATCATTGTTCTGGTATAGAGCATCTGATTTTATTAATATTTCTTTGTAATCCTCATAATCCTGATCTGTATAGCTGCCAGGCCTTTTCCTAGTCATCAGTTCCCATAATCCAGGTGTGCCGGTGTACTTAACAAAAGCACCTTTTTCTCCGAGACGAGATTCTGAATATACAATTATATCATCTCCCATAAATGTTACTCTGAAATTGCCAATTCTATGTATGATGCTGCCATCAAGCTCTGTGTCAGCATATAAGCCAAACACCTCATCTTTATTGTCTTTAGGTGTGGTTAAATATTTTTGAGCAAGAAGACCCAATTCAATAGGATCCTGACTAGCCTCAATTCTTCTAGGAGCAATAGGACTAGGTGTATGAATACTGGAAAGTGGGGTGATTGGATAATCTAATATGTTCCTAGCAGCTACAGGTACAAGCTCTGTGATCAAATTTTGATTTTGCTCTGTAACAGTTTTGATATTCTTACCTAAATTATTAATAGCATCAATTACAGGCTGTTCTGTTTGTTTGTGTTTTTCATAAATTCCACGGTTCTCTGATTTCCATCCCTTAAATCTTTTTACAAGATAATCTCTTAACTTAAGATCATCAATAATTGGCCTTTTCATGTTTATTTATATACGTCTCTATGTCTAAAAAATTGTTGATTTTATTTCTATATTTACCAGTGTTGGGTGTTCTTGTCATATCAATTGTGACAAACCCATAACTGTCCTGGTTCCAGCACCAACTGCAAAACTTGGAAAAATCATTGTAGCTCAGGTCCCCACCTACATATTCATCATGTATGTGTTTGAGGTTGGTATGATCTTGATGAAACACACATATAAAATTGCTGTTGTCTCGGATCAGTTGCTTCGGTATTTTAGAAAAAGTCTGTGCCAGGTAGAAGCAATCAATGTTTTTGTGCCGGCCCTGTGTAAAGAAATTCCTAACCTTGTTTTGATTATCCAGTATAATGTCATCAAACACAACAACAGAATTATCGAGACAGTCATGGAGTGGCTTAACATCTGGTTCAAAAGTGGCTATATCCAATCCATCATATAGCTTCATCAGCTGTTGATATTTTAATTGTTCAAAGCTCTTAGAGAAGATATACAAGTGCCTGTTTTTTCAGTCTAACCAGTTGGGTGCCAATAAAAAATTATCAACCATTAGTGTAGTTTTACCACAAGCAGATGGCCCAACAATAAGACACCTAATATTATCAGGCAACAACTTGCCATTTCTCTTATTCTGCTGTTCAGGTTCTGGCAGCCTTTTTATAACATCCCAGGTGCTCATATTATTATTTTGTTTGCATCGATCCAGCTGTGTTCTGGAAGTCCCAGCCATTTGACAAGTAACTTGTTGCCTTTTCTGCGAATAATTTTTTCTATGAGATATGTGTCAGGCTGTTTAGTTTTGCTGAGCTCTTGTTCATAGAACCTGCCTTTGAGAATTTCTCCTCGGTGATCCTTTATTATATATGTGTTAAGAGTCCCGGGTTTAACTTGAACCACTGTAAATAATTCAGTGCTCCAGTTTCTTGTAAAGCCTCTCTTGAATAAGTGCTTATATTTGCTTATTCTTACTTGATCACCTACCCTGTATTTGGCTTTTCTTGTTGTTGCCTGGTATCTAGGATAATAAACAGTGCTGATCAATTTTTGCTCATCAGATGAAGTTAATTCAGAGGGTTTCATGTTGATTGTGGAATGGATAGAATTGTTATATTTTTGTAGAAGTTCTGGAAGAATATTCATCCATTTATAATTACCTTGAAGTGTGAATTGTTTATACATATGATTTTTTAAGGTTCTGTTGAATCTCTCTACAATTGAGGCCTTGAGATCACTGTAACTCGAATAATGTTGTATTGACTGGCTTTTAATAAATTGTTGAAACACTGAATTATAAAATTCTTTGCCATTATCTGTTTGCAAATAGCGCGGTGATCTTCCACTCTGATTGATGATTGTTCTGAGGGCTTCTGTAACACATGTTCCAGTCTTGGATTTGAGTGGCACAGCCCAGGCAAATTTTGAAAATGTATCTATTACAGTGAGTAGATACTTGTAGCCCTTGTTGATTTTGTCTAAGTTTTTCAACTGTCCACTTGCTATTTCAATCAAGTCGCTCTGCCATAAATCATCTATGCCTTTTGTGACTACTGGCAGTCTCTTATAATTATGTCTGGCTTGTCTGTGTAATTCATCAACAATAATTTGTCTAGACATAATATGTAAACAAGAATATTGCAACTATAGGGTGTTCAGCAGCTGAGACTGCAGGATTTTCTAAATATAATTTATCCCCTATTTGTATTTTAAATTCCAGAGTGCCATCATCTTCAGTATAGGCTGTTTCCAATGTATTGGGATCTGTAAAATCCTCCAATTCTACACTGGTGATTTTCACTTTGTTATCAGCATTTGTTATTGATAAGGTAGGGTAGTGGTGTGCCTGTGGTTGAAGCCAATATTTGATCTTGATTGGTCTCAATGTGCCCCCAACAAAAAATTGGTAATAAAATTGTGCAGGGGACAGCATATATATTTTGCCACCTGGTGTAAATGGAGAATCATATTCTTTGTTGGGGATGCTGTACAATTCAAGAATTACTGAATGTTTTGGATTCTCGATTATGCCTGTTATTTCCTTTTCTGCTGTGAGCAATCTGCTTGTTACAGATTCAAGATGCTCATTGATGGTCCTAACAATCTCATCGTGCCCCGGCTTGATTCTTATGTCCACAGCAAGTTTTTTGTATTGCTGCACAATTTCTTGTAGCTGGGTGGCAAAAACAGACAGAGCATTTGCTTGATTGGATTCCATGGTCCCTAGCTGTTGCTTGATATTAGCTACAATTTGTTGCAAATTTTCAACAACTGCCAATTTTGAATTTTGAGCTGTAAGATCATGGACCTGTCTTCTGATATCCTCAAACAGGGCATGCAATTCATTAATATGTTGATTAGTTGGTAGAGTGGCCACTGTCTGAGTGAGATGTTTGATCTCTGCCTGGATATTCTTGATATCTTCTGATTTCAATATCCTATTCACTGCTCTCTTAATATTTTTAAGTTCCTGTGATGTGGGAAGATTTGATACTGTATTTTGCAAAAATTCAAGTGCCAATTTTACATTGTGTAATTCAGAAGCATCAGCCACATTTTGCATAGCATTTTGGAGCAGAGCTATATCTGCCTGAGAGGGTGTGGATTGTTGTAAAATTTCAAGTTTTGTTTGGATATCATCTATCAAGTGATGAAAATGAGATAGTTCAGATTCAGTGTTGAGGTTTTCAAGCTTTGTGATCTGTTGCTGGACACTGACAAGTGTGTCTACAATCCCAGGCAATCTGGATTCTAGTACATTTGACAAATCACTTTGCACTGCTGCTATTGTACCTTCAAGATGGGTTATGGAACTTTGAATTTTCCCAAAATCTTCATATGTTTCAAGTTGCAGCTTAATATTTGCCACACTCCGAGTTATTGCATTCAAAGCATCAGAAGATGGCAAGTTGTTCATAAAATTTTCAAGTGTCTCAATTTTTTCTTTAACCTCGGCTATGGCATTGTTCAAGGGGTCCAGATTAGGTATTTGGAGTGATTGAATCTGTTCTTTTAGAGTAGAAATCACTAGATCAAAATCTTCTTGTGATTTTATGCTTTTGACAATTGTTTGGAGTTGTGTCTGGACATTATTTATTTGCTCTTCCAATTGTTGTTTCAATTGCTCAGAGTTGTTAGCCTGGGTTTTAAATTTGGCTTGAAGAGCTGCTACAGCCTCTTCCAAACTTTGAAAATTATCCAATGTGGCCAAATCAGTATATTTCTGAAGCAGCAATTTGAGTTCAGAATCAATTTTAAGAAGAGGGTCCATGCATTGTGATTGCAAATTTGTAATTTCTAATTGAAGACTGGCATTGAGTGTAGTTTGTAAAGCTTGTAAATCACTTCTCAATTTCTTGACTCTGACATCAAGCATCAAAATCTCATCACTGTGATCTTCATGTCTTGTATGGCCAAATATATCATTAGGCATTTTTGATTTAGTAGTTATTTATTATAGAATATTTGATTCTTAATTCTATAAAAAAAGGTATAAGCTTGTCATAAGATCCAGAGACCTCAATATATAAGCAGTCACCAGCAGAAACAGTATAAACAGTGCCAGAAACCATGTTTGAGTGCTTAATTCTGTAAATATTTCTCCCTACTGAAATTTTGACATCACCCTCAGGGGTTGTAATAAATTGCAATTGCCCACCTACAGGTAATTGGTAATAATTTAAATTATTGTTAAATATGTACAATTTTTTGCCTGTTTCATCATCAATATCTGTAAGTATGCTGTTCAGATGAATAATTAACAAGCCACTCAGTTTAGACAGCATATCAGAAGTTGTGGTGTTGGCAGCTCCATAATAGCCTGTTTTTTGAACCCAAATAAGTTCATAGGCATGTTTATTTATTTCAAATCATGCTCTGTAATTGGGCATTGATTGCCATTTTTCAAATCACAATGCCCCCATGGTAAAGTATGTATGCCACATGATAAAATGCATCTCTTATCATCATGTGGGTCCAGGGCCACTTTTCTTACAACATTTGAAGTCAATAAGTGTTCCTCACTCTGAATTCTGGATTCTGATGTTCTGATTGAACTCTGGGATTTGAGGCAATTTTTATAATCTTCAAATTGGAGCTCTTTTTCAACAGTTACTCTGCCAATGCCCTTGGCTTTTTTGACAACAGCACTACATGTTTTAAAACTATACACCTTGGCACTTAACCCAGCAAATTCCACAATAACATCACCAAGTGTCTCATCTTTTAACTTGCCAGGCACTTTTTTGTTGTGGGGTTGAATATTCAAATGGCCTGGCAATTCACTGGTATCAAAATATTTAAACAATTCAGGCTGGGACATATCTTGATAAATATCTTCTGTTTGAATATCAAGAACAAAACTATCCGTGTCCATGTACATTAATTTTACTCTATCACCATAAAAAAGTTTGAAGACATCATAATACAATGTCAACATATGTAATTTGGCCAAATCCAATATTGCAGCCCCTACATAAATAGGTTTATCAAACTTAATCTTTGTTTTTTTCATGTTGAAAAGTGCCATATTTTCACCATAAATTCTTCTGTAGTTGAAATTAGGTTTTGCAACCAATTTTTTGCTCAGGCTGGGGTCAGTAATTATTTTAACATCGGTATGTTTTCTGACATTTTCAATTGTTTTGCCATATACAGAATTAACCATCAATTTAAACAAGCCCTTATCAAATTGGCTTTTTGCAGATGTTCGAAGCTCTGTATTTGTATCAATGTATGGTTTCAACCATTCTGAGTGTTTGAACCTCAAAACTTTTCTAACTTTGGTTACTTGAACACCATGTTTCATCAGGAACTGGAGGTACTTGTAATGTATGACATAGCCCTGTTTTGACTCCAGTGTCATCATGAGCTTCTTCTGTTTAGAGCCAGGTGAGCACTTAACCTCAGGAATTGGGGGCAAATCAGAAAATTTCATATGTAAATGATCAGGAATTGCCAGATCAACCTCTAAGAACAGGCCACACTCACTATCATCAAAACCCTGAAGATCCTCAATATTAAAATTTTCAACCCACTCAAGCCCTGCATATGGCAATTTTTGCATCATGGCATGGCCATACAGGCTGTTTGCATCTAGATACGCTATATAATTTGATGGCAATTCTGGATTATGATCATGCATATGCTTGTTATTTGCTCTGGCATATCTCTGAGAACATTGCACCATGCCTCCTCTTATATCTTGCTCCATAAACAGATACATATCTTGATCTTGGATCAGATCCAATGGCTTTTTGGTGTTTAAAAACATTGCATCCCATGCTAGGCTCGGGGCACTGAAAAAATACACTGGGTCCAGTCCATAATTTTGCATAGAAGATTTTCTGAATGCCTGCATTATATCAGCTAAGAGGGTCACATCAAGTTTTAAATATGCCATGTGATAATCACCAAATGTCCGGCATTTTAAATTGTTCCACATCAATTGGGCATGGTGATAATCATCATCAGTGATTCCAGATCCTCTGATTTTGCTGTAAAACTCTTCTTGTGGTGGCAGGGAACACTCATCAAATTTAGAAAAATCTGTAACATAATCATATGGATATACACCCTTCCGCCTAATTAATTTCAGGTCCTGATTTGGAAACAATGCACGTGTGATTTTGAATTGATCATCAGGTAATTGAGTGGCCAGTGTAGCCAGGCTAGCAGATAAAAATCTGTAAGAATCAAGAAATCTTATGTGAATAGGAACACCATTAACTTTAATTATTTTGCTAATAGATATATATTTCTCATCATTTTCAGCTAAAATATTTAAATTCTGCTTCTCAAACCCCTCGTACCTGATCAGATGATGGAAATCATAATTGGATGCTCCATGGCAAAATATGGGGACAAATCTTGGTCTCTTGATCTGAATATTACAGCTATTACACAGGGCCATTAAGAATTTACCATCTGTATGAGAATGGTGATGCACCTTGATATTTGTATCTGAAAATTCAGAATCACATACCGGGCATTTTTCTGCATTGTTGAAATCCTCAATCTGTTTCTCTGTTAAAAGCAACATAGGCTTTGATTTTAATAAGATGTTAGATGCTATGTCACGGCACTCATTTTCTATTTTATGTGCAAATATTTTGATGGCATCTGGCCCCATGTATGAATATTCTTTAGTAACAACACCATCCTGTACAACCACATAACAAAAGCTGGAAGGTTCATGTAGCTGGTATGGTGTAATTGAAGATTCTTCAGGATCTGGATTGCAGGATGCAAGAGATTTGAGGATTGATTCAAAATCACAGAGAATATATGCTGGGTGTTCCGACAAGGCTTCAAACTTTTTGAATTTTGCTTTTTCACTTGGATTGGGCATCACCATATGAACAGGTTTATGGTTGCCACAATATTTCAGATGCTCAATTAACTTGTTTTTAGCAATTTCTGCATTCACTTTACAAACCCCTTTTATTATTTTTTTACCATCAAATACACTTAAACATCTTCTGCACAACTTGAATATTGTATTGGATTTATCTAGTTGTGTTCTCACTAAAGCTTCAAGACTGTGTATCAGAGTATAATGGTGTATATCGTCCCCTTCAATTAAGAGCAAATCAATCGGAATAGCAGATTCATCATCAAATGTACTAATTCTGAGAGGTTCTATCGGGCAATTACCAGTGGAACAAGTAAATACATTAATAGATAATTGTTTGCCATTGATATGCCTGGCCTTTTTTTCAAATTTATCAATATTCTGTACAGACATTGGATATTCTAAACCCTCCATTGCATCGTCAAAAATATGTTCATATTGTTTGTAATAACTTATTCTCTGAGGATTCCTTGAAACTGGAAATAAAGCAGCTAAAATACACCACAAAAAGCATTTCTGGTCGGTATTTTCAATATTAACCACGGCTCTTCTGTTTTTAATATTGGCAGGTAATGGCAGATATGTAGATCCTTGCAATGGGCTGAATTCAGAAATATTAACATATAACTTGTGTGGAGATCCGCATAGGCTCCATCCAGACTCTTTTGCTGCAAATTCAGAGTGTTTAATATTCAATTGATCCATCAAACTGCTTATTATTCTGTCTAAATTTGCATTTGAATATACCGGTACAGTTTCTGTTATGTGGGGCTGTGTAAATTTTGTGCCATTTGGTTTCTTATATTGTGTAAACAATTTGAGGGACAGCTTATAAGAGCCATTTTGTGCATTAAGAATTGCCTGCAGATCAGAATTTATACTGTTCAAAAAATTCTCAATGCCACATCTTGGCTCTGATACAAACCGATAATCTCTTAATTGGTTATTAAAACTGCTATGGATGGGTGGTTCATAGCGTGGCTGCTTTGCAGGTCCAGCATTAACAGGTGCTTCATGCTTTCTTTTCAGACCAGATATAGATGGTTGTGAGGGCAATGCTGATGACTGTACATAAGAATTACACTTGTGCCATTTGTAATATGCCCTGCTTAATATTTTATGGCATCTTGGACACATTTTTGTAGCCTTTCTGCATTTCTTAGAGTTACAAATACGGCAATGCCTAGCCCAATGAGAACTAGATATATTTTTATTACACTGATTGCAATATTTTTGTTTTGGCATTTTTTCTTGTTGTTTATTATATAAGATTTTCTGGGCTTCAATTCAAAACTTTATACTTAATAAAAATATCAGTTGGGTTCAGCAGTTAATGGCTGAGCTGGTGCTTTTATACCCAAACAACAGCAGTAACTAGGTTTTGGTGATAGTTTTGCTGATGTACAACACACTTTACCAGGTTTAAAACCTCATCTCTATATCAACTAAATACAATTCAAAATTGGATTTTGAACTGTACAATAAATATTCTGTAAGTCTCACTTGTGTTTATATTAACAGAACAAGACAAAACCAGAATTGTATTCAGGATTGCATGTTTTCATACAAAAAAGCCATATTTTTGACAAGTTTATAAACAACAATCACACAGATATAGCTTTTACACACATGGCCGAATCTGTCTGAGCAGAGGAGAAAAGAGGTTTTCAGATCTGGGGGCTATCAACTAGCAGTAATTATTCTCAAAATCTCACTTGTGGAGATATTATTTTGCCACATGTATTTCAATCTTAAATATTTTATCAGGACTCGAACCCCGAGCCTTTTGTTTACAAGGCAACAATATTATCATTTTGCCATCAGGGGAGGCTTCACATTTTATGAGGACTTAAACCCGAACCTCCACACCTGAAAAATTGGGGTATAGGCCCTTCTTGCCATTGTTTTAAGTATGGGTAAATCTATCTGTTGAGCCCTCGCCTTTTCTACACTAGAAATTCAGAATTTCTTAAAAATCAGAGCATATCACACCTGAAAAATTGGGGTATAGGCCCCTCTTGGCTTTGTTTTAAGTGTAAGCAAATCTGATTGTTCAATCAAATAGCCTCGCCTTTTCTACACTTGTAAGTTGTGCTCTCCCTATATACTTTCCCACTACTGACTTAACACAGAGAACACAAAAGAGATATTCTTTTATATACTTACGCAATTCGAAGGCTTCCGCATTCGTTGATGACCATCCGGCTAGGGTCCCTCCCAGAAGCAGATGCACAAAGAGAAGATGAAAGGAACGGGAAGTCCCCGACGAGGGGACCCCTGATACATCAAACATGGCCGCCACCCGCAGCAGCACCTCACCTAAGGCACGCATCCATCCGAGGTCTCGCCGCAGTTCAAAGGGACTCCTCTTGGCTTCGTTTGCGGGAAGAATCTGGAACAAGATTGAAATAAAAGAGGATTCAAAACCGGGTGTGATTCCGAACTCCCCTGAGGATTTAGAGATTTATCCCCCAGAAAGAGGACGCCACAATTCAGCTTATACCACTAAGAATGGAAAGGAAATACGATGGGAATAACAGGATGAAAGAGAGGGACAGAAGAGCGGAGGATGAAAGAGAAATAAGATTGATAAGGCATACCTTTCGCATTTTGACTGAACTCTACTCTCCTCAATCTCTATTTTTATGGAAAACTTACAAGAGCGTCTTTGCTAACTCGTTTCCTTACAGAGATAGTCCTTCTACCTGCCATTATTCTTCTCTTTCAGAGTTGTTTTAAAAAACAGTTTCCTGATAACGTATTGCAGATAATATATTACCACACATAAACGTAACAATAATACGTTTATCTGTGGTAGTGGTATTACTTCCTTGCTTAGCCCTAATGCCTACATTGTTGAAGTTGTATTACCTGTAAGTTCTGCAACCCAATTAACATTTGAGTATGTCGGGTTGCATAGACATGAGGCGGACTGAGGATAAAGTCGTTCTTATTTCGTTATTTCTCTTTAATGTAAGGAGTTTTCTGACACTACACTCTGTCTCGGCCATCTGGGGAGGAATGCTGCGGATAATAATATGGAAGGGGAGAAAACGAGAGAGCAGGGCAAAGAAGTACGCACTGCTGCAAACAGCTGGTAGCTGCAGTCACTTTGTCTCTCACGAGTTCAATGCTCTAACTCACTCGACTCTATTTGCGCAGAGACTGGTTTTCGTTCGCTTTGGCCCACAGATTCAAGGAACAGAGTATATGCACTTTTATAAAGCATATATGCCATTCTATAGAGAATCACAACACTCAGATAACTCGTATGAAAGGTATCGTCGACGTTTTCAAAACTATCTCCATTACACAATACATTGTATTAAGTATTACATCTCCTACGTGTACCAAATAGTATGCAGCATATCTTATAAATACTCTGGAAAAACTGGAAATACAAGTACAGGCACAATGAGTATGAAACTACAGGGTGAGGCAAAAGTCAAGCACCACCCTTCTAAATTGAAAACGACGGAGGGCGATGAAATTTCGGATGTGGGTGGAGGCACACCAGATGAGGCTAGTGTGTATCATGGCGACCATCTTGAAAGCCGCCATCTTGGAATTACATTCAGATTTTCAAATGGGAAGGGGATAATGTAGCATATCATTTTACATGTGCGTTTTCTCATAAATAAGAAAATGCAGTTATTTTTCCCCTAACTTTATTTGGTTAGGATATATTTTTGGAGGGAAAAATAACTGCATATTCGTATTTCTGAGGAAACGAACATGTAAAATGATACGCTACATTATCCCCTTCCCATTTGAAAATCTGAATGTAATTCCAAGATGGCGGCTTTCAAGATGGTCGCCATGATACACACTAGCCCCATCTGGTGTGTCCAACCCCAATTAGCAATATCCGAAATTTAATCGCCCTCTGCCGTTTTCAAATTAAAATTGTGGTGCCGACTTTTGCCTCACCCTGTATATAACATATTCACATTGCTCTATGGCAATGTAGCCTGGAGCAATACACTCTTGACCACTCTCACTTGTGTATATCAGGTCTATATCAAGATTGACATTCTATCTTTGTTTTGATCTTCCCACAGGAGCCTTACTATTAAGTTTCCCAAAAGAGATCCCTTGCGTGTCAGATTACATACCCAGATAACTTCATGAGATTTAAATAATATCAGAGGATGAACATGGATCATGCAATTTAGTATTATGTAATATTTTCCATTAATCTGTGTGCCCAATGGCGAAGTAGTAACGCTGTCGTCTTATAATCATAGAGTCCTGGGTTCGATCTCCAGTACAGTCAGCAGCATTAGAAATGTGACATCTAGATCCGGACATACTCTGCTTCTCTGCATGGTGTAATGTTTCCTGCCTAAACTACGGCGAAGAGCAAATTTTTAGAGCAAGTTGGCGATCGTCGTCGAGTTAGGCAACATCTATAACGTCATAAAGAGCAGAAATTATTTCATGATCTAAGTGTGTAATTTTTATTGCTGGTGACCGTATATTACATTGTGGTTCATATTTCAGTTAAACTGAAAACCCAGTCCCGATTAGCCTATCGGAACATAAAATTGACGAACAATTTTAGTTTCCACTCACATTTTAAGTCATCTTTCTAGGTCCAGATGTTTATAGACTTGCTTTTGAGCAACTGTTAAGCTTCACGCGCATTGAGACGCCGGAAGCACGGAAACAGAACGGAACAGTTTCGTTTCCGGCGTGTCAGTGGGCGATAACCCTCACGATAGCCTGCAGACTTCTAGCCGGAAATACCGTGCTTCAGTTCCACACGTTCCCCTGTAGTAAGCGTTACACCATTTGATTTCAAAGGAAGCAGACGACAGAAGTTCTGTTGCCGGATTTTTTCGTGTTTCCCCGCGCGAGGCTCTTAACAGCTGACCTCCTGGGCAAAGTGGTTAGGACAGCCCGCTACGGCGCCAGGGGTCCTGGGTTCGAATCCCGGCCTGAGTGTCCCTTCATCAATTTCATCATTTGATCACTCCTCATGGTCGCGATTAGCCAAAAGTGACAGAAAAACCTACGTAACGAAACTACTAAGAACATGAATGAAAAACCATGAGATTCAAATGCAGGTAATTTAAAAATGTAAGAAAAAGAGACCGTTACCAAGTAATATAGTAGAAGCTTCTAGGGTGTAGAAATATGTTTGTAAACTTTTTCATGTGTTGGTCACGCATTTGGCTTGCTAATTGTCCTCATTATCCTTAGTTCCCTGCGTATTTATTGTTGCGTACCCCATTATCCTCCGTTCTACTTCCTTGTAGAAGTTTGGTGGCTTTTCATCTCTCTCTCTCTCTCTCTCTCTCTCGAGCAGAAATCTCCTCCTTGTAGAGAGAAACTCAAATCCAGCATGCGTCTGACAAGCACAACGCAGCTGGTTGAAATATGACTCCAAAATACGAGAAAACAAACCATCCGCTTGGAAGATATCTGCACGGAGAAAGTTCAGAAACACGGCGGATGAAAGCGAGATTGAAAAACACCTTAGTTCTTTCTCCGTTTTACGCTTTCCTCGCCACAAGGGGGGGGGGGGGGGAAGCCTTCAACCGGAAGTTTCTTAACCGTAAAATCTGGACGCTGCAAAACCATGGACTATTATGAACCACATAGGTATGGCGCAGTGGTCTTAATTGACCAGTTTTTGCTCGGTTTCTTAGTTTTCTGCGGTCGAAAGCGCTTGCAATCATATCCAGCGGACATTGCAGATGATTTGTGTGTCTTGAAACGAGGACAAATTGCAAAGGAACTCTTTTTACCCTCAGATGCTGTGTTTAATTAACAAAGGCTCGATTTTAATCTTGCCTGCTTCAGAAGATAAAGTGAAGAGACATTGTTCACGAAATTTGAAATAAATACAATTAAAACTTGGAAGTTTGAAAATAAATGTATTCAGCTGACGTCTACTATTGCTCAGTCATTGCTGCTTGCACGGTATCGTCCGTACCAAGAAAAGAAAGCCCGTGGCTGAATCGCGAACTAAAGTGGACATGTTTACTCTTCTCGCAGTCACACCTTCTCACTGTGTAACCTTCAAGATGTTACAAACACTTGACACTAAACAAAGGCAACTGATAGGTTCGAGTGAAGGACATGGTAATGTAGGTTAACACTAATTACCGAATATGAAAATCAGACGGTGAACAAACAACACTTTAATAGAAAAACAGGACCTCGTGTCCGAAACATTCCCGTACAATGAAGCATGCTACGTTTAGGATGATGGCCTCCACTCCACCGTCGTCGACGTAGACACGCACCTTTGCTCGGCGAGCGCGTTGCGGAGAACGACAACATTTCGTAATGTGCATAAATTTACCCATAATGCTAACTGTCTCTTCAGTGGAGAGATGAGACTCCATAGTTTTCAGGGATCGGGTGTTAAAAGAGCTTCTCCAAAGTTTTCAGATAAAATGGGACCAATAGCTTTTACCTCAACAGAACAACAGGTGATGAAAGTTTATATTCCAGTTTATCTATTTAACAAAATAATAATATATATACACGTTTTAAAAACAAAACTACCCAGGGTTAATAATAATAAGTACCTTGAGAAGCGTACTCATTAATCTTACCAAAATTATCCTATACATATATACAAGTAGGGAAACGGAAGAACACATTTCTTACTTCAACCGGTTTCTTACAAAGCAACCGAGAAACTTTCCCATTATTAGGAGGGAGTAAGCCGAAACTAAATACTATAAGGACCTTTTATCTCTTTCACCAGAAGGTGGAGTTTAACTTCTCTATGGTGCTTGGACTCTCGCCTTAGCGGAGGGCACCTTCTCTTGCCCGCAGGCGGAGTGTAACTAACTTACCAGCCAGGCCTATGCCTTTATATAAGGTCGGCGATGCTAGCTAAAGCGAGCGGAAAAATATTGAACTACATATATTAACATTAAATAGTTACAAAAGTTGATTCTACATAGAGGTGGATCCGTCTTTACTTGTGACGATCCGAGTTCGTTACAATCTTCAACTAACAATATTTACAATAAACAGTTACAAAAGTTGATCATAGAAGCTAACAAACTTAGAGGTGGATCCGTCTTTGCTTGTGACGATCTGGGGTCGTTACAAAGACTACACACAGAATGTATCTGTCTATGATTTCTCTTCTTCTAGCGGTTAAGGCCAAACCTTGTAGCCATACGCTTAATACCTCGACCGTATCAGCGACGAAGATGTGTTGGACGCCGCGCATTTTAGCAACGCAGAGGCAGGATTATGTTGCAAGCAGCTGATTGCATTGTCCACGTTTACTTCACCTACATGAGGTTGACAATTCAACGACAGAGCTACAAGTGTTTTTTCTGCTTGGTAGAGAGAGCAGTACCTCGTTTATATTCCCCAAATAACACCAACACAATATTCTCCACAGTGCTATTTGTCCTAGTTTTACCTTGTTTGGTAACATATAGATGTCAGTGTGGCCATATCCCTTTAAACTAATTAAACTTTTGGCATTGATGTTCTCAGCAAGATAGAGTCAAGTTTGATACAACGCCATAGAGTCCCGGGTTCGAATCCCGCCCTTGGTATGAGTGTCCATCAGTTTCATCATGTTATCACTCATACCCATCGTCGCGATTAGCCAAAAATGGCACAAAGAGAACGTAAAACAACCTAATTCAATAACTTATATAAATTTGATGGAAGTTATTAAGAAATAATAAAAATACCATAAGTTTACATTTTGGCAAAGTCAAGCGTTTGTTTTGATATTGGCAATTGTGTGTATTGTCATTTGTCAATGTATTATTCTTAGCATTGGTCTTCTGCCACTTTTGTGTAATCGTGACGATGGTGGTGAATGGCGATTGCATGATATTGATTAAAAGCCTCGAAGAAATACCCACGCCAACATCAGGACGCTGACCATCCGTGGTGAGATTATTAGCCCAGCACTCAAATCGCTCGGTCACCGTGGCGATTTGCATTATCAAGCGCTTGAATTTCAATTGCAAACGGCAATGGAAAAACATGCGCTTCTCTTGTCATTGTCAAGGATATGTTTCACCATTGTCAAGTGCATGTTTTACCATTGCCAAGTGCATGTTTAGCCATAGTCAAGTGAAGGTTTGGCAATGGTCAAGTGAAGGTTTGGCCATGGTCAAGTGAAGGTTTGGCCATTGTCAAGTGAAGGTTTGGCAATGGCCAAATGAAGGTTTGGCAATGGCCAAATGAAGGTTTGGCAATGGCCAAATGAAGGTTTGGCAATGGTCAAGTGAAGGTTTGGCCATGGTCGAATGAAGGTTTGGACATGGTCAAGTACACGTTTAGCCATGGTCGAGTACACGTTTGGCCATTGTTAAGTGAAGGTTTGGCCATGGTCAAGTGAATGTTTGGCCATGGTCGAGTGAAGGTTTGGCCATGGTCAAGTGAAGGCTTGGCCATGGTCGAGTGAAGGTTTGGCCATGGTCGAGTGATTGTTTGGTTATGGTCGAGTAAAGGTTTGGCAATGGTCGAGTGAATGTTTGGTTATGGTCGAGAGAAGGTTTGGCAATGGTCGAGTGAAGGTTTGGCCATGGTCGAGTGCACGTTTAGCCATTTTCGAGTGCACCTTTGGCCATGGTCAAGTGAAAGGTTTGGCCATGGTCGAGTGAAGGTTTAGCCATGGTCGAGTGAAGGTTTGGCCATGGTCGAATGAAGGTTTGGACATGGTCAAGTACACGTTTAGCCATGGTCGAGTACACGTTTGGCCATTGTTAAGTGAAGGTTTGGCCATGGTCAGGTGAATGTTTGGCCATGGTCGAGTGAAGGTTTGGCCATGGTCAAGTGAAGGTTTAGCCATGGTCGAGTGAAGGTTTGGCAATGGTCGAGTGCACGTTTAGCAATGGTCTAGTGCACGTTTGGCAATGGTCGAATGCACGTTTAGCCATGTTGGAGTGAATTTTAACCATGGTCAAGTGCACGCTTAGCCATGGTCAAGTGTACACTCACCTCAACCCCGGCAATTTATTTACACCATATTTGCAGAAGATACTATTCAACTTACACTGTATCAATATAAGCTGTACAAGACAGACCTTATTACTAACTTCGTTGACCCTCTACGTTTAACCATTGTCAAGTGAACGTTCAGGCATGGTCAAGTGCGCGTTTATCAATTGCCAAGTGCACGTTTTGCCTTTGTAAAGTGAATGCTTTGTCATTGTCAAATGCACGTTTTGGTAATGTCAGGTGTATGTTTCGGCAACCTAAATTGCAAGTTTTTACAATATCAAGCACGTATTGTCAAGGATATACTTCTCTCTGCGAGAGTTCCAAGAATCCACTGTTCAGCCCTGTGCGTTGTGTATAAAGTATACTCCAAGACAACTTGCCAACATTAGAATCTAGTCACACCAACTTTGCTCCAGAGCCGCGAACGCACACCCCAATGCTCTTGGGTCGGCACTCGTATCCCACCAGCCAATTCCTTCAGTTAATCCCGCTTATGCGAAGGTGCGTCCTCGAGCAAATGGGGCAATTACAGTTTAATAAGGCAGCTTTAGCAATGGATAATTACATCGGGAACTTGAGCTCACATTAGGCTCATGGGGTATTAGTTTAAAAAGGGAGGGACGGGGGATCAAAAATACTGGTCCCGAGGGAGTAATTGCCTGGAAGTGTTCAATAAAGAATCAGGGACTCTGGAATCGGGCAAGCCGGTAATTCCAGGGGATGGCATGAAACAACGTTTAATTACGTGCCGGCGGAAAGAAGTGCGTGTTTTTGGAGAAAATGTGCGTACTTGTGCGTACAATAACGGTAAAATGGTGAGATAATTCTCTGTGTAAGGCCGTTTCATTACAGCTTTTAGAGCTGTCAAAATTTGAAGGCCGGGACAAACAGGCTCTTTGAACAATAATCTTAAGCGCGCTGGGCACAGTTAGTGCATAATATAACAAGAAGTATAATTATTACTCCAATTGTTATGCAATAGATATAATTATGTATACAATTTGACCTATCCACAACCTATTATTTATAATGATAGATTTAATAAAGCACTCTGGTATTGGCAAATACATTAACAATACTTCCTGAGTAGTAGACTTTGAACAAGTGTTCAATTGTTACCTGCCAGGTTAGTACAAACTTAGCGTCTAATGTTTCTAGGAAATATATTATCCTGATGATGCGAGCACTATGCTCTCGAAACGTTGGACGGAGAATTATCCTGGCTAGTAAGCCAATATTACTTGTTAGAATCGGGACGCCAGGAAATATACAATTCCTTATTCGGAAATAACTCAGTCTGCCTTCCTCATACCACACACACACACACACACACACACACGTGTGCAGGGTTATAAGTGGTCACCGGAATGCACTCTAATTCTAACATGTCTTCCCGAGCTCCGTGGCGGAGTGGATAGCACAGTGTGCTACGGCGTTACGGGTTCGAATCTTGGCTGGGGAGCGTGTCATCATCAATTTCATCCTATCGTCACTCAACCTCATACTCGCGATTAGCCAAAAGTGGCAGAAAAGCAAAGTAAAATAAACCAAACCAATCTAACATCTCTTCCATGTAGTTCTGGGCCTCCCCGATGGCGCAGTGGTAGCGTCGTCGTCTTGTAAACAAGGTGTCCCGGGTTCGATACCCGGTGGAGGCACAAGTGGTTCGGATCCCACTTTAAACTGTAGGTCCAGTCCCGATCAGCCTTACTGTGCATAAAATTGACTTAAAACAACAAATCAATCAATCAACTGTAGTACTTGCTGTAGATTGTGTTCTTCCAATTTAGTGAGGCTCTGCGCAAGGACCAACAGGTATTGTGGAACCACAGGCAAAAAAGTCTGCGCAGATCCTCTACTCCTGTGCACCGTACTCCCGCGTGAAGGGGATGGTACCAGTGGAGCAGACTTCCTTATGCCATATTTGAATGAAAAATTGAAGGTGTGCGGAGACTTTTGGCCAATGGTTATTTTCCTTGTGGTAACTTTATACTGTAATCCTATCATGTAACTACCAATTATCTTCATCGTTACCATAAGCCTAAAGAAGCGACATAATATAAATAAAATCAACACTCTCTCCAAGAACTGTGATACGTTCATGCCTGTATTATTATACTATTAAACGTATTATTATATTTATTAATAATAACTTAATAATAATCAGCGGTGAATGATGAGACTCGGTGAAGTACACAGACTCCTCTCAGGTACTGGGATAGTGCTAGGCAAAGACAATATTCACAGCACAGAGAAATAAAACCACATTGCTGCAGTAGATAAACTAAAAGGTTTTATTCTTTATTTATGGCAATTATAATGCGAATATACTTGATACGAAGACGAGGATTTCGCTTTGTCGATGAATTGACTCAACTAAAAACGCATAAACTCATTGCGTGGCTATCGGCATGCCTATGATCACATAGACCTACCTTGCGCCCCGAACTACCACACCAACAAATATGCAATAATAACTCAGCCAATATTTGGTCTTTAGCCTTTTATTTCCAAATTAATCCTTAGGCTAGCTTTATTATTTAACGTAGAATGGTTGCAGTATTATGCATGGCATCAATGCATGGCTATCGGCGTACCCATGATCACATAGGCATAGCTTGCGCACCGAACTACCATACCAAGATGTATGCACAACACCGAGGAGTTCTTTTTAATTTTAAAACCTTCGTCGATCCGTGGCGAAAGTGTGTTATTTCTCACGCGATATCCTCGCTTTTATACTATTTTCGAGAACACAGATTCAAGTACAGATGAATCACTCACTATCTACAAAAGGATACTATCAACAAAACTGACATCTACACATGTATAGAAATACAAATTCACATAGTGCACTCTCGCAAACATGAATATACATTAAACTACTCATAATAGAGCAAGAAATACAATAAACATTAAACAAAAGATATACATTACAAACAAGGTGCAATATTACATATAATAACACAACATTTACGTGTCATTTCATCAAAATATAATATATCAGTGACATATTTTAAAGTTATGACGTCACATAATAATATGGATCATATCATCTGTAAGGTACCGAAGCTAACAACATATTCTCTGTAGGATTGTGAGTTCGTTGTGTGTTCTGACCTATACTGCACACCAAAATATTCAAGGAATATGTAATGGATGTCCCCTGGATATCCAGAATTAGATACCCAAAGCTGGATGTGTAATGGACGTCCTAAACTAGACATCTTGAAATAGACATTCAATGGACGTCCTATAGATATCCATAATATGCATGCATCTAATGTGGATATCCAATGGAGTCCCTTGGAGATAGGCTTGGGATAGGCTCCCAGCTTTCGAGAGCTAACGTCACTCATCTTCAGGGATTTAAGTAACTCTATTCCTTGAAGATGAGAGTGATGTTATCTCTGGAAAGCCTATCCTGGAATCACCTGGTTGATATCCAGGGAAAATCTCTTCATCATTCGTCGCCAGTTTCAAGAATTATTTCAGATGGTAATATTGTTCTTGATCAGGGGTTTGTTTATCTCTATAACACTTGTAACTTGGGCAATTATTATGCTTTACTTTGCAGACCCGAATTAGCCTTGGTAGGTATTAAGAGCCTCGTGGCTCCATCCCGGAGATACAAATACTTCTACTTTGATATGAAAATCCAATCAATCAACATAACCTTCTGAACATAAGTACACGATCATCTTTTCCTTTATATTATTCTTATTAGTCGAATGGTAAATTCTGAATTAGTACTTCAAGAAAATGGTATTCAGTTAGAAAACGATAATTTGTACCCATCTATAAAATGATTAAGAACTTGCACAATTCAACCTGCCTGATACTCTCGGATTCATGGTCCTTCGTCAAATCTCATTAAGTTTCTATGGACGCTGCAACAACATACGTAATTGGTTCGCTAATTGCTAATTGAAAACTAGCCCTACCATGACTGATAACAACCTCTCCGTTGAGTTCTGGTTCAAAATTCATCTCAGCTTGTACCTACAATTCTCGCTGTATTTTTTCTGCCGCTTCCCTCTTGTTATTTTTATAAAAACAGCACTTTATCCTGTATTAATACTACGTGCAACACAGGCCGGTACGTTAGCAGTAGAGTTCCCAGGATACATGAACGACCCCGTTCTCGTTAATGGATCATTGAGAAAAACCACATGACGTAATATGTTTTTCAGCAAAAAAGGACTCGGCTTATATTGTTCTGCCTCATTCCCAAACGGATGGAATGACATTGTTTCCACCGAAATGCATTAGGCAAAAACAGTGCTTGATCAAACTGAATAATTGGAGCATGGAAACTGGCAGAAATTGCATTTTTCATTTTGTTTTACGTTTCAGAAACGTTACTGCATCGCCCCCATAAAGAGTTATATCTGCAGACGAATCATTTAAAGATATTCTTTCTTTCATAGATTTAAAATGCAATGATCCGTGTTTAACGGAGTTATTCATTTAGTTCGTTCAAACAAATTCTGTTCCTACTTTTCAAGGAGTCTATTGAATATAATTTCCAAGTGCGGGGATATAAATGTTGCTTAACGTACCGTGTTTCTTCTATTAGGCTCGATACAGAGAGGAACATGAAAGGATAGAGATTGAATTAATGGCTGAAAGGCTCAAACCCAATAGAATTTGTTCATAATTCTGTGCGTAGAGGATTGAGTGGGCAGATAAAGAGGTTGAAAGATTTGAATTCGAGAACCGGCTGATTTTTTATATTGTTCGATCCGAGAAACAAAGTCCAAACATTTGTTTTTGTTTTAGATCATTTTAAAGGTTAAAAATCGTTACCTCTCACAACAATAGTTTTCTTACAATACAGAGTTTGATAAAGATGTGAATTATATTGAAATATCAATAGAAATTAATTCTTCAATAAGCTTGAGTATTATCGCGTGCACTTGTCGATCTTAAAACACTAAGGGCGCCGTGAAACGAAAAAGTTTGGAAATCCCAGGCCTAGGCCATTTGTGGAAGTGATGTGGTCAGCACCATGTTCCGGCCGCCTCTACCCACCCCTCTCTCCGGTAACAAATTGCATATCGCAATGTTATCTTTATAATGTTCGTTAATAACTTCACACAAGTATGTTACCTATTAATGACATTTCACTTACAACATTTCGACTCCAGCATCCTCCCCCCCCCTCACTCGCCAGAATCTATTCAAATCGCTTGCAGTAACGGTCAGCCTATCACGTAACAGGGCGGGTAAATTTAAACACCACCATTGTCTACTCCAAGCGCTCGGCAGAAAATTCAATGACGTCACCAACATCGTCCATAATGTCGCAACAGCTCAGAAGATGGCGCCAGAGATGGAAGAATTGGAGTGAGGCCTAGAATGTGTGCTGAAACTATTCTAGCATATCGTTGTCCTCAAATTCAAAGTGCATCTTCGCCTACAGCGTGTCATGTTGCGTTAAGGCCATGTTTCTGGCATTTCAATTTCGCTGTTTCACATCAACGTTTTGGCTCTTGTCCCGTTTTCATTCGGAATATTCCATTTCTAGTTTCTTCATATTTGTCTCGTCAGTTCTAGACTTTCCAGATTGGTTTTGAAGATTCATTCTTTCGTGTACGATGTCTTCCATATCTTTATTAAATCGCAGTACAAAGTCTTCCTCCTTGCAAATGACATGCACATGTCACGGTAAGATGCTTTCTTGTAGCTACACCGAATGGTGCCAGTATATCCATATTTATGATCTAATTTAGAATCTGTCCGCCGTAGACATGACTGACCTATTAGTCATTTTCGTACTCAGATATGTTTTCCAGAGCGATAGGCAAAACTTTTTCTTTGGGGAATTTATTGAATTATTTTTTAAAAAATGGATAAATATTATATGATATCACACAGGATTATCCATGATTATAATGGATACCCACAGGACGTCCAATAGATATCTATTTATAGGTGGCCCGTTTTGGATATCCACTAGATATCCAGTTTAGGATATCCAAATCTGAATATATAAAGGACATCCAAATGCGAAAACATGTAATTTAATTTTCACGTAAACAAAACACAATTCCTCACTGGATTTGCCCATGCTGTTAGTACCTCATAATCCCGATCAGCCAAAAGAAAACAGAAAAACGACTAAAAAAGCAAAAAGGGAATGCTGGTAAAGAATATAAAAATTTTGGATCTCTATCAAGGAATGATGAAAGTTTTCTAAATGAATATTGATAGTACTGTGTTTCTGGAAAAGAATATTTAAACTACTGCGCCTCTGGGAAAGAGCATTGAAAATACTGTGAAGAAATGTTAATAGTGTTGTGTCTCTAGGAAGGAATATTCGAAGTGCTTTTTTGTCTGGGAAAAACTAGAGGAAGTACTGTGTGTCTGGGAAATATTGAAAGTACTGTGAAAGAATATTAATAGTACTGTTTCTCTGTAAGGAATATTTCGGCAATATCTACGTGTCTGGGAAAGAATAGTAAAAATACTTTGTAGCTGGGAAAGAATAGTGAAAGTACTGCTTATCTGAGAAAGTGAAAGTATGGTGTATCATAGGAAAAAGTAGTGAAGGTACTGCGTATCTCGGAAACAATAATTAATGTACTGCGTATCTCGGCAAGAACAATGAAAGTACTGCGTATCTCGGCAAGAACAGTGAATGTACTGCGTATCTAGACAAGAACAATGAAAGTACTGCGCATCTTGGCAAGAAAAGTGTAAGTACTGTGCATCTGTGAAAGGACAGTGAGTGCACGTTTCTGGAAGAGAATAGTGAAAGTATTGTGTCTCGGGAAAAGACTAGTGAAAGTACTGTGTCTCTGGAAAACAATAGTGAAAGTATTCTGTCTCTAGAAAGAATAGTGAAAGTACTGTGTGTCTGAAAAAGAATAGTGAATGTACTGTGTCTCTGAAAATAATAGTGAAAGTACTGTGTCTCTGGCAAACAATAGTGAAAGTACTGTGTCTCTGGAAAATAATAGTGAAAGTACTGTGTCTCTGGCAAACAATAGTGAAAGTACTGTGTCTTTGAAAAAGAATAAGGAATGTACTGTGTCTCTGGAAAACAATAGTGAAAGTACTGTGTCTCTGGCAAACAATAGTGAAAGTACTGTGTCTCTGGAAAACAATAGTGAAAGTACTGTGTGTCTGAAAAACAATAGTGAAAGTACTGTGTCTCTAGAATTGAACAGAGGCAGAATTGCTCTTTCTTGAAAGCAGTTTTCTTCATCGCCTGAGGGAACCTCCCCGTGCATCAACAGGGCCAAGAACCTGAGCGCGAGTATCTTCTGACCCGCAGCTACTTGTCGTTGTCTTCCGTTAAGGAAGCGTCCGACCTAACCAGAAAAGATAGCGGCCGGGGAAATGCCTTCGGGAGCCAGCAACACACGTAGCAGGAGTGAATTATGCCCGAAGTTCATATCGGGGGTTAGCTCAGCGGAGTTTGCCTCGGTAGAAAGTCGCTGATTCATCCCGATTTACAAACATGCAGAGATTTCCGCCTACCGTGGCATAACTTTCACTTTTCTCCTTTTAGTTGGGTTGTGCTCTCCTCTAATTTCACCCCCCCCCCCCTCTGTTCCTTCTTCGCCTTTCTGCTGCAGCAACGGCGCGAAGTTCCTCCTCAGCCGGGAGTGAATGTGACATCTGGTTTTCTGCAAATTACAAACTTTGCCAGAAGATGGCACGCAAGGTGCAAGAACTGGGCGATCATATTCTCTCTCCTGCGGTAAGCAATCCGGACCCGAAAGTGGAACAGACCTTTCCAATCTCAGACCGAAACTTGAATCTCTTCTTAGTATTACGAGATATTTTGCTTCGTTCCTTCTGCTCGGTCAGAGTTGCCAACTCTTATTATAATTACGTAATGGATGAAAAATATAAGCTGTCTAGAAAAGAATTCGGGTCGAGTTCAAATTAAGGTGTGCACACAAATTTAATTTTCAAACTGAATACGCATACATAGAGGTAATATAGTGGCACCGCTGTTGTGATTTATACATTTTTAAAACATGTGTGTCTCATTTTATATTAACTTGTACACTCACCAGCAATAAAAAAATGATACCGGTGGTAAAGGCGGCCGGAACGTGCTGCTTATCACATCACCTCCAAATTGGCAGAGATCTAGAATGTTTGGGGCCCTAACCCCCCCCCCATCCCCTAAAATGTGCCTTCATGGTAAGGTTCTACAGTATGCACTGGAACGTGACCTTACATCCTGAAATCCTCATTTCCGTGCAAAGAGTGGTATGTGTTATCTAACTCTGCAGCGAAGAATTTTATTACCAACTTTCCAATAGCGAGTTTGACCATCGTTAGGCAACACGACACATTACAGAGAAGCTAATATTTCAGTATAAAGTGTCCAGTTTTTTTGCTGTTGAGTGTACATATATTTTTGTGGGACATGCAATGTATCAAATCTTGCTTTATGTTAATTGAAAGATGATTTCAACTTTGTTATTAACGGTGGAAATACAATTGGTTAATAACGCCGTCGCCTTGTAATCAATGAGTCCCGGGTTCGATACCCGGCCAAGGCACATGCTTGCTCGTATCCCACTTTTTAGGTTTCCCAATGGTTAAGTGGTAGCGTCTTCGCATTGTAATCAAGGGATCCCGGGTTCGAAACCCGGTGAAGGCACATAGTGGTTCGGATCCCACTTTAAACTGTAGGTCCAGTCTCGATTAGACTATCTGCGCATAAAGTGGACTTAAGAACCTCACATTGGTTTAAAAAAGATGAGAGGATCTCTTCTTCCTCAAAATGACCCTACTTCTACAGAATTATCTACACCGAAACTCGGCCCTCAGTCCGCCCCTGCCTCTTCAACATTTTCTTCTAATCATTCTTCATCCCCATCGTCACGATTGGCCAGAAATGGCAGAAAAGCAACGAAAAATAAGAAACAATTGAAAGTACAGAATACACTTCGGAATTTCTCCAGTGCCAGCAGTTGGCAACACTGCGAATTCAACAGTGTGACCCAATAGAAACCCGAAGCCGCTACAGCGACACTCGGGGTGGTCCAGGATTCCATTCGAGAGAATACAAGGCATTTCGCGTTCCCTGGAACGCAATAGACCATGTCCTATGACGACTGGGAGGCCCGTTCCACAGCCTGGAAACGAAATTGTCGCCGGAGCATAAATGGGGCGTGATAATCGCGCCCGGAGAATCTGACAAAATTGTTGAGGTAATACGGGAACTTTTTTTTTTTATCCCCAGCCCGAGAGAGCCGCTTGCTGGAGGGTTGGGAATGGGGACAAGGCTGAAATAAATTGGTTTCTGATTCGGGGGCGGTGCTATTAGGCCAGTTAACCTCAGCGTGATTAGGATATATATTTACGTTCTCAATTGCAACGCTGAACATTCTGTGCGTGGGAGATTTGTAATTTTCGTATCTCTCTCTCTCTCCCTCTCTCGTGCGTTTTTAACAGTATCCGTGCTTCGATGTTATGCTATTCTCAGTTACTGAACCTAGTGACCAGCTCCACTAATGTTCACTCAGAGTGCCTGGAGGCAGTGGCGGCTGGTGGTATGGGTCTATGGGTGTGCACTTCAGTCTTCGCATCCGTTTTTGCGTACATAATGATGCTAAATGTATTGGCAATTCAAGTTTTGATCACCTTTCGCTGGAAATGAGACTATGACAAAGTGAAATTTCATGATTTTTTTAACACGTATGTTTTACAAATTTCAAATATTTCGGACATTTTCCAGCCAATCACGAGAACAGTGATGTTATTGTGCAATATGTAATTCAGCATTCGATTACCTGACAAAATGACTCAAAACAGAGGGCGGGCCTCGGTCTAGGCGGATTAAAATCACTGATCGCTCGCTTCTTCACCACCTCTCTTGGTGAAGCGGCGTGGGAACACTTGATGTTTCGAAGAAGACAGAGTTCAATGAATAAGTATAATAATAATGATTTGCATTACAGATTTATTTGGGTGTGCACGTGCGAATAGGCAGAATCTGCTACTGCCTGGACGCAAAACATCGAAGCAAGAAAACTTATCCTCACTGCAACTCAAAGGCTCTCATTCAGGGTGAATAAAAATCACAATTTTTATTTTAAATAATAATTTTTCATGATTTTTTTTTATTTAAATGAATGTTGAAAATTTAAATCGATTTTTTATATTTAAAAAAGAAGCACGCTTTTAATTGCTGGTGTGGTTTTTGTCATCATACATACAGATTCATATTTTTTATACAATGGCGTTTTCTAGTAAACGGCCCTGGATAATATTTGAACAGTGTGATTAAAGCAAATAAATAATATATGTCAATAAGGGGGTTAAATAAGGAAAAAATCAGGGAAAGCTGGAACAAATTTTATTATCTTCATGAAAGGGTTCTTAACCCTTAACCAGGCGCACCTCTTTCACCACCTCAAGTAGGCGCGTGGGGGTAAATTTGACCCCCAAATGTAAAATATTATTTGTAATCAAGTAAGATACATATGCACTAAAAATACTTTTATGCGATTAAATTGACTATTTTCAAGAACTGAAAGTAGTTTTTCAATATAGAAAAGAGGTGCAATTAATTAAAATATATATATATATATATATATATATCGACAGACATTGCATTTGCAACATATCAAAACCCTTTCTTACAATAGTTAAATCTAATGATAATAATGAGGAAAGTGTGGAAAAAGCAATACAAAAATATCCACTTGTATCCAGTTGATCCAGAGTTTTTATTTAATAAATTATTTTCCTAAAAAACCACAAGACCAATTCAGAGTAAACTTTAAGTACAAACTTGGCCCATACCAGTTATAGTTGATGAGGTAGGGATGTGGACAACCAAGAAGCCTTCTCTTAATGATCCACTTTGTGCCACTCTCTGAAAGTATCACAACAGACAAAGATGCTGCACCGCCAGAGATTCTTCGCATTATACCCTGTAAATGCCTTAAAGTTTGCGCAAGGGGACATGTAGCTGTAGAAAAATTGGTCTAAAGTGTTCAATAACGCGTTCAAAATTTGACCCTGTTGCATTTACTTCCTAAGATTGGTTTTCAAGAGAGAAGTGCCGCTTCTGTCTGAAAGTTCCCTTCCTCTTCTATACTCTGTCTCGGGAATCACTGGAACAAGGCCGCGTGTTACATTAGAGAAGGAGAGAAAGCTTGTGGGCGGGGCGAAGCAGTGCACGCTCCTGTAAGCTGTTACGAGTAGCTGCAGTCGTTTCCCTCAACCATGCAATATGTTCCCTCTCACGCGGTCAATGGTCGAGTTACTGTCTTCTCGAGTTACTATTGTGTAGAGCAGAACCTTGTTTTCTTTCGCTCGCTCCAGAGTTTCCCGGGACAAGGTTTAGAAGACAGACGGAGCTTTCAGATGGAAGCAGCACATGTCTCTTGGAAACAAATGTTAAGAAATGAATGCAACTTTTCGAACGGACCCGACACGGCAAGCTGGACATGTCACTCCAACTGGGCCTTGTTCTCAATACCGTGCTTTGTAGCACTTCGTCTGTTGTGCACGGTGAATGTTTTTCTTTAGACTAAAGGGGGTCGTGTCATTACTTAGCTTTGAAATCCCTGTGTAGATTCTGGCCTGTATCTTTCACTTCGATCTTCAAGCTCACGTCAATTCTGATAATCTATTTCACATTCTCCTACAAGAATTCTTGCTGGTAGAAGACAAGCGATGTTTTGGTTTCTAACGGTAGCAGAAATACAGACAGTTTGTTCATTTGTTTTATGTTAAATATTGCAAAATTAGGTTTTAATCATTATACATATATTACCACTTGAGAATACATTTTCAAGAAGAGTCCTTAGAGCATTAATAATAAGCATTTTAATAATAAATAAGGCCTCAAGCTACCATGCAAAAGCGTTTTCTTGAGTCTCGCTCTTTCACAATGGAGCGGGAAAAAAGGTGAAAATTCTCGATTCTCTATCGCCATAACGGTGCTTCCTAGAAGAAAAATGCACAGAATATTTTTTGTTGAGAATTTTATGTAGATTAATTTTTGTCATAGCCTATTTTGTTGTAAAATGCTTTCCAAGCGAGATATTTGCAGGAAAACTAATTTTGGCCGCCATTTTTCCAAGATGGCGGCCAAATCCGGGTTGGTAGAGGGGTGCAAAATTAATATGTTGTTAGGAACTCTTTTAGGAAGATAATAAAATTTGTTCCAGCTTTCCCTGATTTTTTTCTTATTGGACCTCAAAAGCATCCCTCGTTGACTTGCCTATATGAACTTATTGAAATGTTTGTTGAGTGTGTTAATGAAATTATAGGCCTAACAATTTCAGTAACATTTCGTCCAGTGAAAAGAAAACATTCTGGATGTACTCTATAATTGTGGGGACCTCCCCGATGGCGCAGTAGTAGCGTCGTGGCCTTCTAATCAAGGAGGCACATAGTGGTTCGGATTCCACTTTAACCTGTAGGTCCAGTCCCGATTAGCCTTACTAGTCTTGATAGTCTTTGTAGCTGAATGTTTTAGCAAGTTTTTTTTAATGATAGTTGGCAAAATATCAGCTGCCATGTTTATTTACAGTTTGATTATAATGACACTATTTACAGGTTAACATGATTACTATTTTGTACATTTTCTACACAAAATGTTTGTTATTTTTGCCTATGAAAATTATTGAATTTTCAATCGAGAAATTTAAGTGTGTTTTACAGTTTATATATTACATTTACTTTCAAGTGAGGTTAACCCCATCAGTACATATATTTTGTTTCCTTTCTTAGAGCACAATAAACACCATTAATTGATTATGAGATTAATGTACTTTCACCAAAAGTGATTCTGATATCTATAAAATCCTTATGTACATTATTCTATAAATTATTTATTTAAAGTAATTTAAATCAATGATTTTTTAAAAAAATCACCTGATTAAATCTTGATATAAATCGCGATTTAAATCAACCTGATTTAAATCAATCGACCTTGCTCTCATTCATACACGGTTTCTTATTACAGAGGCTACTGAATCAGTTCACCAAATAGATATCTCAGATCATATTCATCTTTTATCATTAACCTACAGTTGACCTCCGTGGCGGAGTGGTTAGCACAAAATATATGAAAATACAAGAAAAAATCAAATACTGAATTATTACATTGTTGTAATGCATCAAATGAATAGATTTGGTTAAAAGATTCTGGATTCGATTGCTATTGTGATTTTAATTGAGATAATCATAAAACTGAACATACTCAATGAGATAATAATTAGAAAATTGTAACATTGGATGGAAAATGTTTACAAATAAGATGTCAAAACTTCCAATTCTCCACGGTTCCGGGCTGGAATATCGGCCTGGGTATGGATGTTCTTTGTGAAAGTTCCTTTATCAATTTCATCATCCTTATCTTCGCGATTAACCAAAAGTACCAGAAAAACGAAGTAAAATAAATCACATCAATCAATCAGTTCAGTGTTCCACAAGGAAAAGAATATTCAACACATAACATATTTATAACATACCGCGTCTTGGAGGCCCCATGTTATGCTTTAAGTGTTAAACATTCCAGCAATTAACAAGGAAAAAGTAATACTAAATATAATATAAGTTTTAACCATGCTGTCATATTTATACAGTTCGAAAGTTGAATCTTTACTTTTCGCAATCAGTAATAGATGGCAGGTATTTTGTATATTAGAACAAAAAGCACACAGACAACAAGAGGGTTTGTTGCTTTGATTATATCTTTTAACAAATACTTTTCATTTTTAATTTCCACAATTTGACGAAGAAGTTTAATGGTAAATGTGTTGCGTACGGTGTGTAAATATTTAGGCCTTCTAAAATAGGAGAATACTTTAAAATTAAACAAAGTGAAGGATTTTAACATGTGGTGCCTGTGTAACAGCAAAATTTAAACTCTGTCAAATGGGGATATCTCGAAAGAACAGTGAATAATACTAGTACTAGTCATTTCCACAGTGAAAAGTTTCATAAATTTATACTACTTGGCGCACATGTATAGCAGGTTAATTGCAGCAAAAGTTGTAATATCTACATTTTATTGTTCTGTTAAAATGTATTTCTTACACTCGTAGGAACTAACATGCTGGTAGAAAAGTTATAAACAGAAAACCACTAAGCGCGCCATTCAAAAGAGAACCAATCAGAGAAAGCGTCGGCAATACATATCTCAAGCTGATTTCCTGTCTGGGACACTTGAACGCTACTGCGTCACACATTTTAGCGGGAACTCATTTTCACCTCATCTGGACCATAAAAGATGTTTGTTATCGATACAAAGCCAATGTTGTGGTGATTTTTAAGCTAAGACGTTAATGGAACGAAACAAGCAACTTATATACATCGGATAACGCGAATTTGTCCTCTTTAAAGCGATGAAAAAATGGCAGCCGTAGGATTTAAAGGACATTTACAGGCCTGGAACAATTCTGTAGTCGATGATGAGTTTATAACGGATACTCTGAGGCCAATTACCTGCCCTAATGCGATACGAAAATGCCATTAGTTCGGGTTACAGCATATTACCCGCAAACAAACTCGGAGAGAAGGACAAAAAAACAAAGAGAGAGAGAGAGATGCCTTTGAAAAGATTGGGTGGGGGTGGGAGATTCCTCCCGGCAATAAAAAAAAAAATAGTAGAAGCACCATCCTGCGACCAGGGGATCGATGGATTTAATGGGTCTGTGGTCGGGATTCGGCCGCTAACCGAACCAATTAATGGAAGGTGATGTTTTTGTTCGGATGGTGAATGAACCAGGAGACAGAGGGGAGGGGGATTAACGTTTTATCTCCAGTGAGAGTTTCAGGGTTCGAATGTTTCCTTTTTTTTGTCTTTTATTGGCTTTCTTGTGTTTCTGAGCTTTCATATTGGGCCCATCGTCCTTTATAGAATGGATGATCTTCGGAAATAAATGAAGTTGGGCTGAAATTGCGGTATTGGTTTCCCAGTTTGATTGGTGTTTCTGAAGCCTTGATAAATGCTATATTGATCCTCTTTTGTCACACACGTGCACTGAATATAACAGCACTTTGGACCATTCCGTTAATATTAACAGATTCGTATATTACCATACAGATAGTGTCTAAATATTAGTAATATCAGGATTGTTAAAGGTCTGGAACCCATAAATTCTAATGGGTTCTATTTTTGGGTTCCGTAACGGGACATGAAACTTTTTTTCTCTCACAATTTAAATTCGGTCCAAGTTCCGTATTGCATCATTTCAATACGAAACTTTGACCCTATTTAAACGGATCCGGTAAAAAGGTTCCATGAACGCATTTAAATTGATCCGTAAAAAAATGTTCCTAGACAGTATTTAAATTGAACCGTAAAAATGTTCCTGGACCGTATTTAAATTCATCATAAAAAAAGTTCCTTGACCGTATTTAAATACTTTACAGATAAAAATGGTTATATACGGTCCAGAACACATTTAGCCTTGCTGATTTTCTCTGCTGGACCGAAATTGAATGTATTTAAATTTCATTGACCTTTAACAATCCTGAGTAATATTGTATGTATTACACTTTATTACAAGTAGGGATTACCTCATAGCTCAGGACATAACTGTCTTCCCGCCCAAACTATTAGCTTAATAGTAAGTACGTTAGTCATGCAACCAGTATAGATACAGAGTAGAAACAATGTGCTTTTGTTTGAAGCCGCATATCTTCGCTCGCGCATAGTCAGGGAGATAGAAATATGGCGGAGCTGCGCATTATAGCTCGTTATTGTTACATATTTATGAAGAAATGTTTTGTTCTCACTTGTGGAGTGGAATATATAGAGTTTGTATCCTTATTGGTAAACTTAAATATTGCAATATTGTGGGGTGCAATGACTCACAATCTTCTAAATAGTTGTTGGAAATATGATGGTATGCTCGCAGCCATGAAAGTATCACCCCGTCTTTGAAATTTTTGGCTTCAAGTTGACCCACGTTTCCAGTCGGGCATCTAGAGGTCTGTGATTCCAGCTATGTGTTCGAGGTGTGTAACTGGAGAATCGATTATTATCGATTATAAGGAAGTTTTCATGGTAGATGTATGTAGTGATAACTGGCTAAATTCAAGGTAAGTTTCGTTGAATAAGCTCGTTTATTATAATAAAATAACTGATTACCCGGCGTTGCCCGGGTATTTATTTTTCCCAGTTTTGTATTAGACAGGAAAGTAATGAATTCTAACTATAGAGTAAAATGTGATCGTGAATGTCACTAATTAGTTTAGCGACTCCGAAAACTATGGATTCGACACTAATCTAGGTCATTTGTGGCATTTTATTTTTAACCCCCCTATTACGCCCCATGCCGATAGGTGATGAACTTGGAGTTGAACCGCATTGGGAGTGTCACGAAAACTATGGATTCCATTCGCAACACAGCCTGAATGATAGACAACCCGAGAAACACTATCGTTGTGCGGATTGCATAGAGTCACGGATGTCTGTCTGTGCGGAATTTAATATCGGTGGTTCTCGATTATTTTTACATGTCACCCCTTCCAACCCCATCCCCATTGGTGCCAGGGGTGTCTTACCCCAAAATATTATTTCCAGATTGCAAGTGATACGTGTACAAAGTTTGGTTGAAATTGCTCCAGGCGTTCTAGAGTTATGGCGGAACAAACAAATATATACACCTACACGCACACACCCACATACACACACATACATCCATTTGTATATATATATAAAAAAAATAATATAAGATTAAGATGTTTTTGTAATCTTTCAAATACCATGAGCCTTTTCAAGTGTAGTAAAATCATCTTTGTTTCACATTACGTAGATGTTGATTCGTAAAATATATTATTGCGTGTCGGAAATGGCGAAATGATGTAACAATTCAGTCCCGTTTGTTTCGTAAAGGAGTTTTAAAAGTCTAGGTGGAGACCAAGTGAGTAGTTAATTAGGCTTGCAAAATATGTCAAATTGTAGAGAAGTTATAATAAGCATGTACAGTCCCGTATTTTCGTACGAAATTCGGTACCAACGCAGAAGCTGAAAACTTACGGTGTAATGTGAAATGCTGAGATATATTCGGATCCCACTTTAAACTGTAGGTCCAGTCCCGAGTAACCTTCCTGTGTGTTTACTATTTTCTAAAGTTAAGCGATTCTTCTTATGTGATGACTTACTATTTATCCCATCATTATTCATTCCTGTCTTGCTTCTCTAACTTTTTTCTTTTTTTTCTTTTTAAACGCTTTATGTGTGAATTATTTCCGGTTTTATGGAATTCCGGATTGTTTTTCGTCTATCTTTATCACCTTAAATTCTTAATGTGTTGGTGCTGCCATCTGTATTTTGTTTTCTTAAGGTTCTTTGGCTACTTCCGGATTGCGCACACTTTTTCGGTTTTATCAGTGGTATCTGATAAGCCGTTGACAAGCTGTCACTATGTACAGGATTGCGCACAAAAAATGAGGCGATGTTGTCAGATGTAAAATGTTCTCAAGCCATTCTCACTTCTGTTGTGTTTGTATGTGTGTGTCTGTGGACTTACGCGTGTTTTTGCGGTCATTAACCTAACCTAACCTAACTTTTGATTTTGAGTAAATTGGTATGATTTACTATTTTATTTCTAATTTCTCTCTCTCTCTTCTTGTCTAAAGATAAAAACAGTTTTGCGCACAGACTTTAAAGGTATCAAAGTGGCAACGTTCGATCAAAATCTGTGCGCAAAACAGGTCAGTAAGATTTGTGCGCAATCCTGGATCTAAAGTGTGCGCAATTCGGTTGCGGCGTGTTCTTTGATTACTTGTGCCTAGTGACAAGAATTCCTCCTCTTCTGAAATAGTATACGTTATACTTCAAGAACTGCAGTTAATGTTGGGCTAATTGGGGAGTATATTATTATACTGAATCAAAATGGAAGGAAGGTAACTCGCCTCAAAATAGAGAAGAGGCAGTTAACGACTTTAGAATAATAATAGACAATTTAAAATGGGTCTGCACTGGCGTAGACAGGGGAAATTTTGAGACCTTCAAATGATAGCGGTAGCCGGACAATTGCGATGACGGACAATTGCGATGAACACAGAAGTGAAAGGGCGGATGGACAATTGCGATGATATTTTAAGTCTTCTATCAAATTGAAGGGTGACTTAACACCCCGTACAAGATCTCTTACAAGAGAATTATGTGAAATATTGATATTTTCGAATAGAAGACTGATTCCTCTTATACTTCCTCCATGTTTGAGGCTAGCAAGCGGTGCCCCCTCTGATATTTCTGGAAAGAGTTAATGCAATTCGAATTGTGAAATTGTATAAATATTTTATAACAAAAAGTATTGTTTTCTGTGTCTTACAGAAAGTTACAGTAACTATTATTATTATTAATAATTGAAGTAGGGTTACATTTAAGCTTACAGTCTATTTTACACTGATTATCAAACTATAAAAAACAGCTTTTTGTCCTACAAGAATTAATGTTAAGTATACAGTTATGCAAATTGTATAATAGCCGCCGCTTCGCGGAAGACTCATCCGTGAATGAACTTACAAATACATGCACTTTTTTAAAAAAAAACATAAGTAGTAGTAATAGTGATGTTATAATAATAATAATAAATCCAATAATTGCAGTAATAATAACAATAATAATATTAATAATATTATTATTACTACTATTATTAATAATAATAAAAAATCTGTGACTTTGCCCCCCTGAGAAAAAATCCTGTGGGCTCCCTTGCTGGCAAGATAGCTTGTAAACGTACTTGTATTATAACCACTTTTAGGTTACGTTACGTTAGGTAAGTTAGGTTAGGTTAGGTTAGGTTAGTCATCCTGAACGTCGCAATTGTCCTACCATTAATTTGTAAAACGTCCTTCACCGTCAAAATCATCGCAATTGTCCGTGATATTGGCTTCATCGCAATTGTCCGCCATCGCAATTGTCCGTGATTTTTGGCTTCATCGCAATTGTCCGCCATCGCAATTGTCCTAGACACAATGAAGGCAGTAAAGAACTCTGAAAAAAAACGAAGTGGTAAATGCAAACGCAAGCCCGATTACTATATTTGGGAGTGAAAAGTTTGAAATACACGAGATATTTTATGGTGCATCTCTCTTGTATCTTGTATCCAGAACTCAGCTATGTGATATCCACTTATACATTTCCAACCTCTGCGTACGCTAATGTTGGCATTTAATAATATTCTTCTGTTACACGTAAGATTAGACTGATTTAAATAATTGCTTGTTAGTGTATAATGAAATATTTGTTGCTATAAAGCTAATGGTATCTAATTCTTTCAGGACAACAGATGAAAAGATGGTGTCAAGGATTATCCAGCTGAATGGTAAGTGACAATGAATTTTATTTTACTCCTAGTATACCGTGCGTACAGATTTTGGCATATTCTAATGTGCGCTGCAAAATACGTGGCGAGTGACAACACGAAAATTATAGGCGAGGAACACTTTGTCCTTTATAAATGTACTGAAGGAATACCAAAGAAATTCCAAAATATTTGGTGGGGGGAGGGATCCGTCAGCATTTTCGTGACGAAGTTGGGGTAACTTCGTCATCTCTGCTTACGTTCCTAGCAGGTCAAAATTACTCCCATGAAGTGGTAATATCGTCACGCTTCCACGACCGTTTCTCACTTTCCGATCAGTCGTAAAATCTCCTGCACCTGATCGGATGTATAGTTCTGATATTTCCGATCATCAACTGCCTTCTTATATGTCCTTGGCATCGTGCACGAGAAAATGCTGCAAACAGCGCCAAAGCACAATGCACTTGCACACAACACACTTCCTCCCTTGATGTCCGCTCCACAACTGCACGTGTGTTGCTTCACACTCCCTTTGTTCCAACAGCATGTGACTCCTACCGACATCTATTGGTCTCATGACGAAGTTACCCTCAAAGACGAATTTACCCCGTAGTCTTATTGATAGGAGTGACGGTGGTACAATTGGTAGGACATCTTGACTGCCACACTGTAGACCCTGGTTCGATTCCAGTGGTGGCTGATTACGGGTTAGAATTTTCCCACCAATTACCTGCTTGCAGAGGCTCTCGGTTGGTTGATTGAAATTATACTATGGGTTCGTCAACACTTAGGTATAGGCACCAGAGCCTGGAGTTACCGGAGTGTATGTAGTACGTGGAATTGAGTTTGGAATTTGGGTGCCTTCTCACAGGCTACCCCTTACTTTCAGGGGTGAAGTCGAGAGTATATGGCGGTCTACGCTGTATATCCTCTTATTAATCGTACTCATTATCGTATAACTTCTGCTGCAATGCTTTTTCTACTTGCGTTTCGTTGATTTAGGTAATTTGGGCACAACTCTAGTGAGCTTGTTGAGAACTACCTTTTGTTGCAAAACTAAACGTAGAAATTTCACATTACATGACTTGAGATTTCGATTTATCGAGTAACTGTGATACGAAAGTCTCAACAGTATTCTTGTTTCTATTTTCCACATCAATTGGCTGCAAACTATAAACGCTCAAATCGTTAAACGCGACAATTGAGTAATACAGTTTTAAACACGGAAAGAACGGGAAAAAATGTTGCTTCTTCTGTTCATTTTCTCGGATTCTTAATTTACGTAGATTCCCTTATTCATTTCTAGTGCAATTAGCAATGTTATTAAAGTTATTAATATACAAACTGATAATTCACAAAAACCAAAATTAACAAGGAAATAAAATACAACCACATTTTATGCGTTTCATATTTTTTATTGTAAAATGTATTCTCTACTTTAATATGCCTCTTTCATGGGTATGTATAATCATCATCATCGTTAATATACTACCACGAATGAAATTTTTGTAGAAGTTAAATGATTTGATCTTTACATTTAATAGCAACATTATCCAAAGTCAATGGATACATGGTCTCAATTTAACGTTTCAAGAAACTTAATTTACACCCTCTGGAAATTTTGGGACTACAACACCTTTTAACACCCCCAGCGGTCCTGGGTTTAGGTGAAGTATCCAGATATACAGGGTGGGGCAGAAAAACCTGACCATTTTTAAAATTATACAACATAGTAAAAAAAGATCATCTTAATTCATGTACTAGCCATACATCCTTATGTATGCTATTATTTTTGAAAAAAAATACACCTACATTAAGTGTGGAAAATGACCTCTTGCAAATGGCGCCCATTTTGGTCCACACTCTGCTGGTGTCGGTCGCTGAAACTTCTACAGCTCCATGATCAAAATGGGCGCCATTTGCAAGATGTTTTTTGATGTATTTTTTCCAATAATAATAATAATAATAATCACTAGGGGAGGGATTTTAAAGTGCAAAATTATGGTGGGGAAAGGGAAAAAAGGTTCTGAGAAAGATTTTTAAAAAGGTGAAAAAATGTGCTGATAAAATGCCTTTATTCAATGCTCTCTTTTTCTGCGCCTTCTGTATATAAAGCGCGCGGACCGCACAGAGAGTTGTGGTTCTGCCGAATAGGTTTTGTTGAAGTTTATGATTCTCTCGCGGGTTTTGCTACATTATGTTGGGAACTATTGGGGCTGCAATTATTATATTATTCTATTTTATAGCTCTCGTTCTGCTCTACAAAATTAGATTATAGGATGTTATGTAGCTGCTTATGAAGAGTAAAAATCGTATATTTTTCTGTCCATTTTTTTAACAAAGCATGAAAGAAAAGGATGGGAATAGATGCTGAAGCATCAGGGAAGGAGTTTAAAGGGGATGAATGTTCTAATCTCAGGAAAAGGTGTAACGAAGTGTGTTCATTTTACTTGATTTCATGTCCTAAAATACATATCTATAACGGTCGGTATGAAAACAGCTATATTTTTGGAAAGGTGCTGCACCTTAAAATCCATCCCCTAATAATGGCATATATATGGCTGTATGACTGGTACATGAATAGAGACAAACTGTTTTTATTTACTGTGTTATATTATTTTTAAGAAATGGAACATGTTTCTGCCTCGCCCTATACTAAAATCTCGAGCGAGACTGACAACAAGTCTTGAGTCAGTCATGACTCATGAGTTACACTACATTTTGTGTTAAGCGCTGCTTAAGTTCATGATGTAGCCGCCAGTTTAACAAGACTGCCTGCACAATCGTGGGCGGTGCTAATAAACTGCTTTGTCATAAACGACCAACAACTTCCCAAGAAGGTAATCTCTTCTTCCACAGTTCTCGGGATCTTCCTTGTTAAGCATAACTTGTTAAACAGGAACTTTTTTTATGGCAACATTGTCTAAAGTAGCAAACCTCGTTTTCAGCAACTTTCCCTGAAACCGCGCCAAAATGTAATTACAATAAGCCACTCTGTTTCTGGAAGCAACCTCTAACAAAGTTTCTCCAGAACTGTTGGAATCGCTTTAAAAACGAAAGTACCTTGTAGTTCGCGGAGCAACAGTGGTACAATGGTTACATTTCTGCACACAACAAGAGTTAATTATTGCGTTCAACACGGTCGGTTGCTGCCAATTGTGTTGTCAAGTGCATGCGCTCAGTGTGGCCAGCTCCTAAACTATGTCCTTAAGTTGCTCACTCGAGATTGAGATCTAGTGTTGCATTGTAGGTAAATTGTCTCTGTAATTCCACTATAATTATTGAGGATGTTAGAGAATGGGTTGCGTGGATGGAGTTATGGGGTTACCACAGAAGTTTTAATTCGTCTTTTGTTCTGTTGAAAGCTGCGGGTGAGTGCACTCAGTAGAGCGTCTTGACTGTTACGGGGTAGAAAGGGCTACGATTATCGGGGTGGGTATCATAAGCTCTGGGGTTCAGCTTGCCTCTAGTGGTAGCAGCCTGGAGAGTAGAGGCTTCCAGAGCGTGGTGCTCATCACGCCACCACCAAAATGGCCGAGACTGTATAGATGTGGAACCCCACCTCTACGTCCCTCTCTATACCTTCATGGCAAGCTGCAATGCACAGGGGATAGCTTTACGTCTTTAGTTTACATTTCAGTCCTTCTAGACGCCACTCCACTCAAAAATATGTGGAAGACAGCTGACGATTATGTTTTTGTTATTTTTGGGGAGGGTCATAGTTCCATACAAAAAAAAAAAAACATAACTGGCCGGCCTCCCCGATGGTGTAGTGGTAATGCTCTTGTCTTGTAATTAATGTTCCAGGCTTCGATACCCGGTGGAGCACATAATGGGTAGGATCCAGCTTAAACTCCAGGTCCAGTCCTAATTAGCCTATCTGTGCATAAAGTGGACTTCAAACAAAATTTCAAATAAGAACAGCCATGCACAAGCCGGGGTTCTAACCTGGGACCCCTTGCATCGTATCGCTTTGTGCTAACCACTCCGCCATGGAGGTCGGCATCGAGTTTTTAATGTTTTCTAGGGAGATGAGGCAAATGTTGGAAATCAGAAAACTTAAAACCAAAATAAATTGCAATATGAAATAACACGTGTTACGTTCCCCGGAATATTCTCAAAGGATCAACTTACGTTTATTCCTCAACGTCGATCATGAGACTTATCAGCCTACTTTGAAGCCCTCAGGTAGTGGGAAATCAGATAAGGATATGTTTGCGTAAACCTTACTAACTCTCGCACACAAAAAATATATTTAGATGCCAGTTGATGTTAATATATTACATTTACACTCGCAATTAAACTCCTTATTAGAAACAAAATTGTATTAAGATCATAATTGTTCTTGATACACAAATTAACACATTCACATTTCCAAAATCACTTCCATTATTCATTCATTCATTCATTCCTTTATTTGGAACCTAACAGCTTTTATGCCGTTTTTTGTCCATAACAATACACATATAAAATGTACACAATTGTTTTACATTAAAATTATCAGTCCATCCTCCCTATTTTACAGATATTAGATTTTTTTTTTTTTTTTTTTTTAAGAACACTTTGCCTTTTACAATTGTATGTTACACTTCCTTAAAAATGATAACAAACTATACCCAATTCTCACATCTGGATTAACAACTAAACTTAACAAATTTGTTGGTACTTGAACCTTTAAATTATTTAAAGTTTTATACAAGATATTTCTCTCTCTATTATATTTTGAGCATTCCAGTATTATATGTTGTGCATCTGCACTTTCCCAGCCACATTCACATTTCTTACTGTTCGTTATTCCAATTTTGGATAAATGTTGCCTAGTACACAAATGCCCCGTTCTCAGTCTATTAATTAATACAATTACATTTCTTGTAGCACTTACATGATGAAACCATGGTTTTTGTGTTTTGAATTCAGCAAATGGTCTGTATGATTCTCCAACTGTTGTAAGTTCATTTCGACACCAATCAAACCATTCATTCAGAATTTTCTTCTTTACTCTAGGGAGAAGATCCGTATAGTATAATGATAAGTTCGTAATATTTGGAAGACGCACTGCTTTCTTTGCACATTCATCTACATGAGAATTACCTGTAATATTACTATGAGCTTTAACCCAAGAAAACTCAATGGTTTTTCCAGATTTTTGTATTGTTTGAACTAATTGTATGCAATTTATAATATAAGGGGATAATTTGTGAAGACTCTTGTAAGAAGATTTAAGAGCCTGTAATACACTTTGCGAGTCAGTAAGTATTAAGAACTTTTGTAAATTTAATTTTTGGACATATATTAAAGCTTGGTAAATTGCGTAAGATTCTGCTGTAAATATTGAACAGTCTTGTGGAAGCCGAAATAATAGGTCTGTTTTATGTTGTGGATCGTACACTGCACATCCAACTCCTGACTCACTTTTAGATCCATCTGTGTATATGAAATAAAAACTTGGCCATTGAGTAAAATATTCCGATATGTGCGAATAACGAGGGAAATGAATATTATCCAGAGACTGTTGAGGATAATCTAATGAAAAAACAGGCCGTGAACGCATCTGTAGAACATCCTGGTATTCTTGACAAAACGAATTATACAATTCTATCCACATAGCAGATTTTCTGTTTGTTATTTTTCCCGTTTCATATAAGTGTATCACATTTGTTAGTACATTGTTGAAAGGATGCTCACAATATGATTTCACTTTGAAGAGCATATTTGCTGCTAACATCTTCTGTCTACATGAAATGGAACATTCACCCGCTTCCATGTATACTACTACGTTTGGAGTGCTGTTCATAACGCCTAAGCATCTTCTCAAGAATTTCCTCTGTATGACATCAATGGAATTCAATTTTCCTTCTGTCAAATTACACATTGCCAGTAGAGAATAATCTATCATAGGCCGAAAATAATTCTTGTAAAATAAAAGCATAACTCGAGGATGACATCCCCACTGAGTATTTGCTATTGCTTTGAACAAATTAAACACTTTTTCTGATTTGACTTGTATTGCTTTAATTTGGTCCTTCCAAGTTAGTTTTTCATCCAAGATGACACCTAAATATTTTACTCTGGATGTAATGGGAATTCTTGTTTTTCGGGACATTGAGTGAACTATTGGAGGTGTTCCCTTTTTACTAAAAATTGTAATATTAGATTTTTCCATTGAAATGGAGAGTTTTTTACTTTCAAGCCACTTTTGCACTTCCAATATTTGTTCCTCTAAAACAGGAAAATCAGTATGAATTTGTGTCGTGGACATATAGATACAGATATCATCTGCATATTGAAGATAATTGACTGTTGGAATTAATTTCCTTTTCATCCCGATCATATATATATTGAATAACAAAGGACTTAAAGGACTTCCTTGAGGTAACCCTTTGCAGGCTGAATACGGTCCTCTACTTTCACTGAAAAAGTGGAAATATACAGATCTTTTAGTGAGTAACTTCCATAATATCAAAACATAGTTGTGAGGTATTTTTAGCTGTTGTATTGTTTGGATTAGGATATTAATATCTACATTATCATAAGCTGCGCTTACATCTAAGAATGCAGCTAGTACAATTCTGTTTCTTTTCAGTGAGTCGAAAATATACGAGGAAAGAGTGATTAATCCATCTTGGCATCCTAATCCCTTTCGAAATCCTATTTGTTCGAACTGAAATATATTTTGGCTTTCTAAAAACCATTCTATTCTTTTTTGTATCAGTTTCTCAAATATCTTTCCTATAACTGACGTCAAGGCTATAGGTCTATATGATTTACCTACTTGAGGGTCTTTGCCTGTTTTTAAAATTGGAATAATCAACTGTTTGGACCAATCTTCTGGTACTTTTCCATTATTTAAGAATTTATTAAAAATTGTGCACATCGCCGTTAACGCTACATCTGGAAGGTGATTAATCATCGAATAAGTAATTCCATCCATCCCTGGAGCAGATTCTTTACTGTTGCCGATGATTTCATAGATTTCCTCTTTTGAAATTGGAGTTGCAAAACCTTTCGCCGAACGTAGTTTTGATGTGTAACTACATAATTCATTTGGTGTTTCAATTACTCCGTCTGACACCGTAGGTATGAGTTTCTGAATAAATTCAGTCTTCCAATTTGATTTTAAAGGGACCACATTTGCTGTACGAGGATTTTTGAGCGACCTAAACTTATTCCACACATATCCTAATTTCATGCTTGGGTGTAAATTTTCACAAAATAATTTCCATGATTTTCTTTTTGCTTTTATGCATAATCTCTTTGATTTGGCCACAGAGCGTCTGAATGCTATCCAGTTCTCCGGATTTGGTTGACGTGAGTATATTCTTGCTAATTCGACTCTATGTAGTTTTGCTTCAGCACACTCCTCTGTCCACCAGTATATCTTTGGGAAGTGTTGCTGACCACTTTTTATCACCCTGGGACAACTCAAGTCCATCGCAGCCGAAATGAATTTTACAAACTCCTCATATGTAATATTATCAGGTTTTAATCCATCATTCTCTGAGAAATAAATATTTAAAAGTTTAGTATAATTAGACCAATTAGCTTTGAATACTTTCCATTTGCGAATAGTTAATATTCTTTCATTTGTTGCATGGCAATAAGCCAGATAAAAATAACATGGATAATGATCGCTTGTTCTCAAGTCCACATCGGCCTCCCATGTAAAGTCTGCACAATACTTTTCTGAAATTAATGTTAAGTCTATAGATGACGGATTACTTCCATTTCTAGGTATATGAGTAGGTGAACCATCATTTATTATAGTTAACTGTTCGGCCTCCATCCATTCAACAAGAGTTCGACCCAACTTATCTGCTGCTTGTCGACCCCACAATGGGTGGTGGCAATTGAAATCTCCAGTTATGATTAATGGAGTCTTGAATGAACTAATCATAGACCTTAAATGTTTCACTGCTATTTTTTGCGATGTATAGGAAGATGGTATATAGATCGAGATAACGGTAAATATTTTATTCAAAATTTGCACTTGTATTCCCACTACTTCCACCCGATATTCTCGAAGAATCACTAAATTGGGATTAAATGATATGGGTTTGAATGCCAGACTTTCATGTACAAATATACCCACACCTTTTCCGCCTTTTTGATTAATTACTGCGTGATAATTTTTTATTTCAATTGAAACTCTTCCATCCCCCCATACTTCACATACACATATAATGAGAGGATGATGCTCTTCTATCAGTTTCATGAGTTCAAGTTTTCTTGAAGGAAACGAGCATAAATTCCATTGCACAAACAAAAACATATTTTGCATGTAATAACTTACTGATTATTATATTTAATGTTGAGCATCTTCATATGATTCAAGCTCTTCAATAAGTTTCAATAACTGTGAAGTAATATTTCCACAATCGACTAGAATATTTTTAATTCTCTGAAGATTATCATCCACAGTTATGTTCGACGTTAGTTTTGCCATAACTTGTAACAAACTAATCATTATTTGCTTTTGAGAGTCATATTGTGGGATGCTAGTCCGTAATTTTCGTTTTTCCGTTGTTGTCACTGATGTTGGACTGCTTTGGGAATTTAGTAAAATATAATCTGGTCTTTCTTGTTCGTTTTGGGTTTGAGGATTGTCACACGACTTTAGATTTTGCATACCTTTATTTTTCATAACTTCTTTACTTTTAAATATCTTCCCAAGTCTTCGATCAGAATAACTATTGTTCATGTTGTAAAGATGAGGTTGAGAAGATTTCCACGAATATAAGTTTCTTGATGTCCCTGATTCCTCATCTCTTAGAGTGGCCAGCACCTCATATCTGTTACCTGTTGTAAGTGCTGAACTTGGAGCTTGAACAAAGGAAGACTCTGCTTTAGTTGTTTTTAACTCTGGGAAATCTTGTAGTATGTTTGCATAAGAATAATCGTCTCTTTCGGTCATAAATGAACTACTAGAACTAACTTTTCTCTTTGCTTCTTGATATGAACAGCCCTCATATGCTATCACCTTCTGAATTTCTCTTTCCTCTTCCCACTTACTGCACGATCTCTCAGTTGCAAGATGATTTCCTGAGCAATTTATGCATTTAGGTACTGCAGCACATATATCATCATGTTCATAATCACCGCACCTTGGACATATCGCTTTGGACTTACAAACATCCTTTGTGTGAGAGAAACGGAAACAATTCCTGCACTGCATCACAGATTTTATTTTAGGTTGTACCTGAAATATGTTACTGAGTAGCTTTACATGCGAGGGCAACCTTTGTGATTGAAACGTTACGCTGATCAATTTGGTCGGTTTGAACTCAAATTCCCCATTTTCTTGATAAATCTTTTTTTTCATTCTTTCCATTTTGATTATTGGAATATTTCTCTCAGCCTCTGCTTCATCTTGTACTTCTTCTAAATTTATATGTAACGGTAACCCATATATTAGTCCCATTCTGTGTATAAGACTCTTCGGGATTTTGACATTTACCTTATATTTCTTCTGAAACTCTTTGTTCAAGTAAAAGTCATTTGCATCATTGGATGTTAAAAAGTAAACCTTTGCACGATTAGGACCCGATGCCTTAACAAAATTCACCTTAATTCTAGCTTCTCTTAAGTGACTACCTAACATAATAGCACTAAAGCTACCAACATTGTGTTCCACGCCTTCAACAAGAACAATATATGGGCCATCGTGCCCAGGATAAAATAAGTCATTTTTATTCACATTGTCCTTTGATTGCATTGTACGCTCTAATACGTTTGCTTTGAAAATTTTTGGAGCATTTATAGATTCCTCCTTTCCACTAACTTTTGCTCGATTTCGTTTTGAGTTCTGACTTTTTGGTTGCTTAGCAATCAATTCAACATCCATATTTTCTCCGTCTTTATTTGAAGACGTATCCTTTTTTACTTCCACTACTTCATTCATCTCCATTTGGACGTCCTCTCTGCTTTGATTAATAATTTCCTCGCTAGACATTTTCCCTCACTTGAATGAAATTTGTTGAATTTCTTACAAGCAGGAAACTTTATCTGGATGGCTCAGAGCCTTCCATGCTATCCAAATTTAACACTGATTTATCTTCTAAATCACAAGATTATTTAATATTAACTTACGTTTCAATAAATGTACTGTCTTGTAATAACACAGAACACTTTTACAATAAAAACGATGATTAAATCCACAATTTAAGCTTGAATTTGTCTGTAACTATATATATTACGCAACTAGCTAATATTTCACCACAGACTATTCCTCTCTTCCATTATTCACCAACATTTATAATATCTCTCACCTCACAACCCACAATCAAATGTTTTAAGGTTAGTCCATAACCATAACAGACTACCCAATTGAACAAAACAAATTACGTCATAATAGACAATTAACATATTAAACATATCAAACACTTAAAATGATACAATAAGTGGGTGCGTATCACACGTTTCCAAGTTATGAGCATGATATTAAATCTACTTATATCTTAGCTTCCAGAACTTACGGAAAATCAGCGATGTGCATGGATAAATATTTTATCTTATGTAAAGACGATTTGAGTGGGATTTCTGCTTGTATAAAGTCTGTAGCAATAGGTATAAGGGTCTAGGAAATTAAGGGGGCGGGGTGAAGGCCGACATTCCCCTTTAAATACATCCATATTAAAAGCACTTTGTAATCACTTTTTTATCGGATAAACTGTGTTTTTAAAACTTCTGCTCAAATATTTGTCTTTTACTCTGTTCTGCAAGTTTCGTCGACGCACTAGCAACATACACACCCCCTCCTCAACCCAATGCAATGATTTCGTTATAGCCTCATTGTGATTCTGAGCACGTGAGTTCTCTTGAACGAGGACAATTTTAAGGTTCAACAAGCAGAACTTTCCTGAGCTAGTCGGATGACAACACTGTATGTTTACTCTCGCACTGACGTATCTACATATTCATGAATGTTCCCCAACTTAGACCTACTTTACCCTGCGAACTGTTTCCGCACCCAACATGTTTAATGTCACGGAAATCGAGTGCAATATGTTTTCTCCAAATGACCTTCTGCTATATTCAACATCGGATATTCTTCCTGAGAACTTTAATTCTTGTGTAAATCCTATTTATAGGTTGCCTGGGTCAAGTGGAACTATTTTTAAGTATTTTTACTAGTATGAAGAAATATAAAATATACGAGGTATGATCGAAAAGTTGTGCAAATTTTCCTTGACTCAATCTGCGCTTGCGCGAAGATTCGTAATCTCGGTTGCCGAGACAAGAAGCACTGTTTCTTTCGGCATACTTCCAGCAGGATATGTCCTTGTTGTTCTTAGGCTGGTCGAACAAATTTTTGCTTTCAGTATTGATATCTCTGCTTCTTTAGGCCAATTGCGGCTATGAGGATGAGAGAAAATGAATGAGTTGATAATCACTAGGGTTCGTATTTTTATGACATCATATTTTCCCAGGGGCTGATTTTCTGTTTGTTAAGTTAGTTTAAGCAAGTTTCTTGGTGTTTTGAAATGACAATAACACTGTTTTTATTGGTCATATAAATGCATATATCTACTATATTTTCGGTTTAAAGCATATTATATCCCAAAAGTGTGGAATAGTGCATATTATGGCCCAAAAGTGTGGAATAAATATTTTCATGTTCAACACACAGTACTTCCAGTGATTAAAAAAAATTCCTGGCTTGTTTCGCAAACTTATCTAAACGACGGATTTTGTTTTTCAATTTGTTTTATACCTTGGTTGGAAAACAACCAACGGTGTATTTTTCCTGGACGTGCTTTAAAAAATAAACACTGAATGTTTTCCAATCGTTCTTTTCGTTGTCCGCAATCCGCTTAAAGATTGTTAGGCTATTGTTCATTCCTTATCGTTAGCTGTTCTACCCCTCCCCTCCCCTCCCCTTCTATACACGGCAACCAGAAAGCATTGGGAGTGTACGTTATTTTCAGTGAGGAAATGTATCAGTGCCAAGGAAGGGAAGAAAGGAATTTCTGAGAGAGTTCGGTGAAACGTTTTTCAGTACTGGTGGCCGAATTTTATTTTGTAAATTGTGTGAAGTGAATGTTATTGCTGAGAAACGCTTCACAGTGCAACAACACAGCAATGCAGCTAGACATAAAAACTGTGTCAATAGAGAAATGGACAAGGAAAGAAGATAACAATTGCTGTTTGAGAAACCACAAAACAGCAAATCTCTAGCTGACAATCTATCGAGCGAGTTTTGCAAGGATCTCTGTGAAATGGTGGTTTCTTCAAATATGCCGTTGCACAAATTAAATACTTGTAATTTCCGTAAGTTCTTGGAAAAGTACACCGTCCTTCCCTATCAACGCTAAGGAAGAAGTATCTTACATTATAACACCATTAATCCTTGTTTCCATGATATGAAAAACTCAATATGCTGACCAAGGCAGTAATTTATTTTATTATAAAACATAAACTAAACGTAACGTTTCAACCTTCTAGCAAGGTCTTCTTCAGACTCTGCTCCAAGTACAAATGTAACAAGATACAAAAACAGGATGATATATATACACAAACATTACTCCCCTCCAGAATATTAGAAAGTTGTTCTAGAACATTACTCCATTCCAGAATATTAGAAAGTTGTTCTAGAACATTCTAGCAGGTGGCTTTACCTTGTCAACTGTACTTTCACCTAAAAGGCTAAACATATTTACTTCCATATAGAATGTGGTTGGACTCTTTATCTCACGCTCTTTTTCCTTCATTCTTCTTCTTTCTTCACTCCTCTTTCTCTCTTGTCCTTTCCACTCTTTCTAACACCTTCTTCCATCTTTGTTTAACTTCAGTCCCCCATTCCAGTTCATTGTGTCTTCTTCACCTTTCTTCTCTATTTCCTTGGCCTCCTTCCTTTTTCTCACTAGTATTCTCTTCTCCCTTCCTATCTGCTTAGCCTCATCCCACTCTATGTCATGTCCTGTTTCTCTCGTGTGTTTAAATATCGCATTCCTCTCTCTCTTAAGTCGTACATCATCCCTATGTTCTTTCAACCTGTCTTTAAGCCTCTTTTTCGTTTCTCCTATGTACACACACTGACATTCTTTACATTTCACTTCGTAGATAATCCCTTCCTCTTCCTCTTCTGCGTTTTCTTTTTTCTTGTTGCATTCTTATGTATTCTTAAGATGCTTCTCCCTCCCTTCCTGTAAGTTGTAATGCCCTTTTTCCTAAGCACTTTGTATATCTTTTCTGTGGTCTTCCCCATACTCCTTATTCCAAACCTCTATGGGTTTCTATAGACGAAACAAGTGATGTAGATGGTAGATACGTGGCTAACGTTGTAGTACGAACTCTGGAACATGAGGGTCCTGGACAAGTATTTCTCTTGACGTGTGAGATCTCGGAAAGATTGAATAGTTCATCCATCGCTGTTGTGTTTGACACTGCAATGAAGTTGTTGTGGCCAGGTGAAATAAAACGAGAACATGTACTCTTGTTTGTTACGGACGCTGCTCCTTATATGATTAAAGCAGCGAAAGAACTACAGCTATTATATCTCAAAATGGTGCATTTAACATGCCTCGCACATGCACTACATAGAGTGGCAGAAGAGGTTCGCGTGAATTACCTTAATGTAGATAAACGTATTGCAAACGGAAAACAATATATTTGTTAAGTCTCCGCTGCGAGTGCAGAGGTTTAAGGAAGAGGCGCCATCACTATCCCTCCCTCCAGAGCCTGTCATAACACGCTGGGGAACGTTGCTACAAGCTGCCGAGTACTATTGCACAAACTATAGCGATGTTAGCAAGATCTTTCATAATTTAGAGAAAAGCGATTCATCCTCCATAAAAATCGTGCAAGACTTGTTTACATCCAGCCTGGCATCAAATTTGGCCTACATATGTCCAATTCCTGCATCATAGCAACGTCCATCACTCGCCTTGAAACCGCAAACATGCAATTGTGTGATGCATTACGCATTGTAATGGAAACATCTTTCTCCTTTTCTCTCCTTCTCCTTCTATTAAAAGTGAGAGCGAGAGAGAGAGAGAGATAGAGGAGGAAGTGAAAAAAGGAAAGAGAGAGAGAAAGAGTAAAGAGAAGTTCTTTCTTTCTTTTCTTTCCTTCTTTCTTTCTTCTCTCTCTTTCTTTCTTCCCTTCTTCGACTTCTCTCTCTCTCTCTCTCTCTCTCCAGAAGAAAGAGAAAGAAAGAAATAATCTTTTCTCTTTCTCTTTTGAAGATGAATTATCGTGAGCACAGAGTGAAGCAGCTGACAAAGTAAATGCAAAATTGAAAAGTGTGCTTCAACGAAACCCTGCATGTTCAACCCTTTGTAAAATTTCTGACGTTCTTTGGGGAAAAGATGTGCAAGTGGGCGAAGATCTAGCATTTTTCCGAATGCTCCTGTTACGTCATGTGAGCTGGAAAGAAGTTTCTCCAGGTATAAGACTGTGCTTGCGGACAACAGATGGGCATTCAAATTTGATAATTTGAAAATGCATGTTGTAATTCAGTGCAACCGTAGTGATGGGGATGATGTGATATAACGTTTTTTTTTTTTTTTTTTTTTTTTTGCTTTTTCTGCACTGTACATTTCAAACAGAGCCGGAAGATGTCCTTGCAAGTTTCACTTTCTTGTAATCCTTTATTTTAGAAAAGCATCCTTCTTCTCAATAATTACCCCAAATATTATTCGTGCGTGTATGAATGAAAATATATGTAATATAGTTTGTTTTTGGAAATTGTGTTTCATATATTTTTTAAATGTCGTCATTTAAAATTTTACATATATCCTATTCGTCATATTTTCAGTTTTTAAGGCCATATTTTGCTAATTTTAAGGGCATAAGTGCATGCATGTTACAGAAGTGTTTTATGTCATAAAAATACGAACCCTAATAATGACAAAGATCTGGTATTCTTGCTTTTGCAAGTCTTAACACTATTGTTTGAACATGAATATACATTGTACAAGACGTATTACAGTTGTTTGTGTTGACGCCTCATATTTGCGTGCACAACACGACAACGAAATTTGACATCTATGCAAGGCGCTGTTTCCACATTATGAGAAATGTAGCGAAGGTTAAGACAGGAATTCCTGGTTCCGGCACACGACGTGGCAACGTTGACTGTGTATGATAGCTTAGTTCAATGGCCAATACTACCTCCATAGGAATTACAATAAACTATTGTAAAACCAAACCATTATGAGAAATTTGGCAACAGCATACATGCTTTGCGACACCTAATTTCGTGTCTCTTAGTGTAGGAAGGAACACAACTCCATCTAGTATTGACACTGGCCGATATCAGGAAAGGAATTGAAGAATAGCTTGGCCAACATTTAATTTTCTTCTAAAGCGCGAAATAGTGGAAACAGAGAGAGAGCTCACACTATTCACAGCATCCTAACCAAACACTTCCTGACTTAGAAGACCTTAATGCAAGCAAAGAGGTAACAGAAGAGCGCTTTTCGCAACTTCAAAGTGCTTCCGGGAGATTCTCAGCGACTTAATTAAGTGTAGAGAAAACGAAAGTAAATCAGGTGATAGGTTATCTCGCTAGCAGAGAATTCGATAAAAAAAGAAGGAGATGTTATAAAGGAGAAGAAAAAAAGAGGAAAGGGTAGAGAGCGTTTGCAATAAAAGTACCAAAATGAAGAATGTGATTTGCCAGAGAGAGAGGGGGGAGGAGGACCGGAGAAAGCCCTTTGGTTGAGGAATGAATCTGCAAATGGGAGACTGAGAGAGAAAGAGAGAGAACATGGGAGTAATAGAAACTGTTAATCTTTGAATTGAGGGTCTGAGAGGGTGAGAGGGGATGAACGGGAGGGAAGGAAGAGAAAGAGTTTGATCTGGCGAAAGGAAAGCAAGAAGTAAAGCAAGAGAAGATGAGCAACCAAAGGATTGACAGAAGGAAAAACTGCAGAGAGGGGGTGGGAAAGAAGGACATAGAATTTCCAATTCTTCTTTGCTCAGTTTTCTTATAAATTCCCCTCCACGACCAGATCGTCCTTTTTTTCTCAGTCCCTCCTTCCTTACCCCTTCTTGAATGAAAAAGATTTTCCTCAGGTACTTAAGAAAGTGGTTCCAAATGTTCTTAAGACTGACTGACGTTGCCAAAGAAGGGGTTGAAGAGGAGTGGGAGGATGGTGAGAAAAAAATCTTACCGAAAAAAGCGCTTATCAATTTCCAGAAAGTCGTTATCGTGAACTAAAGGAAATTAAAGACCCTTATATACCCCTTCTTTTATTTCCCGAAAAAAGAAAAAAAAAAGATGGAAAGTTCTCTAGATCCACCCTGACGAGAATCCTCCTCCATTCTAAGAGGGGTGAAAAAGAGGGGTGGGGGAGGGTTTTTACGACTTGTAAATGTAAATGAGGCAAGAGAGTTACAAAACTCTTATCGCTATCAAAATGTTGCAGTCAGTGAGTCAAGGGGGGGCTTATGCCCTCCTCTCTCTCCCTCTCCGCCGCCGCCTTCGATAACAAGCTCCTTTCTGGAATCTGATTGGCTTCTGACGATCCATTACGTCACGCCGCGGTGGAGCAAAGATAGCTCAGAAATCATAATGGGTAGCATCCCTTCGCATTTCGCGGAATTCCATCAGAATCACGTGATTTATGCCGGCCAATAATGAGAGAGGAGTGAAGACACGTCATTAGGGACGGAATAGCATCAAAGGATACAAGGAAACGTAAAGACAAATAATCAATCAAAATAACGGATTTGAGAATATGAGCAGGTTAATTGAGTGAATGGAATAATGGAATTTCGATAATAGTTTCGTAATGATATTAAGTCAAATAATGCAATGCTTACTATACAACATACTTGCACACAATCCTACAGGCAAAATCTACCGTATTCAAATAGTGTACGAGCGGCTAGCGTATTAACTTGGAGATATATGCTAACAGCACCAAATCTGACCTGCCTAACCAATTCGCGTATGCATCTAATAGCAGAATAAGCATGCGAATAGGTTAGGCACGTTAGGTTTAGTGCATATGCGTACGCAGATTCTTTGATTGAGGGGGTGGGGATAGTAAAAGCCTCAAGGAAAGATCAATCGGGACAAGAAAAGTTGTAAGGTCGTCACCTTGTAATGAAAGGGTCCCTGGTTCGATACCCGGTGAATCCCACATGGTGGACAGTTGCGGCAAGGCAGTATGTAGTGACATGAACCTATCGAGAGCATTGTGTTGCAAAATCTATAGAGAGAGGTGGTTGGGGGGGGGGGAGAAGTTTGTCCTAATTAAGTTAACAACTTTCCTTCTTTATCCGTATTCAAAGAAGAAAACAGAAAAGTTGCTTTTACCGATGCGTTGCTGGTGAATGATGAATGACCAAACTTCGCGCAATTGCTTCAACCTGCATATTTAACTTGATTTTTTTCTTCGCGGTACGCCCCTCTATTTTTATTTCCTCTCCCGACGTAGCACGTGACGCATAAAATTTTGAGGTGGCTCGGTTGAATAAGTAACGCAGCAACTTCCGACCTTTTAGCGGTGCGTAATTTGAGTTTCCGCCACATAACATACAGAATTCAGGAAGTCGCGGGAAGCGATCGAATGGCACACGGGAAGGAGGCAGCCACCACAGGTGGAGTGGTGGTCGGGTGGGTGAAGAAGTGCACGTGCGATTTCTGAAGTCATTAGCATCATTACATTGATTTTCTTGGTGCTTGACGTCTTTATTGATGGCTAAAACCTTTAAGTTTGTTACACTTTACTGTTTGCTTCAATCCACAATTTTGTTATGCTTTACTGTTTGCCTCAATCCAGAAGTTTGTTACACTTTACTGTTTGCCTCAATCCAGAAGTTTGTTACACTTTACTGTTTCCCTCAATCCACAAGTTTGTTACACTTTACTGTTTGTCTGAATACAGAAGTTTGTTACACTTTACTGTTTGCCTCAATCTACAAGTTTGTTACACTTAACTGTTTCCCTCATTCCACAAGTTTGTTACACTTTACTGTTTGACTCAATCCACAAGTTTGTTACACTTCACTGTTTCCCTCAATCTACAAGTTTGTTACACTTTACTGTTTGCCTCAATCCAGAAGTTTGTTACACTTTACTGTTTCCCTCAATCCACAAGTTTGTTACACTTACTGTTTGTCTGAATACAGAAGTTTGTTACACTTTACTGGTTGCCTCAATCTACAAGTTTGTTACACTTAACTGTTTCCCTCATTCCACAAGTTTGTTACACTTTACTGTTTGCCTCTATCCACATCACAGGTCCCATCACCATAGACCTCACTGCTGGTTTCCAGGGCCTCTCCGATGTCGTAGTGATAATTGATTGGTTGATTTACTCTATTTTACTTCGCTTTTCTGCCACCGTTGGCTAATTGCGAAGATGGCGATGAGTGATGATGTGATAAAATTGATGTTTGGACACTCGCAAACATACATGCCCAAGCCAGGATCGAACCCGGGAACCCTGGTGTCGTAGCGCGATGTGCTAACCACTCCGCCACGGAAGTCGGTTGCGTAGTGGTAACACCGTCGCCTTGTAAGCAAGGGGTCCCGGCTTAGATTCTCGGTGGAGGCACATAGTGGTCCGGATCCCACTTTGAACTGTATGTCCGGTCCAAATTAGCATTTCTGTGCATCAACTGAACAAATAAATTTAACTCGACTGTTGGGAATTGGTGACCAAATGCTGTAAGTGGTCCTGTACTACATGTTTGTGTGTGTCCAGTCATCAATTGTCGCCTAATCATCAACCATACTCGTCGTCGCGATCACGCAAAAGTGACAGAAAAGAGAGAGTAAATAACAAAAAATACTTCGCAAAATAGCAAGCTCACCGCCAGAGCCCACTAAGGAATATAACCTCTCCCGTTGAGAAATTTAAAAGGAAGACTACAGAGAAGAAGTCTAGTGAAAATTCAACCCCCAAAGGGACCCGCATAACTCTACAGCGTTGAAGTGAATTGCCAACCCAGGCCCCTCCCTCAAAGCATAGTATATAGACCTCGAGATGGACCCTCCAATCATGCAGGCAAGCATTACTTTCATTATGGGATGGGATATAAAGATATTGTTTTCTATACTGGCACAGTATTTTGACAGGTATCAGAAACGGGATAGAAAACGAAGTGAAATCTTGATGGGTAAACCCAGTAAGCTTCTAACCCCTGCTGCGTCATGTATTGCTTAGACTTCACTAGGATACTGATGTTTGAAGCGACATGGGGATAGGAAATATATCTGAAGGTCTATCACAAAGCTTGTTTTAATTCTAGGTACCCATTCCGAATAACGACTGATAAGTTCTCGAATTTATATTGAATTTGTAACGACATCTAGAATGTATGGAAAACACAACTTCACAAGAAGATTTTTTTGCCAAGTTGGTGAGAGTGAACTAGTCTGATTTCCAGGGCTCGACATCCCTGAGGCAACATCCAGCTTGGGAGGCCACACTCTCTATCAACCACCTCGACCACCAGCACCCCACAACCGATCCCTTCTTGGACATATAAGAATTCTTGAATTTTATGAACGCTGACCCGGAACCTAAATCCGTGCGTCATTGGTGGGTCTCTCCAAGGTACGTCCCTTGAAGGATTAAGGTGGATTGGTTCTTGTCAACCCGTTCGCCCTAGTAAATAAGGAAAAGGTAGATAAATAGTGCTTTTAGCCTTTGTAAGGCATTTAGTAGGCCTATTATATTAAATTCGCCCCCCCTTCCACCCAGGAAGCATTTACACGCCCTCGCGTTTCTCCGACTCCAATCAGAATGCGTAATCGACATGAGACATCTCAACCTAACCTATTGTTTTGGGTCAGGTGTGGGGCACATCCAGCTGCTAACAGTCACTAAAACTAGTTGCTAAGAGCTCTAAACCTGGCCCGCGTTATTGTAGCGGGGAGGGCAGGTTTTGATGTCTTAACAATTTTAAGGACTGCTAGTAGTTTGATGTATCCCACACCAAACCCCTATCATTTTACTTCTTACCTAACTTGAATATCAAGGATAGCATATGAAGAGAGTGCTTTACGAAAATAATTAAACTAAATCTGTAACTATCTTTTTTCATTGGTTAGAAGAAACATTACAGCGGTTAAAGTTTCTTTCCAATTAACACTAAATGCTCTTTGATACAAAGAACATATCCTTCACTACTTTCGGCCAAATTCACCTAGGACCGAAAAGCCCTCCACCTTCCGGCACGGAACATTAAAAGCCAGTTCGAAAGACGGGTTCTTCAAAATTGCAAAAGGGTCGACCGGGCGAACCTCGTGCAATTTTCAACAACGGTCAGATGATTTGATGAGCTTCTTTCCCTCTCCATATTTACCCAGCTAGACATATTGAACGGTTAAGGGATCAGGTCTTCCCCGGGACCCGGCGTTTAGCTAATGCGACACGAGGTCCCTTCCTTTCTCCAGTGCTTCTTCATAATGCAGGCCCTCCTGGCCAGGTGACCTCCGAAGCGGTATCGCTTTACACACAACGCTTTTAGGCTGGGGAAGTGGCAAAACAAGCCTTTCTAGTTAACACCAGTGGCGAGCAAACATGTCAATGGGAACTTCTTCCCCATTAGTTTTGTGTTCGGTTTATTTTCTGAGGGTGGGCGCCCACCGGGAGGGTCAACGGGGTTACTTGCCCACCTGGAATAATGAATAATTTCTACTTTTTCTTTCAATGTGTCTTCTCTTGTAGCTTTACTTTTCTCGTATCTTCTTTCCAGCTTTAAACAGCTACTCACTGGCGTACGCAGAGGGGGGCTGATTGGGCTACTGCCCCTCCCGAAATTATTAAGAAATGAGAATTTTTAAATGAAAGAAGTAAATAATTCTGGAAAAAACAAAATGGTAACTGAAACCCAGTCTCAAAATGACACCCAATTTTTGTCTTTGAACAAACTTTACGACGAGGATTAGAAATGATAATTATGAAATATGAAATATTAATTGTATTATAACTCTCTCTCTCTCTCTCTCTCTCTCTCTCTCTCTCTCTCTCTCTCTTTGTTTTTCTCTCTCGTCTTACTTTCCGTTTATCTCTCGCTTCCTTATTGTTGTTTCTCTCACTTCTATTTTTCTATTTCTCGCTCTCTGTCCTTTCTTGATTTCTCTTCTTAGTTTCCTTCTCTCTCTCTCTCTCTTTATTGTTGTTTTACTCTTTCTCGTTTCTTCATCTCCCTCTCTCCTTCCCCTCTCTCTCATTTGTTTCTTTCCTGTTTCCTTCTATATTTTTCTCCTTTTCCCTTTCTTTAATTATCTTAGTTTCTCTCACGCGCCAACGCTTCTCCATCCCTTAGAACGCTTCTGTCTTCTTCTGACTTTTGAATCACCCTGTATGTATTAGTCAAGTGACAAGAATAAAATATGTCGACCTCTGTGGCGGAGTGGTTATCACAGAACGCTACGACGTCAAGGGTCCCGGGATCGACTGATTGAATTGTCTTTTTAAATCCACTTTATGTGGATCCACAGTAAAGCTAATTGGGACTGGACCTACAGTTTAAAGTGGGATCCGAACCAATATGTGCCTCAACAGGGTATCGAACGGTTCTGAGTTTGAATCCCGGCTTGGGCATGAGTGTTCTTCCTGTGTATCCATGAATTTCATCACGTCATCCCCATCGTCGCGATTAGCCAAAAGTGGCAGAAAAGCGATGCAAAATAAACTAGATCAACCTAAGTATAAAATTGATTGATTTTTAGCGTCGATTTTCTGCCACTTTTGGCTAATCGCGACGATAATGATGAGTGATGAAATTGATGAAGGGACAAAGGAAACTAATGCCAAAGCCGGGATTCGAACCTGGGATCCCCTGGCATCGTGGAGCGCTCTTATAACCACTCTGTCCAAAGTATAAGGTTATTGTCATGGGGAGAATGTAATCCCCAGCAGAAAAATGAAAAACCTTTCTTCTTTACATCAATAGTGACAAGCCTATTGTATAAAGTTGTTATTCTTGACTCAGAAAATTTTCCATTTATGGAATGAGGTCCGGTCTTTTTCGATATTACAGAGAAAGAAATTTCATCGAGAGGCTGCGTTCATCGGAGTATTTTCTCCATCCACTCAGCCGATGGTCCTCGCCGCTTGTCTTCTCATTCCTCGACATCCCTCAATTCTGTTCCCACTTCCTCGCGGGACCTATGCCTCCTGGAGAGAAGTCTGTCGGTTCCTCGCGTCCGGACGGACGATTGTGATCGTCGTCCGGTTCCGGAATCCAATTTGTCCGAATGCAAGAGCGTCCCTACCACCTTTTAAGAAAATTGGAAGCGAAGCAACGCTCCGAAGCAAACGTGGTTATCCCGGGCCTTAATATACGGCTCCGGGTTGAGGAATTGGACAATCGAGAGGCAATTTAATGAATATAAAGAAAAAGAAGAAATAGGTGGCCTTTCTTTAGTGCAGAAATGTTGCTTCCATGCCTTTTTATTTCCAAGAAAAAAGATTACTTTTTCACTCTCGTGTTCTGATGTGGCCCCCTCCAGCTTTCAAATGATTAAGGCGGTGTAGGAGCATATTTTGAAGCGATGTCTGGGAGAGCGTGTAATCCAATCCAGCCGTTAATTTTGTACGGTTTGTTTACGGTAATTTAATATTCGAACTCGGCTGAGCTCTCTCTATGGGTGAACAGTTCAAGAAGCCTGTGACGTCATTATGGTATTACATGCAGTGATGTGCTGTACACTATAAGTTTACGTCTACATGCGTTGTCTACACGTAATCTACGCGTAGATTACATTGGGTTTTAGTTTACATACACTACGTAGACAATCTAAAGTGCATTAAAATTAATTTTCAAGGCTTTCATGAAAGGAAAGTGACGTTTTCAACTATATTGGTTCCTAATGAACTTAAAAGAATCCAATTTAGAACAAAATTTCTCTTCTCTTCTATCATCAACTATGGAAGAAGATAAATAGTATGCAAAAAAACCAACAGATGGCAGTCGTGAGGCAACATTAGTCTTTTTCCCATAAAATACTAGAATATTTCCTTTGTTAGGTTCTTTTCCTAGGTGAGTAGTTGTTCGAATTTGGAAGGGGGCGTATGAAAAGTTCTTCTCACACATCTGCAACTGATAAGCAGTATAATTTTGTTTTACTTCCACGGCGCCCTTTGCTAAGTTATCACCTTTCGCCATGTTGTTTACATAGATTACGTCATCTACGTGTATAAAATAGTCTACGTGTAGAATGTAGACTATCGTTGTTTACGCGTAAACGCACATCACTGATTACATGTTTAAGGTGGGGAATTGGTGCACCGACAACTCGAGTGGCGATGTTTTACAAAACAATCAGATGCGAGGCTGAAAAGGGGCCAGTGCCCTCCCCCTGGAAATTTGAAACAACGTTGCAAAAATATATTTGAAAAATATTAACAACACTTACATTTACGTTTAGAGTTGTGTTTGAAGTTCCTGAGATATGTCAATCGGGACTTAACCTAAAGTCAACCTCAGTTGCGGAGTGGTTAGCACAGCGCTATACTACGGGTTCTTAGCATGAGTGTTCTTTGCGAGAGTTCCTTCATCAATTCCATCATGGCATTACTGATCCTCATTGTCGCCATTAGCCAAAAGTAGCAGAAAAGTGATGCTAAATAACAAAAATCATATTCAATCAAATAATATGAGGGCTTCTGTTGTCCTGTTCATGTATTTGTTATTCTCCTTCTATCAATTTCATCTGTCATTCATTCTCATCGTCTCTATTAGCCAAAAGTGCCACAAAAGCAAAGTTAAATCAGTCCTGATTGGCCTATCTGAGCCTAAGGTTGACTTAAATTCAACTTTACTAACATCGATATGACTTTTTTGACTTACAATTTAACATATATCCACACCATACAGGGTGATTCATAATTCCATCCAGGGTTTCGAACGTTTATGGCACAACACCTGTAACGCACACAGCAAAAGGTGCATTACAGTACATAAAGAATCTCTCCAAGTCTGCAACTTTAATAGACCCCTTCACGTAATTGTAGATTTAGCCGCTAGATGGTAGTATGGCACAGTTAACGAAAACATGTCATGCACTGGTGAACGCAAAAGGATTCTGTTTCTTGGAATTCGCTAAATGTGAGTCGCTTTTGACCGTACAATAGATTTTATACGAAATAGCCAACAGAAGCACCTACAGACAACACAATTCGTGTGTTGGACTGTCGTATACTGACTGATTCTGTGCGCCAGACATGAATTGTGTAATCGCTGTGCGCAGACGGAAATTTCATTCCAGGTTTGTCGTCTGCCGCGTCACCAGGGGTGCACATATCGAGCAATGTAAGGTACGTACTAAACTTGGAGAAATATTTTATGTACTGATATGCACCTTTTTGCTGTTTCTGTTACAGTTCTTGTACTATAAACGTTCGAAACCCCGGAGGGAATTATGAATCACCCTGTATACATTGAAAGTTTCAGGTTTCTAGAACTGCCATGATGACAGTCGTCCGATCTTTCACAATAGGAAACAGTCGCAAGGGTACTGCGAGGCTAAAGGTCGAAAGGGAGAATCGGATTAAGTTGACCTTTTCCACGAAAGAGCTCGAAGGTTCTTACTCTTTAAGTCTTTGTAATCCCCTTCTCTTTTTTTGTCGATATATATAGTCAAGTCGTTTTTCAACGGAACTCCTTCTCCGGTGTTTTAAAGAAATGAATTGAAGGACTTACATTTTAGGCTGGATGGACACTCATGGGATATAGAAAATAATTAATTTGTTCCTTAAAAATACGCATCCAGAAACACATCATGAATTCAAATATAGCCTAATATTCAAGGATCATGTCATCGTTGATTTTGTGCCACTTTAGGCTAATTTACGAAGATGGGGATGAGTGATGAAATGATGAAATTGATGAATGGACAGGCCAGGATTCGAACCTGGCGTCGAAGCGCGATGTGCTAACCATTCCGCAGTGATGTTTATGTATTTGTAATGGCAGTTACATTTCGTAACAAACGCTTCGAACCTAAGCTGTGACGATTTATTTTGTATTTGTAATGGCTGTTACAACTGGTAATAAACTTTTCCGAAGTGACAATTTTTTGTGTTTGTAATGTACAATTGTTGTTAGAACTGAGATTACTTTCGTAACATCTGTGGCTGTTAGGTATTTAGAACTTGCAAGCGAGTCAGAACTCCCGAAGCATCCAATTAACAAGGGAGCCGCTGACGTCATCTCAACTCAGCACCAATCGCTAATCGTCTTTCTCACGCTCTACACTTTTGGTAGGCTCGCAAGCAAGCAAGGGATGTTCCGAAAATAATCGGATTCTTCAACTCGTAACAAACCCTTTCGAAGTGAAACATAGAAGATTTTCACGAAACTTGCATCATCGTGTGTGCTCAACTTGCAGCCGTAATCCCATTTGCCCCAGTTTTCACGCATACGCACTTGCGTCGATGGTCGTTACGAACGCAGAATGACTATACAGGGTCAACGAAGATGGTAGCGTGTATTGATACACTTGTATTTTGAATTGTATCTTCTGCAAATATGCTGTATAAAGAAACAAACTGCCATAGCACTAATTGAGGCGAGTGTACTACTCTGTGGAAAATTAGGCAGTCACATGAATAATGTTACGGAAAATATGGACGTAGGATTGTTTTCATGGACATAACAATTGTTGTTCGCCATCACTGATCACGCATGATTTCAGTTCTTTGTTGATGATCCATTCGGTTTTTCACCACTTCTGTAAGTAATTGAAATCAATGCAGTCATTGTGTCTTGCATTTCGACCGGATGAATTGTTTTTGTGTACCTCTTCCCCTCATCTGTGTGAATTCACTCGTTACACACGCTACGTATACACCAGGACTCTCCTAAATTGGGGTAGATACCATCAAAGGGGTGCGTGTGTAGTGGAAATAAAGCCTCCTGTTGCGTCCCTCTACTTGAAATTGTCCATACTAACGCAGGAGAATTGTATATATTCACAACAACGTTGATTCGGTATGATGTAAAGTAAGTTTCTGAATGGGCGTTTGGGTCTTAGTCCCGCTTTAGATAGAAACATCTCCTTTAACATTTTTTCTAGCGTAAATGCTAAGCAAATGCTTCCAAAACTCTTATAGCAGACAGTACGTTACACCAGAGCATTTCATGTAACATTCCCGTTACCTTTTATCGACTTTGATGTATACAGCACGAAAGACATGTCGAGTTTCAGAATGTATGGTTAGTGGTTAGTTTACAATTGAAACAACAAAGATATTCTTCCATACGTGGACTGTGTCCGCTACAAAGTATGTATTTAAGCAGCGCCATTGTTTTGTAACAAATACATTTTTAAAGGAAACGTTATTCCTCTCGGTTGAATAGTTATCGGCTTTTAAAAATGTGAAGTGATGCACACGGCCGCCATTACATATGCACTTGTGACCTAGAGCTCGCTCCTCATTGGTTATGCTACGAAAAATACTACGGAAATATGACCAATACTATCCCTCAGAAATGCCATGAAATACACCATCCGTTAACATGTGATTTTTTCACTTTACACGTTACCATTTTGATCATGGAATAAATATTAAGGAATATGCTTTCATCCAAAGCGAGCGTTAGTTTCAAGGGACCCGTAGAAGTAGAACCCTTTTAAATATCTGGGAATGTATGTTTTTACTTTTAAAGAAATGCAACCTCCATTATCATATAAATACCTACAACTCTAGGTAAGCACCTACCTATTTGAGTATAGTTTCATAATCTCTTGACAACAAGCTCCCCCTTTTGCATTTCTTCTTACTAACAGTATTATTCTTGTCTGGGAGTAATTATATACATATAATGAAGTAACTATATTTACGTCCTGTGGTCGCGTAGATCCAACTATAGAACATATAAACGATTTTTTAGAACTTTTATTACTAATATTCTATTAATTGCTGCTGTGATGTTTATCTGTGTAAGCAATGCCATAACATGATTGCACTGCTTCCCAGATCTCGAGAGTAACTTCTCGGATATCATATTCTGCACTGTAAAATGTTGACTCGACACTGTAATCACCTGCTGCTCAATGAAAAATAATTTGTCATTTTTCTTCAAGATGTACGAAAATCTGAGACATACACAAAATATGGTTTCAAAATTCCTGACCACATGAATTAAGGTTTACTTGTTTTTCCATTTCTTTTTTAAGATAAACGTTAGTGCCATCTTTTATGTTGGAAAGCAACTAATTGGTATATGGTCACTGGCGTACGCAGAGGGGGCTGATAGGGCTACAACCACACCCGAAATTTTTAGAAAATCAACATTTTCAAATAAAAGCGGTGAACTCGGGAGAGACCAGCTTGGAATGGCCCACGGATTGTCATTTTTGAGAATGGAAAGTTCTAAATGTACGAAATATATCATTGTGTATGCCGCCCACTAGAAAGCAGCAGTGTACTATATTCTACCCCCGCCCCTGCGAAAGGAATCCTGCGAACGCCAGTGTCTATAGTACTCCGGTGTAGAGATCCATACCAGATCTTTTAATTCGTGACTTTCACACGAGATGTGTCGTATCGCTTAACATAACGGATAATGTGAAAATTGAAATTGGTTCTAGCTAATCAAGTTTAGACTTTAATCGAAATATCAAGATAATGCGTTATGAAGAATTGTTCATGGCAAACTGTCATTGCACAAGCGACATTTTATTGATAAATTGCAGAGAAACGCGACCCCACCGTGCATTGACAGCGTCATCAATTATCTCACCGGAAGGTCAGCCGATAACACGCCATTAAACCCCTCCACAGGATTACATGTTCTGTGTACAAATCTGCCTGAAACTGGCATTCGAAACCATCCCCTCGGATAATGCAATTATCAAAGCGAATAGTTTTGGTTGGAAATAATTACCCTCAACTAAGCAAAGCATATATATTTGGCCACTTACGACGTATGTAATGATTATTTTAATTGGGCTTATATTTTCCGCCGGCAATGATCGTATTTCATTGGTCACAGCAGGACACCGAGGCGAATTCCGAACGTATCGCAGCTACATGCAGCATTCCATTGGCGCGATATTGTTAGAGGCAATTTATAACGTCAATTGAAAGCGCATCCCTCCAAAAGCAAATAGCCATTAATCATGACATTTCATACGTTTAAATAGTTATTACCGTGCTGTAATAACAAATTTGGAATTGATTTATGTAAATTTACAAGACACGTTTGGTTAAGTTTTTTGACAACCACAAACACAAAAGTGGTTTCCATACTAAATTTGGTAATTTCGCCCAAGTTATTTGTTCGTTGTCTATTTTGACAAATGTTAGGTCACCAGATTTTTTTTTTTGATAATTTCAAAACTACTTTTTCTCTGTGTAGAAACTAATTTTAAGTCAAACTTATGCACAGAAAGACTAATCGGGACTGGATATACTGATCCTCCACGGGGTATCGAACCCGGGATCCTTTGATTACAAGGCAAAGCCGCCATAGGGGAGGGAGGCCCTCTATGTGTAGGAAAGATTATATTGTAAGTATTTACCCAAATGAATACGGAGAAATAAGTTGAAAATCTGTTTTACTTGAATATTTGTTAATGCGGTTGACCTGCGTTAGATTCCCGGTGTAACTGATTTCATGTATGGCTTTTTTTTAGCAATATCAGGGCATTGAGCGGCTCTGTGGTTCACCTAGCCTCTAAAAAGTGGGTACCTTGGGTATAAAGGCTAAAGGAGCGTAGTGCTGATCACATCATCTCCACAAACGTGAATATGTGGGGCCTTAGCTCCACACTCCCACATGCCTCTATGGCTTGTGAGTGCTCCTTCATCTATTTCATTATATCATCCTTCATCCTCATCTTACTGATTAGCCAAAAGGTGCAGAAAAACGAAGTAAAACCAATGAAAGATCATTATAGTGGGCTGCCACACATATATAAATCCTGCCCTTATTTTGAAAAATTCGGCGCAGAGACAAAAGAAGGCTTCTCAAGTATATTCACATTGTCGTAAAATTTTGTTATGAGCCCCTGCTCATGTAGGAGAAAAAACTGAGGTGGAAATTAGCGAGCATGAGAGCATTTTAACGGAAACTTTTCCACCTTAAAGATTTCGTACTTACGGGCGAATGCAGTACAAGGAGGGAAACGGGAGGTAGAAACGAGTTGAAGTTTCTGGATGGAAAAAGTTTGAATAAAGTGCTTAAGTGTGCGCGCTTTGTGCTTGCTCAAGAATGTTAACGTCGGATTTAGCGAAGTACGTTGTAAGCCTCGAAAGTGCTTCATCTTCGTTCTGCCTGTATGGAGGACTTGCGTGTTAGATCTTCGTGGGAAGACGCTGCTACTTGTTGTGTTGTCAGCTGTCCTGGGAACTCCCGACTCGCACTGCTGTCAAAACAGGTCGCACTCGTTTCAACAAGACAATTATTGCCGGCCTCCATGGCAAAGTGGTTAGCACAGCGTGCTGCGATGCCGTGGATCCAGGGTTCGAATCCCAACCTTGGCATGGGTGTTCATTGTGAGCAAGGGCGCACGCAGGATTTCTTCTCAGGGGGGACATTGAACGAAACTTTTATCATTATTATTATTATTAGTTGTAGTAGTATTACTGCTATTATTATTGCCATTATTATTATTACTACTACTTATTATATTTAAAAAAATACATACATTTATAATTTTCATATTCTGCATATCCATACATATTTGCATAACATTAATTCATTTAGCACAAAAGCTATTTTTTATAGTTAGATATTAGACTGAAAGTTTAAATGAAACCCTACTTTAATAATAATAACATTAATAATAATAATAATTATTATTATTATAATTTTTGCTGTAACTTAAGGCCTATAAGTAAAAAACATAATTTCTTGTAAAATATCGTTAAAATTTCACTATACTTCGAGAAGTCTCAGGGGGGCAAATACCCCATTGGCCCCTCCCTGCGAGCTCCCTTGTTTGCGAGTGTCCCTTCATTAGTTTGAATTGGCAGACATAAGCTAAAATTGTCACAGTCAAGGCTAAATTACAAAAATCAATCAAAAACAATAAAACAATTATTGTTGTTGGTCCCACCGATGGCGAAGTGGTAATGTCGTCTCCTTGAAATCAAGACATTGCAAGTTCCATTCTCTGTGAAGGCATATACCTAGGTATAGGTTTGGATCCCACTTTAAACTGTATGTGCAGTCCCGATTAGCCTATCTGCGCAGAAACTGGACTTCGAAATTACAAACAACCTTGCGATTTTTATGTAAAAATGAAATTCACACGTTGTTAGATCGGAATGTCAATGCTCAGTGAATCACAGGGTGGCGACAGACCTGGAAAACCGGGAAAAGTCAGGGAATTTGAGATGTCAAGAAAAGTCAGGGAAATGTCGGATTTTTTTTTTTAATTTTTATTTTTATTTTTTAGAGATACTGTTATGGAACTCTGCAAGGGAACAGGAAATCTTGTTGCTAAGTTTCGACCTCAACTTTTAGGCCCCTTTTATGCACAACACAACCACGGCGCCAGAAACCAGTGATGGCAGGAGGGGAGAGAGAAATTTCCGGAGAGGCAGAAAAATGTGTTAAGCCTCTAAATATTACGTGGAGAATGCATTGAATTATCATTTTTCCTTGTCCGTATGGGAGTAGTAAGGGGACAGAACTGTCAAAAGATGTCGGGTATGGGAGCGGGTGTTGTCGGACGTCGTATTAAGGCATTTTGTTGGACAAACTGAAGGAACAGGGAAACAAATAGGCTCCATTGATACATACGATTTTTGTCGAATATCGCCACCCAACAAAGTATCTCACTACAACATGCGACAGAAATTGTATGCATGGCACTTGTATGGAATTGATTTTTGTTGGATGTCTTCGGACTGCAATATCCATCAAAAATCGCATTCATAAACAAGAATGCAATATGCTGTTGGAATTTTATTACTCTTCTGGCTCACTTCACCTTATTTAATGCAGTAGTGCTTACAAAGGTTTTCTTTCATCATCCTGACGTATTACTGGTTTCGCACAAGTTAACATACGGTTACAATGACATTGCACTATTCTTAGATATCAAGAAGAATCGATCAAGATGGGATATATATTGAATACTATCACGAAAAAGTGAAACATAAATCTGCATTGGTGAACGTTATATAAATTGGCAAGTGAATGCTGCCAACCTCAAATTTACTGCAACACTAGTATTGCAATGAAATTAACGCCACTCTCTGTCCTGTCTGTTTAAACTCGTGAGAGATGGTCATTAATCTCTCACTGAGTGAAGTTAATGTCCAATATTATGAAATAAAATACTAATAATAAATACGTAAATATTTTAATATCATATTTACTCGAATCATTCAATCATAAAAGCATATCACTTTCTTCAAGAATTGACTTTTCTCTGCCAGCCCTGCTAAATTTTCACTTTCCATCTACTGATTTATACGAAGGGTGGCCAGAAAGTAATTTCCAATTAGTAGGGACATTGATTTTTCGCAAACGCGAAAACCGTAAAGAATGTTAATTGCTGCGAATTTGTGTTTATGAATGTGCAGTGATGTCTGGACACATTTTTCTCCCGTTCGAAATATCGAAATAATGCGAATTTGGCATAAAAAATGTTCTAAAAGAACGAAAAATTCCATGAAATCCAACATTCTTGTCTTTTCTAGGCCATGTTTGTGTACGTAGAACGTGCAAGTTTTCCAACATTTTACTCAAGAGTAAACTATAGAGTTATACGTACTTGGAATAATTCCGACAGCCACATTAAATCATTTATTTCCCACGATTTTTCAACTTCTATCCAAACAATTTGCACCACAGAGCAAAGTGGCAGGGTTCTAACAGTAGATCGAGTGCGTATCTACCGTCACACGGGAGCCACATCTTCGTATTTGTTTCACGAGATATGTTTTGAATTACCAAGTTAAGTGTGCACCATTGGCATTTGTCGAGCGAGAAATAATGGAGCTCGGTCGTTAGGGCGTCTGACAACCACGTGAGAGACCCGTGGTCGATACCCTGCGGGGGAGAACCGGGATCTTTTCCACCTATTCAAACTGCTCCGGCACCCACCCAGCGTCATATCAAGCGGATACCTGGAGGAAACTTTGAGGGATAAAGGTAGCCAGAAGCATGGTGCTGATCACATCACACCCACCTTCAGCCGTGATCAAGAAAGTGTAGGGCCCTAACTCCACACCCATACACCTTCATCGCCTGGACAAGGTGGGAAGTCACGGCGCCAGATCTGGTTTGTAGGCAGGGTAATCAAACACTTCCCAGTGAATTCGATGAAGAAGGACTTGGGTTGATACAGCAACATGCGGTCGGGCATTGTCATGAAGCATTGTCATTTTCAAAAACATCTATTTAGTTTAGTTTGTAATTGTCAGGGAAAAATGTAATTTTTTCTGGAAAACCTGGAAAAGTCAGGGAATTTCATTTCTGCTTATTCGTAAACCCTAGAATCAGATATTTGATTTCTCTTTATTGATTGTGATGACATTTCATAAACAATTATGCGTTATTATTACTCTTTAGATTTTCCAAAATTAATTTACAATTTAATTAGTTGCTTACAAAATATATTTTCAGAGACTTATTTTACGAGGTGCCAGATATAAAAAACAATACTTCGCAAATGTAGTAGCTATACATTTTGACAAAATAAAGGTAAATCTATTTTGGTTTTCATTTGACGAAGTTGCCATCTGTTGTTGTCCGGCGTTACTATGTAACGAACACTCGAATAATCCCATGGCAAATGACGGGTCCGCTTATAATGTCTTTATTCATGATGGCGTGTCTACAACTATCTTATTACTGATAGATATTTCCTTAAGCTTTACTGAACACTTGATTTTCACCCTCCTCCCAAATGCTTCATTTTCTTCATCTAACGGATTAAGGCAAATATGGTGCACCTAGCTGGAAAAGTGACTTGGAACCAGCTAAGTAAATGAATTACTATACCCTGTCTCAACGATCTCTGAAGCTCGTAACTGCAGTCCCACCTCCTCCACGCAATGGAATTCTCTCTCACGCGTTCATTGGTGGAGCCGTCACGCGTCACTACTTGCGCAGAGACTTGCTTTCGTCTGCTCAAGACAGTGGCGGCGAAATGGGGGATCCGAGTGGGGGGGGGGGGAGTTGTCCACCAACTTTTTACACCTTTTGCTGTCGCACTATGCTAAACCTTATCTGCCGAACGAAATTATCTTAATTTGCCCCTCTACTTTTGGCACTTTGCCAATCGCCGCCACTGGCTTTCGCAGCAGCGTGTACTGCCTTGCTCTGTCCACTCGATTCCCTCCCCTCTGACGCTATGCTCGGCCATGCTACAGAGATATATTCCGATTACCCCATTCCCCTCCTTATCGAACATAATTGCAGCATGGTACGAAGGTGTAAAATTTTTAACACATACTTATACTTTAGGAAGATATATTCACCTTGTTTTGTACATTCTTCTTGGGGAAGCTTCCCTAAATTTTAATGGCGTGGTTCGTGCCATTATTTTCCCCTGTTGGTACGCCTGCGCTGTGGAGTTTGGTTTTGGGGGAGGAATAAGCGGTCTTTTATATTAGTTAGCGAGGGTGACAACAGATGGCTGTACTATAAAAGTTAAAATAATAATGTACTAGATACAGCGTGCTGCGCTTAGAGGGACCGAGATGCAATTAGTAATTTCAAGTGTAAATAGTGGTTTATTAACATGCATTTTCACATACCTTGATGTAAACACTCTGAGTTTAGGAAAATGGTCAATGCAACTAGATGTGTGCGCCTTGAGTTATTGCGCTTCAGACATCTAAATCGTCCACATTCTTCCAATCGCGCCGCGTGTCTGTTGCTCTACTGAATAGTGCCAGGCTTATATATATATATTGGCGCGCATGCGCAAGCACGTATATACACTATTGGTGTATAAACTCTAAGAGGTTCTGTATCTTGTTAATTGATAATCATAACAATATGTTTTTAAGCGGTAAGCACTTATTTCTCGATCTCTCTAAGCGGAACACGCTGTATAATGTACAGAGTAGCTACGTTATTCTTATTAAATTACGAGAACACCTTAGCGTAACCACAGAGAAAAGGTAGTATTTAATCGACGTACGTGAGTGTAAATTAATTTCGGAAAACTTAAATGTTACCTTCCGCACATTATCTTCCAACTTGCTGCAAAATTACAGCGTAATTACAAGTTCGTCACGTTTTTGCGGGAAAACATGGTTTTGCTTTAAATTCGTTTCAGATCAAAGCGAACCCTGTGGAATCGCTTGCATTTGTGTCGATAATAGGCGCGTATGCATTGAACAATTTCACACAAAATTCGCTCCCGCCCTGGCTAACAACATAACCGGTAATCGAAGCGAGAAGGGGTTGGGGGTGGAATGGGATGGGCGGGGTGTGGGGTGGGGCCGAACCAATTTTGGAATTAAAGAGGTATTTCTCACGGAGATTGCTAACAACGCTGGCATTCGCATTCGGCGCCCTGATTTATGTAGGAACGGGCTGAGGTCGTTTCAAATATCGATGGATATGTTAATGTGTTCTACGTGGCAGCTAGCCCAATGCGGCGGTGGGAAAATAATTCTCGCGCTGCCTATGTGCTTGTATTATATTCGTGTGCGGAATGTGTATAGGGATTCTTATGGTAATTTTGAGCCAGTTTTTTCCCTGTGTGTGTACTGTTGCTGTTTGCGTAAATGTTTTGCGTGTGCACTGAGAGACTCGGGAACGCACGTTATGTTTATGCGTTGTTCGCTGTGTTGGATGAACAAAGATTTCCCATGTTTACCTAATGATTTAGCACACACAGGAGTTGTAGTACGTAGACAATTCATCAAATCATTCAGGCTCGTCTAGGACTCGAACCTTGGTCTCTCGTAGCCACTGCTCCGCCAACTGAGCTACCGAGCCAGCTTTGGTTTTGCTTGACTTCTTTCTTCCGCTGTTTTGCCTGTGTGGTTTCGCCTGATATTTCGCTTTCACTGTTTTACCTGTGTGGTTTAACCTGATTTTTGCTATTTCATTATTACCTGTGTGGTTTCGCCTGATTCTTGCTCTTTCACTGTTTTACCTGTGTGGTTTCGCCTGATGTATGCTCATTCACTGTTTTACCAGTGTGGTTTCGTCTGATTTATGCTCATTCACTGTTTTACCTGTATGGTTTCGCCTGATTTTTGCTCTTTCACTGTTTTACCTGTGTAGTTTCGCCTGATGTTTGCTCTATCAGTATTTTACCTGATGTAGTTTCGCCTGAATATTCGCTTTCGCTTTTTAACTGTGTTTAGTTGTCTCCGTCAGTGTTACAGAACGGGATGACGTCGACGGTTTCTTATACCTCCATGCTGGGAGCTACATAGAAATTTCTGCATAGTGAGGGCCAAGCTCCAACGATGAACACAGATGAATAGTGGTAATATTAATTCTATAATTGCAAAAGTCGGCAATTTATCAGCAAGGACTCGAACTTGGAACCTTTGCTCGACTCACAACGCAACCGGCTACATCCCTTGTTATATGTAAACTCCGATAATTTCTAGATAATTTCTTCTTTTCGAACTTTCATCATTATGTCGCTGCTAATATTACACTTTCTCATCAAAATCTTCAAGTGTGTTGCATGTACGTGATCCTTACCGCCTGCATACTGAGACATTTTATCTTCTTCTGCCACTGAACAAATACCTTACAAAGTGTTTCAACTTCGTAGCGAAAACTGTTCAAAGCAAATTCCTATGCAACTTTTTCTTCAAGGTTTCTGAAAGATTTGCGATAGTTGTGCCACCTATGAGATTAAAGAGAATCAACGAAATCGTGCAGAAATATCCAAGGAAGGGGGACATTTTTTAGAGCTAGAAAATTCCAGTGTCTAGGACATCAAAGTAAGATATCAAAATCAAAGGTCATGACGGCGGCAAATATGATTGATGGAGCAGAAAGGAAAAGGCCAAGAAAATGCGGATTTTGATTGATTGGGTTGGTTGTTTTTTTTTGTCAAAAAGTGGTGGAAATTTTATGCTTTCTAATTCCAAGTCTCAAAATGTTAATGTAGAATGATTACACGCTGGGACATAAAGGACTGGAAGTCGAAGAAAGGTACTGTTTGGAGTTTCAAAGGCGGAGAAATCTTAAGAACCTTGCGTGTGAAGGATACGACAGAGCAGGATTCGACTCTGCATTTTTCCCTCTCTCGCGCCATTCAACCATTTTTCTCAATCACACACGCATACACCACGTGTGAGTGTATTATGTTTTAAACCCTTTGAATTATAAGGCATTACTAGAAGTACATACTGAAGACAAATCCAGTATCAAAGCATAACTAACTCTCTAGCCTTCTTAAACCCGAAGGTTTATTGCTGCAACAACACAGGCCCTCCATCTGTCGTTATCCTGGGCAAGATCAATCCAATCTTTTCCATCCTTACCGATTTCCTCTAGGTTCATCTCAACGTTATCTCTCCATCTTCGTCTTGGCCTTCCTACAGGTCTCTTACCATCAGGTTTACCAACAAGAATCCTGGAAACACTTCTTTCTTTTCCCATTCGTGCCTCATGGCCTGCCCACCTAAGTCTTCTTGATTTAATCTTTCTAATAATATCTGGACATGAATACAAATTATGTAGTTCTAAATTATGCAACCTTCTCCACTCACCTGTCTCATCATCTCTTTTAGGTCCAAATATTTTTCTAAGGATTTTGTTTTCAAATACTCGTAATTTATGTTCCTCTCTCATTGTAAGGGACCAAGTTTCGCAGCCATATAATACTACAGGCAACATTATGCTGTCTTTTGTATATTAACTTTTAGTTTCTTAGATATTATACGAGAATATAAAAGTTTATGAAGGGAATAAGTAACACGTATTTCCTTAACTAAGCCTACTTTTTAGTTCATCTTTAATATTTTCATAACAGAACATATAATAGCTTAATTGGTAAAGCTGCCATCTTGTAATGAAGGGGTTCCGGGCTCCACGGGTGAGATACATTGAACAGTGATTCATTCCACTTTAAACTAACTATAGCTTAGTGTACCTGTATGTGACTTATCTGCATTTCGTTCTCTCTGCTATCAATTATGTCATTCCCCTCTCTTTCTCTCTCTGTATCTTATTCTCTCTTAGTTTCTCTCTCTTTTTGTCATTTCATTCTTCCCCTCTCTCTTTCGTTATTCTGTTCTTTCTCATTCCCTTTAAATTTTTCTATTTTTCTTCTCTCTCTTCACTCCTCTCCTTGTATCAAAAGCAAACTTGAATGAAATAGGTTTTGAATATTATTTTAAACAGTGAAATGAGATTACCTAAAAAATTTGCACGCATTGTTAAAAAGTAAGTTGAATATGACTCAACCAGGGTTTAAGTTCATATGTCACTCCACATATTTTTAAGCGAAACTACTGTAAGTATATTTCCAACTTTCCACAATATCTTTCGATTCCTCGACGAAAATTTGTTTCTGGCTTATATCTGCGTTCTGCGTATACAGAGAGGAAACTGGTCAGCTAGAATTAACCATTAAAGGTTTTGGGTTGTCTTTACGAAATTTAGTAATATATTTGGTACGGTCAATAAATAACGGATTAATGCCGTGAAAAAGCGAAATAAAGTAACAGAGCGATGAAACTTGCTCACTCCTTGCTGTCGCGTTTACTCCTTGGCGTATACCGGCTGAGCAAGATCTCGTCCATTGCCACAATGCGCTCCAGGAAACCGTCAAAACTGTATCATGGATCGCTGAGCCTCCTTTGTGGCACCTGATACTGACGTCATGACTCACCTCACTGAATGACTGGCTGGCGCCTAGGAGGCAAATTATACATACACAACCTCCCTTCCCTGCCAGTGCTGCCACCTAACGACGTGGTCTGGAACTCGTCTCGCAGACATGTGGCGTACCCCAGCCTGGCCTACATATCCCGTAAGTTTAATCGACCTGTCACTTTATTTTGCTTTTTCACGGCATTAATGCGGTTATTTATTGACCGTACAAAATAGCCTACTTATTAGAACAGACGAGTCCACTTGGTCCGAGTTAATAAGAGAAGAATTACTGGTGGTGAATCACTTACAGTATTCCTAAATAAGACATTTATCATTAATAACTGTCGCCTTGTAATCAGGTGGTCTGAGTTCAATTTCTGGTGTCGTAAGTGTAGGTCTGAAAAGTGGACCTAAGAGAAAATATTCCGGGATAAATGTACGAGGTCAAATCGAAAAGTGTTTGCCCCTATGTTTCTCAGCCGAAATAATAAACATGCAGGGAAATCAAGTAGGAATTGTTCTATGTACCTTGCACTATTTTTCCACATAGTCTCCACAGCGGTTCAGGAATTTGTCCCATCGCGCCACTAGTTTGGAGATTCCGCTGTTGTAGAATTCGGCCAGTGGATCGTGGAGCCACCACCGCACAACGGTCTTCACTTCGTCGTTGCAAATGAACCTCTGTCCTGCCAGCAACGTCTCCAGTGGACCGAACACGTGGAAATCATTGGGGGAGAGGTCTGGACTATACGGTGCATGCTCCAGAATCTCCCATTCGAATATCAGAAGTCTGTCGATGGTGCTGTTTGCCACATGAGGCCTGGAGTTATCGTGTAGGATAACAACTTTGTCGTGAAGGTGTTCTCAGCCATTTTCGAACTCACAACACCACCACCACCGAACACTTCTCAAAGCGAGACACTTGCCAAATACGTCGGCTGAATTTCCCTATGGATCTCGATGTCCGTTCGTCGCTTGCTCCATAGAAAACGAATAACACTTCGCTGCTCATACGACGTGGACGTGTTGATTACTACAGCCATCTTTGCAAACTGACAGCAGCACCGTACCCCGGAGCAGCCGAGAGTTAACGCTCGGTAGTTTCAAGAAAAACCTATTGCATTCAATATATTTATATATCGATTTCTCAATCACACTAATATTTCGTCTGACAAAATAGGGGCAAAGACTCTTCGATTTGCCCTCGTACTAGTACTATTAATTTTCTCGAATGGTATTGCGCATGACCCTTAGATCTGGTCGTTCTGTCACACAGATGTCCTTAAATTCTCGCCTACCGGAACAAATCCTGGTACTATTGAAACCCCACAGATCATCCTCTGGATCCTAATAGCAGGTCGGAGGACTTTCTTTGGGATAAGGGAGATTCCCGTGTCTCCTGGCCACCTGCTTTCCCGGGAACCAATCCATTCCCCTTTAGTCATACGGGTCTCCGTTTCGACTAATTGATCGAGCACGGCCTTCCTAAGCTCTAAAGTGGGGGTGGGGGGCTATGGCGCCACACCCAGGGAATTTTTAAGAAGAAAAGGGAACACGAGAGAGACGTTATAAGGGGGAGCGAACATTATCCAGTGGATAAAGAACCGCCCCTGCTGCAATTTCTGGAAATTGCTTGGATATTGTTGGCAATAAATTCCATATTAACCCCCACCCTTTGTTTGGTGGTGCTAATGAAGCACTAAATAAGCAGGGCTAATACGAAAGCATTTGTATGCTTTCGGGGTAGCAGTCAGTTAAGAAATATATTATCATTCTCTCCTCTGTTGGGCTGCACCTGCTATCTTTCTGTCCCGCCCTGAATTCTCCGGGGGGCCAGACGCTGGGCAGGCGGAAGGGGGGGAGTGGGCATAGGAATATCTAGCGTAATGGGACATTTTTCATTCCCTCGCTTGTATTCTAATAAGCCGCACTTGAAAATGTTATTATGGGGAAAATTCTAGCATGTAGTTCTCTTCGTGTTGAATTTTTCCCCACTGTTAACAATTTTAATATCGAGAAATCTGAACTTAATTCCCTTGTACTTGTATTGATTGCCTTGTATAGTAAAAATGGAACATATTTAGTAGTGTCGAAAACAATATGTGCTAAGGAGAATGTTATGATGAACAGAAAGTAAATGCAGAGAATTTGTACGAATGAAAAAGTGCTATTTTGAAGACCGCCATCTAGAGTTCATATTTGAATTATTTGAAGAAAAAGGGTGCTATGGGATAAGTATCGTAACCACTTAGATTTTGCAAAGGCGCTAATTCTGAAACGTGTTTTGAAAGTTTTCCTTGCGTTTTAGACCACTAATTTTAGACTTTAACTATGCAAAAATTGCGTAAAACTGACCATTGGTGGCAAGTTGATCTCTATCTTTCTGAGGTATTGGCTAATTTCTATCCTACATTAATAATGTTACTAATATAGAGACATTCCGCACAGGTGAAACAGCGGAATCAATAAATCAGGCAAAACCAAACGGGTAAAACGGAAAAAGCGAAAAATGAGGCGAATCCACCCGGGTAAAACAGCGGAAGCGAAGAATCAGGTTAAGCCAGGCTGCTTCTGTAGTTCAGTTCGTAGACCAAGGGAACGGTAGACCAGAAATCCAAGTTCGAGTCCTGGTCGAGCATTCATATTTCATTCAGTTTATACTTAGCTGTTTCTTAGGTAGAAATATAAATGTTTGTCCACAAATTGAGGATAGAAGTAGCAAGTGATAGCTTGCAAGTGTTCGGACTGCACACACACCGTCGCACTATGTGTATAACCGAAGAAAAATGTTATATTTCGTTCTGTAGTCCGGATTTCTTCCTCTTTGCTCCTGTAAATTTCAAATGAAAAAAGAAGCCTGAAGTATGAAGTGGTCGAGCCGACATTTTTATTTGTTATACGGGGAAATTCGACAAAACTGATTTTGCACTGTTTCTTATTATTCAATAGCCGCGGTGCTCTAGTCGGTAAGGCGTCTGTTTGCCACGCGGGAGACCCGGTTCGATTTTGAGGGTGGGTGATGTAAGGTCGGAATTTTTCCGGACGACGCCGGGGGTCACCCTGCCTCAAATCAGTAGGTACTTGGGGGCAACCCTGGGAGAGTAAAGGCAGTCGGAGCGTGGTGCTGATCACCTCCAAAATGGCCGAGATCGAAAATGTATGGAGCTCTACCTCTACATTCCCTAAATACAGCTTCATGGAACGGTGCTATGCGCACGGGAAACTTTACCTCTCCTATTATCCAGGGTTCGAAGGTTAGTCCATCTTCTTTGCAGATCGTTCCTCTGACTACTCAGACACAGGTGCTAGCTGCTGGAAACAAACCGTGACCTTCGATAAAGATACCATCCCAGAATTCTCCGGAACCAACATAGGGGAATAATGGAGAAACGTCAGTGAGACCAATTATTCAGCCGCGATAAGTGCTTCAACGTGACCACACACGAAGAAAACAATACAGAGAGATTCGCTGAAGCAAGCATGCAAAGAAACCGAAAGATGAAAGCATGGGCAGTCATAAAAGAGAATAGAAATGAGAGAGAAGAGGTTGGAAGAGAAGAAAAAAATATCTAAATTTATGTCCATTCAAGTATTCATTGTTTGCGTGCAGCATTCGTTATGAGCCGAAAACTCACCTTAAAATACAATCTCGGAAGCCCCGGCTCCTCCGTGATGGCGCTATTAAGACAACTGAAAGCGGCAGTGTTTTGTTTTTAGTGCGGCTTCTTCAGCATCTCGGATGAGGCGCTTTTTCGCTCGCGTCGTAACGGCCACGTTTCTCGTTGGATTACGTGCGTTGCTGCTTCTAACGACCGTGACGTAGGCCTAGTCTTTATTGTTCGCATCGTACAGTCTGGATATCTTCTTCATATCACTAACCTCTAGTTTTGTTACGTGTACTGTTACTCTCCACAACATACCGCCAGAACGGTGTATAATATAAATACCGCGAAGATGAAGATGATTAGTGATATATGATGGAATTGATGAAGGGACACTCACAAAGAACAACATCCATGTCCAAGCCAGGACATAAATTTAATACAATATAATAATAATAATACTGTACAGCCCTGTACACTGCCAGTCTCCCTCCCACAATCCTACCTAGAGGTGTGGAGTTGTTCAACCGGTAATGGTGTGACGTAGGGTCAGCACGTCGAACCCTCAGCTGTTATAGAAGAATTCCTAGAACGGGTTACGCTACTCACTCGTAGCTCCCCATTTTCCTTACGATGGCTGGTTGCCACCGGTTCTATGCACAGGCCGAAAACGCAGAGACTGAACCCAGGCGGACTAGAACCCATGCCGTTCCGCAGTCGAAGCCCAAAGCACAGCGCCTTAGACCGCACGGTCACGGAGGACGACTATATATACACAATATAAATATATATATATATATATATATATATATGAATATGTATTTGGGGATATGGAGTATTACCAAACACTTAAGCTTTGATGGTCAATTATAGAATTATTTGGAAAACATTTTAGACACTGGATAGATTCTGAGAACTTAATACCTTCCCTTCAAAATCAACTTGGTAAACATGTTTCCAAACTATTTGTTTTACACAAGGAACAAAAGAAACACAGCTGTCATGTTGGGTATTGTCCCGATTTTTCGGGGTAATGCCTATCATAGTGTTCACCATTACTTCTCATGAAAAATAGTTACTATAAAGTCAGAAGAAATCGGACATAATGAATATAAACACTGTTTTTAAGTACATTTTAACAAAGTATATAATGACATTGAAGATGATGCACTTCATATTCAAGTTCTCAGGCTAATACAAAATAGTGAAATGTGCTCTTTTCAATATCCTCAACAAAAGTCACACAAATGGGTTTTGATTTTATTTTCCATGAATTGTAGTCTTTGTAGGTCCAGTTCTCACAGTTTTATTTGAGCATTTACGCCACAATTCTTTATAGCTTCCAAATTCTCCACGTGTCTATTTATTTGCATTATAACTTCCTTGAGAACTTTGCATTACTTTACGGTACATAGTTTGACCCGTGTGTTGTCGTTCGAGCATCCCCCGACACACCAGTAGGCGTTCCTCAGCGCTGTAACTATGTCCGCTCACATCAACCATGACGTAACAACTGACATACGAGTACAACCTTCTGAGCAGGGATTCCAACCCCGAAAATGAAAAAAATTGCCAAATAACCGCCAATTTTTCCCCATAGTCGCAACATGATACATGCAAGTACTGGTACGGAGACTTCTTGAACATGCTGTGTGTGTTACACACAAGGTGCTTATTTTATGGCGGTACGCAACGCTACACCGTACTGGCACCATTTTACAAGTGAGTATAAAATTAATAGCATTTTATTATAACGATTGAAATGTACTTATGTGACAACTTGAATACAAACCCTCCAGTAGCTTCGCCTGCATTGTATTATATTTATATGTTTGTTCAATAATCCAAAACGAAATTGTCAAATTCAAGCCACGTTACCGCTACTTACGCAAAGAACTTGGTTTCGTTATCCAGAGAACAGAGTTTATATTCCAACAAAATCCCCACTATTTTGTTTCTGACTTTCTTTTGCACTCATTTATTTGCGAGGCTGCAGCCCCATGAGCCCTGCCTTTCTGTACGCCCTTGCCAGATACTAACCTATGAAGCTTAGGGCACGCAACAACATGTACCGATAAGACGCAGAACATGTCATGGCATTCCCTGGTCCGAAAGCACGAAGCTACGTTATGCAGCAGCAGGCAAGGTTTTGCATTTTACTGAATAATTTAAACTTCCCCCTTACGGACCTGGGTTCGAATCCAACAACAAGCGTAACATTCCTGCGATATAAATTTATTATAGACCCCTCGTACACTTTCCACTGCTGACGGTGCTTTGAGCTTAACCACATCCAAGATTCATGAAATTTCACCAACATGTTTTTGGACGGCCTTGGTTTCGAAGGAAAGCGCTCATGGAACAAATTAGAGTGAAAGTTTGTATCGGCATTTTTCGTCTGGTCTGTTCAGTAACGCAAAACTTTCATTCGGCCGTGACTATAATGTCTGTACTTTCCTTTGAATATGGCCGCGATTTGTAAATCATACAACAGCTACATCTAGTGTCGAGTAAGGACAATAGCATAAAATATTTGCGTGAATATTCGATATTGCCAAATGGGAGGTTTCCAAATGACAATTGTATATCTTTGGCTTTCGATTGGCAGACACAAGCTCATTGTTGCATATGGTATCAGCATTTGATTATCAGGATAAGAACAGACTGTCTGTCCATGACAGACGATTGAAGTTCCACGATATCATCATGTCATGGAAGTCAACGATGCGGCCTTGTAATCAAGGGTACTTGGGTTCAATTTCCTGTAGAGGGCATACGTTTCAGTGGTTTTGATCCCACATTAAGCTGTCCCAGTCTTTGTAAATCCATTCCAGGACAAAATAGGTAATCTTGAGACCATACTAGTTTCTCAATCTAATCTATGGATGACTACTTAATTTCTGTCAAAGAGAAATGAAATACCTTTCGTTGCTATGTTGCCTGACGGACATGCAGTGATGAACTGGTAGCAAAGAACAGAGACTCATAATGATCTATGATAGTTTACGTATAAGTAAATACGTTGTTGAGAATTGTTCAATCTTATTCCTTGCGGTAGTTTTAAACTTTTAATGTATATCGAGTATCAAGTAATTATTTCCCAAAAGAATGTTCATAATTATCCAATCAACATAGTTCATGAAGAAATGGAGCTACCTGGATGTACGAATCTCGGAAGAGAAGCTTTATTTTCGGTTTTGGGGGAAAATGTTAGTTCGAAAATAACCTGTGTCAACAATTTTGACATTGTCATGGATTTTAATATATAATAATGGAATGCCTGTATAATAGGAGGAGAAATACCTTACACAGAACGTTACACAATAAAGGTTCAGTTTCCAATAAATTTGACAAGTTTGGTGGTCAATCTAGCTGTTCGACTAAGATATAGAGCTTTAATCCTTAAAAATGAGAGTAACGATTGCTCTCGAAAACTCGGAAGGCTATCCGCATTGATTGATATCCCCAGAAAACCTCTTCACCATTCGCTGCCAGGAAAGCTTCATGAATTAGGATATACGAGTAGTTTAACATTCATAAGAACACGTAACATTCAATTGTAAATGGGAACTTTTTTATTATTTTCTAAATAATCCTAATATAACTTCTGTGAAGTACGGGGAAAAAGATGTAAGGATATTTTTAATGCAAGGCAATAATGTATATTCCTGAAACAAAATTCATGTCCAAAAACGGCTTAACAACTGTTATGCCCAAAATAAAATAATGAATGAATGAACTATGCGCATTGTTAAACAGTGTGCAAGATAGATAAGTATAACAAATATGAGAGTGATATTATGGGTTGATAGCTCATAGCACTCCATTAAAGGTGTTACGGGGTCTTTAACTGTGACGTCAAAAACTAAAACCAGCCTTCTGGAATTCGTGAAAAGAGTTAACCCGTATTGCCTCTATGCAATTTAACTTTCCACATTCCATCCTCAAACATAATACGGTCCTATATTGCAAGCGGTTCTTTCGAGGCGAAGAATTTTCTCCTAATACTTTCATTTCGTATTCTTCTCCCAGAATAGCATGTGTGGGAGGAAAAAGAACGTTAAGGTGAACCCGAGGTAAAGGAAAGACGCAGAGAAGAAGAGTTGGAAACAAACTCCGCATGAACTGGCGATATTACTGCTCGAGTTTTAATATTCAACACCAGGTAACGTCATCGCTTTGCCGTAGGGGGTTTTGTAGGGGGAGGGGGATGAAGAAAAGAGTATAACTGTAACTTCACGTAGAGGCTTACGAGGAACGGCAAGTAATAAAAAGAGGACGATTTTTCCTCTCAGGATGGAAGTAAGGAATCTGTGATAAGAAACCCGAAGCCATCTTGATAAAAACGCACTTTTTTTACCTTCGTCGTGGCTGAAGAATAAAGGAAAAGCGGCTCAAAAAATTCATTTGGGAAAGATGAAAAAATGGTAACCGTTAGACCTAGGGACTCGAGATGGTTGTTCCAACGCCAGAGGACCAAGCACTTCGCGCCTTCGCCAATTTTCCCGGCTCTCTATTCGATGACTTCTTTATGAAGCGTCTTCCGGAGATTCTATTGTACAGTTAGGATCTGTTTTGGACTCCCATCGACATTACCCTGTTCTCCCCCTCTTCCCCTTCCCCAATTCTTTCACGCACTTCCTTTATCAGGCAGGGGAGGGCAATATTGCGTGTGCCTTTCCCCCTGGACTTCCTCCACCAAGGAAATCACACAAATAAATACACCCAACCAGTTCCCGCATCTCTCTCTCAACCTTTTTATGAACTCTACTTCATATTATGAGCATGTCTGCCCCGTCTCATCTTCGTGCTCATCGAACACATATTACAACCTCATATTGTGGACCGAAGTAGACAGGGGGCGGACATTGAGTTCGGAAGCCATTCAATCCACAGGGCGATCAATTGTAAGAATTGGGGACACGAGTGGGAAAATTATCCAGCGACGTCCAGCAATTGTACAAAACATTCCCAGAAAATTGTCCAGCTGGAACAGAATATATTATTTTCCAACATTAAATTCATACAAACGAATGTATACAGGGTGTTTCAGGGGTGATGATACAAACTTTCAGGGATGATGGAGAAGGGCAGATGTATCAATTTGAGATAAGGAGCCCTGGTCCAGAAACGACTTAATCGAAAGTTATAAGCGAAAATCGCTGCATGAAGATGAAATACTTTTATTACCTGCACAAGTTTCACAAGCTGTTCAGTGGCCAGCTCGGTCACCTGATCTGTCACCATTTTATTTCTTCTTGTGGAGTCATGTGAAAAGTCTTGTGTACGAGGCACCTGCCGAGACTGAAGAGGATTTCCTGGCAATAATTCTCTCTGCCTGTGACATTGTTTGAACGACCCCGGTGTTGTTCCAACGGGTACGCCAGAAATTTGTGCTACGATGTCATGCCGGCAGCGAAGCTGGATGACGCCACTTTGAACAACTGTTGTGAATGTAGCAGCTTGTGAAACTTGTGCAGGTAATAAAAGTATTACATCTTCATACACCGATTTTTCGCCTAAAACTTTCGACTAAGTCGTTTCCGGACCAAGGTTCCTTATCTCAAATTGATACATGTGCCGTTCTCCATCATCCCTGAAAGTTTGTATCATCCGCTCGGAAACACCCTGTATATCCTTGTATAAAATTGACCTTTTTTCCTTCATTAATTCACATTAAGCTTTTACCAGGCGCCAAAGTGGAGTTGAAATATAAGTCTGAACTCACCTCCGTAGCGGAGTTGTTATCAGAGCGCGCTATGACACAAGGGGTCTCGGGTTCGAATCTCGGCCTTGGCATGAATGTTCTTGGTGAGTGTCCCTTCATCTATTTCATACATCATCATTTATCCTCATCGTCGCGATTAGAGAAAAGTGACAGAAAAGCGACGTAAAATAACCTAATTCAAGAAAACAAATGAAATGTAAGTTTGGATTTTAAGTCCACTTTATGCACAGACAGGCTAATCGGGGCTGGACCCATAGTTTATCAAGGGATGAACCACTCTGTATCTCCACTGGTTATCGAATCCGGGGCCCTTCCCCACTTGATTACAAAGCGACAACGTTAGTGCTACGCCATCGTGTAGGCTAAAGAGCTCTGTTAGAACATAGCCGCTTATCATAGCAGATTCGTTTCCAGCTTTTATGCAAGACTTGCCGCTAGAATGATTCAGTAACTTGTGACTTGTGTACAATGCCATAAGTAGACATCGGGTTTTAGGTTTTTAACCTATTTTTTCCTTAACAGGTATGTAAGAAATAATAAGTTATATCAGCGTTTTTAAAAAAGGCAACCACTGATATAGTTTTATAGTGCCTAAAAAAATATTTTGCTTTTTAGAACCTGTTTTAGATTTATGCGCCTAAATGAAGCCTTTTTTTAGGTTTTTGTATATTTTTAAAGGTTTTACAGGATTTTTGTGTCACGCAGAGGCATTTCTTGGTCATGAAAAATTGAATGACGAACGTGTTTGAAACGTACTTTCTGTCAATTTCGCTTCCTTCAAGTCCATGGTGATTTTTCAAAGCTCTAAACAAAGCGAAAATGTGTGGTGCCACTGTTACCTGTACAATCCAAAGTGGACTGATCTGTGTGATCTTGCTCACTTTCGCGTCACTTCGGTGCTTTGTGCCATTCACGCCTTGCAAACTAACATTTTAGCATTGAAGTTTGCACCACTGACTATGTTTTTGTTGAAAGTTTGTTTTCGTCATATAACATGATCCTCACAGACAAAATTGCGGAATTTGACTGTTGATAACATGAAAAAAGATTGTTGCCTAACTATACGGCGAAGAGTGGATTTTAATAACAAATTTCCAATGGTATGTTCTGCCATCGGCCTAGGGTTAGGCAACACACATAACGTTATGCAAGATACGAGTAGTTCGTATTTCAGGATATAGATGTCCCATTTTCATTGCCAATGACTATACCTATTCAGCATTTTTTCGGAAATTTTGAAATATTTTAAGTTTTTTTGAACCTACTTCAGGATTCTTCGAGCCTAACTTAAGATTTTAGGACCTATTTTAGGATTTTAGGAGCCTATTTTAGGAGCCTATTTTAGGAACCTAAAATAACATTTTTTAGAACCTAAATATCCGTAGTCTTGTGATAAGAGGAATTAAAATACATTATATTATTTTAATTGGAAGTCGTGTTCCTGCTTCTTCAGGCCAGTCAGAAGGATGATAATGTACATTAAGATTAGATGAAATTTTGGAAGGTGGAGACTGAAAGAAAGATTAATGAACTCGGAACTCGAACCCGAAAACTTCTATGGAAATCTCACAAGTCGACGAGATCAAGCACTCAGAGATTTTGAACGAGAGAATGATATACTTTTCTGTTATCTGATTACTTGTGTGAAAATGTTAGTGAATTTGAAAGAAACAACATTTTGAGATCGTTTCGAAAGAGTAAAAATCGTGTTCATGAACTTGTAAGGTCTCCTAGTTATACCAGTACCAGCGTAGTGGTAATTGTATTGCCTTGTAATCATGAAGTATCGGCGTCGACACTTAGTGGAGGCACATAGTGTTTCGAATCTACATTAAACTGTTGGCCCAGTCACGATTAGCCTATATGCGCATAAAGTTGACTTAAATATTGAAAACTTGTAAGCTTGCCTGAAATTTAATCAAGAGTGCTCGCAATACAAGAACCAGTTATGAATCTACTTCCTAGTGATATGTTTCATTATCCGATGTCCAAGCATCACAATGGAGCACTTCTGAAAACTTCCTGGGGCAGAATTTATTTTTAGGCCTTTGTAAGGTAACTTATTAGAGAGCAACCAATGTGAACAAGTTTGATTTGATATTTGTTATTAGCTTCGCTTTTCTGCAGCTTTTGGCTAATTTCAAAGATGAGTTTGAGTGATAGGATGAAATTAATGAAGGAACACTCACAAGGAATATCCATATCCAGGCTAGGATTCGAACTCGCCCTGAATTCGTAGAGCGCTGTACTAACCACCCTACCAGCACCTCACGCTGTACCACAGAAGTGAGAAGACGTAACAGCTACTTGTTTTCATTATCAGTATGTGATGACGAGAATCGATACATCATCAGTGATTTCCATTCATGGAAATTAAGGAAAGAAGTCAAGGACACAAACGAAGATAACCTACATGTTCATAGATCACACGAAGACTTTGGGTAATATCTCACTTGTGCCTCCAACACCATAATCTTTTTGTCGTGGGACCATTTTTTCCCTCATCACTACTTTCCTCTAATACCTTCGCTGTTATGGAACATGAAAGGCGGTTTGAATCTCCCACATCAATATAGCCACAGGTAGAGGCTGATCTGTAATTTCACTAGCAAAGGTGAACTAATGATAATTAATGACCCTGAAGCTTGGCTTTGGCCCAAAACCTTGTTCCCAGAGAACAACTTTACGCAGCTGATAACGTTTCAGCCACCATAAATAGTTATCTTTCTTGCAAATTACACAAGGTTTATTTGCACGACAACTCGCATTGATTATGTGCAACTGGGTGCTTATCAGTGTTTCCAACTGACACGACTTAACATCAAAACTCTAAATGCTTTCAAGACCAACAACTGTTGATGAACAAGAAATCGGAAAGAAAGATAAGTGAAATAATACTGAGGAGACAGATTCTAGGCATCTTCTCCTTGCGTTAGAATATTTCAGTATTAGATTTCTTCTAAAATGCGAAACATGTAGCCAAGGAATTAATCTTGTAATCATTTAATGTTGATTATTAGGCTCTAAAAAGTGATACAAAATATATATACTGGGGATGAAGCTCATGCGAAATGAAATGTAATGTAAACTGCAAACACACTTAAATTCTCTTGCTTTAATATTCAATAATTTTTATAGGCAAAAATAGCAAATATTTTGTGTAGAAAGATATACAAAATTTAATCATGTTAATCCATGATTAGTGTCATTTTCACTAAATTGTAAATAAACATGATATTTTGCAATCTATCATGTATAAAATTGTCAAAATTAACTAAAGAGACTATAAAAATATTTCAAGTTAGAAATATAGAGTACTCTGATAATGTTTTATTTTCACTGGAAGAAAAGTTACTCAAATATTTTAATTAACACACTCAACAAACATTTCCATAATAAGTTTATATGTACAGTATCAGAAACAGAAAAATACATTTACATTTATTTTTTTTATTTGCTAGAATCAAACGGTTCAAATATTTTCCAGAGCCGTTTACTAGGAAAAGCCTTTCTGTAAAAAAACATATACCTATCTATATGTATGGTGCCAAAAACAATTTTAAGCATGTTTTTAAAAAATAATTAAAAAATCGATTTAAATTAAAAAATCCTATTTGCATTTTAAAAATATCCGTTTCAAGTTTTAAAAAAATCATCAAAAATTATTTTTATCTGCCCTGTCTTGAATAATGTTGGCATAGGCACAATTTAGGAAGGCAATAGGGCAGGTTGATTAAAAATTTACAAGAGTATTTTTGTCAATCTTCTGTAGCCTGCGGGTCATGTTTGTGACTGTCTTGTACATACGCAAATAACAAATATTTTTTCTTTCTATTGTACAGGTTTATAAATTAACAGGGACTCGCTGAGATAAAGAACGCTGTATCAATGTCTTTAGAGTTGTTGATTTCGATTCGCTTTTGTTTTGTTGGACGAGTTGATATCGATATCATTTGTCTTACAATGCAATTTATATTATAAGCGAAATAGATAAAAAGGAGGACGAATATTAATGATAAAATACATATCCTAGGTTCCAGTTTGATAATGTCTTAAGTTCGATTCCTCGGTACAGCAAACTTCAGTAGTTATGATCCCAATTTAGAGGTAGATTCGGTCGTGATTAGCCTATTTGCACATAAAGTGAATGTAAAACAATATTTATTACTAACTAAACTATTAAAACTAACTTTACTACGCCATCTGTTGAGTAAACTTGCAAAGTGATATGATCAGCCTGGAAAAGAGGCAAAAATGTGACTATTCAACCACAGGAAATGTTTCAACGATAAATCCCGCACCGGGATTTAAATTTTCAATTATTTAAGTAAATTCATTGCTGCAACTTCCCCTTGCGCTGTCGTATGAATAAAAAACCTGGCGTGGAGATACGATTCGGGGGGGGTTGGATAACGCACGCCCCGCAAGGAGACTTGGTCACGAAATGGTTGTCCTTGGCGTGACGGCGGGCCGTAGGTCGCTCTGGGGCTTTACGGTCACTTTGCAAATGATAAAAGAGGGACACGCACTCGATGACGCTTTGTCGCTGAAGAGGGAGGGGAGGGGGAATACTTTGGGGTTCAAAGAAAGTATATCGCTTAGGAGTTTCACATTTCTTTACTTTTTTCAGAGGTTTGCCACAATAATATCTAGCGCCTCGTACGGACCCGTGGGTTCCACGGCCGACCTCAGTGGCAGAGTGGTTAGCTCAGCGCGCAACGTCAGGGGTCCCGGGTTCGAATCTCGGCCTGGGCATGGTTGTTGCTTCATCAGTTTCATCATATCAGTCGTCCTGATCTTTGCGATTAGCCAAAAGTGGTAGAAATGCGAAGTAAAATAAACCAAATAAATTAATGAATCCAAGAAGTAAGGTTCCTTTTGAGGAGCCAGAATCAAACTTGGTGTTTAACTTTGGGGGGGCAGAATCGAAACTATTTCCATCACGTAAAAAATCCGTCTAGGATTATTAGCTAAATAACTGTTAAATCTGTTTCTTCACAAATATTACTTTTTTCTACTTTGTTTCTCAGTTCCCATTGGGTTAACAAAAGCACACTTCTACTTGTAAATTACAATAAACCCGAAAATTTGGGGGCACATGCCCTCCCCAGTCCCACAAGTTACGCCAAGTTACACGAAGTTTCATGTGAATATTCGAGAAGAAATTCTAAGCAGATAATCTTTCAGAGTTTGATTTATCATGGCAAGTTTTCGGAAGCAGAAGAAATTTGAAAAGCTGCCTCTCTCTGACGTCCGTTAAAAGTCTGATAACCTGGGGTGTGTATACAGATTATTCCATAATCACGTAGAATTGCGTCAGAATCTCCCATGACGACATAATACCCCAGAAAACTGTCAAAACATTAGCGCCTAAACTGTCAGAGTGCTAGAATATCCACAACGTGACACATTTGAGTCCCTAATACCCGTTGTACGCAATGAAACAAAAAAAAAAAAAAACGTGTTCGGGAGCAAAATAGTTTGCAATTCACGTAGCCTCCGGAAATATGGATCGTGATCTCTGGAATCGAATATCAGCGCTAGCAGTGAATTTTCTCCTCTCATCACCTGGGCACGTAAATAATGACCGCAACACAATTCTCGTACGGTTAAACATGCACGAGGAATACAAATTACCTGTTGCATGTCGATGGTATTAATTCCATATCAATTGCAACTGGAATTCAGTTCTCATCGATTAGTTTTCACGCGGATTTCAACTCATTAAAATGCAACACGGCATAAAAGATATCCGAAAGCTTAATTTACTCAATCCCGGATCGCTGGACGAATGCAGGATGGTGGAGATATGTGCGTCATCCAATTTTTGCGCTGTCGCAGCTGCTGTTTTGTTTTTGGCGTTCAATGTATATGTTCCTGTTATCTGAATGCATTGAATCAGACCTGAAAAGTTGCGAGGTTGTTCTCACTTTGAATACACCGCTAGTTATTGGCACTTCTTTGTTTACTAAGCACGTATTGTTACGCAACAATGTTACCATGCCTCTTCTCCACTCATATACTTTCATGAAGTGTATATCTTTGGAGTTGTGATTTGTGAAATGCCTTCCTTCGTCACGGAGTGGTTAGCGCAGTGCAATGCGACGCTAGTTGATTGGTTGTTCTTAATGAGTATCTCTTGATCAATTTTATCATCTCATCACTCATCCTCATCTTCGAAACTAGCCCAAAGATACAGAAAAGCGAATAAATTAAACCAAAAGTGATTTGTGAAACACCACCATTCTTCAGGCACCAGAGACGAACACAGGGAGCTCAAAACTAAAACAGATTTTTCAACTGTGAGGTAAATAAAGCAACAATGTAGCGTTTTGGTACTCAACTTATAAAGAAAGCTTAGCAGTTCTTGAGAGTTCGAGTTTGCATGTTTGAGTTTTAAGTCAGCTTTATGCACAGAAAGGCAAATCGGGATTGGAGCTACAGTTTATAGTGTCATCCGAACACTATGTGCTTCCACTAAGTGTCGAACCCGAAACCCCTTGAGTACAGAGCAACCGCGCTTGGTAGTTTGAAGTGATATGTTCATCATAGTTTAATAAGGAGCCGCGGTGGTATAGTCTGCAGGGCGTTTGACTGCCAAGCATGAGACCCGGGTTCAATTCTCGGATTGGGTGATCTAAGGTTAAATTTTTTTCCCGACCTTGTGCCTGCATAAAGCGGCTTTGGGGTTCATTCAGCCTCAAATAATTATATACCTTAGTACAATCCTAGATATTGATTGATTTAGTTTATTTTACTTCGCGTTTTGTGCCTCTTGGCTAATTTGCGAAGATGGGGATGAGTGATGAAATTATGAAATTGATGATTGGACATTCCTAGAGAGTAAAGGCGGCCGGAGCGTGGTGCTGATCACATCACTTCCAAAGTGAGAATATGTGTGGTAAGTGTGCGTAAATGGTAACGTTGTCGCCTTGTAATCCACACGTTAGTGGTTCGATAGCCGGCGAAGGCATATAGTGGTTCGGATCCAACTTTAAACTGTAGGTGCAGTCTCGATTAGCCTATGTGCGCATAAAGTAGACTTAAATATAAGACAGACAGTGTACCTACATCTCCAGAATGTGCCTCCATGACACGGCACGGCGAACTTCTCACCGTACCATAGTTCAATAGTAACAAAATAGTTACTAGTGTGGTGTAAGTATGAAGTGATAGTTAAAGAAATACAGATATAATCAATATAAGAGGAAGAACGAGACAAAAATGACCTTACACGAGAGCTAATTAAAACATAAGCCCACTTAGGCCGAAGTATCCTGACGGGCACGCAACCCAAACAACAACAAATGCAAGCGGGTTGCGGTACATGCAGGATACTAAGTACCGAATCCTCTTCTACACGCTCAGCGATCCGGTCGGCCGGGTGATGGATGGCCGGGAGGTCACGTGGCCCCGCAAGCCGAACAAGTGAAAAGCGCCAGTTGATGAGGCACGTGATACGCAACCCTCCTACCCCCCCCCCCCAGTAATTACTTGGCTTTTAGACTTTCTCTAACCAGCGACCCCTCGTTCTCTCACCGGAAGTAGACTTCGCAGAAGGTGAGAAGGGAATGAATTTGCATTCAGAGCTGTAACCGCACTGTCCGTTCCTGAGAAAGAAGAAAAAAGAACCGTAGGTTTTTTTTTTTCATTCTTGCCTAGAGCTTGATTTATTCTCTAAGTGGATGCCTTGCTCTTAAAGGTGAATCGATATCTGTTTCTGAAATTGGTCTCTGTCTGCCGAGAGACAAGCGAAACTGCTGAGAATTGAAAGAAGGCCCCAATCACGCAATGCTCGTAAATCATAATGCGGTCCGCATATAGGCCTGCCGTTAAGGAGGTGGCGTGTTCGGCGAAGCGTATTTCGATGTTTTTTATCTTTGGTCCTTTCAGTGAAATCTTGGTGGTTGTGACCCGCCAAGGGTCTAAGATTTCGTGCGAAAGGTCCTAGCTAGGTCCTCAACTTTCGAAGTTCCTATATTCCGTATAAAAACAAAGTAAGGGTTAACAAAATATTCCTAGAAATAAATTCTATTTGTTATTTCCGGTGGCCGCGGTGGCTCAGTCGGTAACGCGTCTGACTACCATGCTAAAGGTCCCGGGTTCGATCCCCGGCCGGTTCAAATCCGGGAACTTTTCTAACGATGGAAGCGGCCCCGGCGCCCACCCAGCGTCGAATAACATGGGTACCTGGGGGAAACCCTGGGGGGTAAAGGCGGTCAGGGGCGTGATGCTGATCACATCACCTCCACTCACGACCGGATCAAGAAAGTGTGGGGCGTTACCCCCACACCCCCTATACGCCTTCATGGCGTGGTGCTATGCACAGGGGAACACTTTACTTTTTTTACTTTTTAGTTCCGGTTCCTACTTTCCATGCACATATTTGCCATAGCTGCAAAGATCATTACACAGGTTTTATTCTTAATGGCGCGCACGGATCACAGAAACGTATAGAGAACATCTAAACAAACAACTTTTCTCCGTAACATTTTTATCGTTGGTGCAACGTTTCGGCGCCACAATCATTTTAAAAAAGCCCATTTTGCCGCCTGAATGTTGGCAACCAATCACATCTGTAACGTGATATCCTGCGGTGAAACAGCGCAGAGCAGTGTTGCAAGGAACTAACCTGTATGCATCAACCTTCCAACGAGATTTGCAAATATTTGACATGCAGGTTGACACAAAATCCGATATTACCACTTCCATTAAAATACGTTGTTTTTCTACCAAATTTTCGTATCGTTGGTTCACTTCCCGTTGGTCTACTGGGTGCTTCTCTGTCTTCGTTTTACAGTATATGTGTTTTGTAGTTTGTCATTTTTCACAAAATCTGTGTGTTCCTTGCGTTGCGAGTTAAGATTCTGTCACAGGGCTGGTCCCTAGACACACAATTGGGGACGTTAAAACCTTAGTCGTATTGGATTTCACCCTCTGTGTTTGAGGGTAGTACCCGTTGACCAATGGGCGACGATTCAGCGACGCTGGATTGGTCGGCTGGTCGCTGGCTGGCCTGAGGTGACTCTCTGGCTTGAACCCCACAGCTTCTGGGCGGCATGTAGTCGATTCTCCAGGTATGGCCGGTAACGCTTGCAACACTGCCGTGTGCTGTTTCACCACAGGTAATGACGTCACCGGTGCGGCTTTGGGTTGCCAGCATACAAGCGACAAAACGGTCTTTTTTGAACCACTGTATGGCCGAAACGACGCACCTACGATGAAATTGTTATTGAGAAAAGTTGTTTGTTTTGATGTCTTCTATACGTTCCTCTGGTCCATGCGAGCCATTAACATGACACCCTGTATATGCCATGCAACTCAGTTATTAGTACATATAGCGAAAAATGGAAAGAGGAGAAAGATGTTAGAAATATGTAGTTTTCAATCTAAAATGCTTGAATTTTCAACGTAGAATGCATTGTAAAGGCTGTACACTGATTCGAGCCTCAGAGAGAAACGAATATACGTTGTTGCCACACATGCTTCGTCCTTAAAGGGGGCACTTATCTTATCGCAACACCGTATTGTACCAGGTAAATTAAGAATTGATAATTATATTAGAGTCTTTACCTAATACAGTGGGTTTTTGCAATAATGCAAATGCTACTTAAAGGACAAAGCGTCTGGCAACAGGGCATTTTCCCTTCTCGTTGTTGCTTGTATCAGTGTGTACAGCCTCTACGGTTCAGAACTTTTGAATCACTCTGTATAAGCTACTATATTTACACTATGGTAAGACTTGATCATACTCTCTATATTCGTACGCTCAAGATTAAGGCATAGCTAACATCGAAATAACCAGTATGGTTCATTACAATCCACGTGTATTTGTTTTACATTCACTTCTCTGTTACAGGAGACAAATAACAGTTTAGACGTGACATCGAGTACGAATGATTAAGTGGAAACTCTATTGCAATGCGCTGGATTCGAAGCAACAAACCTAGCCTTCTCAGGGAGCTAAGCTGCCAGACGGTCTATAGAAACTGATTTTAATTTGCACAGTATGGTATAATGTTTGTTTAACATTAATTAGCTTGGTTCCGTTAGGGATACATTTGCATAATTGTTAGCACTAAACTAGATTAATCCAGAATTCTAAATTTCATCAAACATTCACATAAGTATATCTTTGTACTTACTGACGTCACTATTTAGTATTCGAAGATGAAACTAATTATGTTTCCTTTGTTTAAACTGTAAAAGTGGATTAATTACTAGCTTAATTAATAGAAATCCGTGCAACACAAATAATATATTTTTCTCATACGGTTCAAGAACATAATTATGTGTAATGTAGTAGGTTTGTAATCTTAGACATAAAGGAGAATTTGTGACTTTTTGTTGCAAGTTGCGTCTGCTTTGTATGTTGTGGATGTAAAATTCCAGTCACTACTGTACTTTTTGTTTATACTTTTTCTAAATTTGTGCATGAACAAGGAGCTCAGAAAGCAAATTAATGTTTTTTGTCAATCGCAGTACATGTAGAGTTAATGTAGGGTAAATAACATGGTTTCTTAAATACATATGATTCTTAATTAAGGTACTGTTTTAATTACACAAAGAAAGGGATTCTGATAGATCGAACGTAGATAAACAAGAACAAAAATGGAGCAGTTATCAGTACTAATTAGGGGTGTAAGGGGTGCTCCTTCCACGTAGTACACCCTGGACTGCAGACTAACGAGGCTCTGGCGACTGGCCCCATGGCCAATATAATTCTGTGCCGTCCTGTGTTTTGTCCTTATTTGTGCCGAGCGCCCTTTCTAGCCTCAGCTTTTAAGCAAGGTAAGGAAATTTTAGTTTTCAGACACGATTTTATTTTTGTTATGATAAGGGGCTGGACCCCGTATAGTGTGACTGGTCCAAATTAACCCCAGTGTTGACGCACCAAAAAAAGATAATTCAAATTCAAAATTCAGTACTAATTCACTCGGACATTCAATCAAATCGAAGAGGAAATATTCATATCTGTGGCGTTGTGACAAATTAACGGTTCTTTCAAGAGGATGGGTGCCGAGCGCGTTCCACTTTAGGCCTCTCCACCGAAATACCCTGGTTCGAGTCCGGGCATGGCATGGGTGTTTTTTGTAAAGTGCCCGTTCATCAATTTCATGTCATCATTAGTGAAGCCTTACTCCAAAATCGACAGACATGGAAAAGTCGACACCTACTATCTAGTATACCATCTGTCTGCGATCAACAATAAGTGCTGGCTGGCAAGAAACACTTCCAATAGTATTCTTCTATTATTACGTTTTCATTAATGTTTGCATACTTTTTTTTAGGGCCTCGCCCGCACTAGGTCCATGTTTTTGATATCAAATGGGGAGAGGGGGGGGAAGTGTAGTGCGCGCGGACCCGTCACTTTTCTTATGTTTGTTTCATTTGTGCCAGGTTGATAGAATCATTGTTAATTTTACCACCAGAGGTCAATAGAATCGGTTACACAATGACGTATTAAGGAAGCGTCGGTGCGACCTCGCAGCTCTTGAGGCAGGGCATTTTGGATTCTGACCCAGGGTGAGGAAGTTGATTTCCTCAAGGTAGACACTTTGTGTAGGTGTCCGAGGAACCACGATATGGAGGAGAAGGATAAGTACTTTCCGTAATGTTTTAAGTTCCGATCTTGCACTCACACACTCAATTATATTTTGTTCATAACTTTTCCTTTCTATACTACGTGAAGAAGCGAGGTGAAAGTCAAAGACAGATTTAGTTCATTATTAATTAGTTAAACGAATATCCATCAAACTGGCCTAAGTGAGAAGACAATGCATTTCTTTCAGCGAGTTTATCGTCGAACAAACTTTATTTATGTAGTTTAATTGTGCTTGCACATTATGTAAATAAACTCGCATAATCTGGAACAGTGTTATATCTGTACATTCGAATAGCATAGCTGCCCCATAGCAAATACGTAGACCTTTAAGACGGAAATCTTCCACTGAGCGCTTACTTCAAGGTTCGTGTGCATTAAGCAAGCCAGTTTAACGTGCATAGGTCGTAGCGATTAGTCAAAAGTAGCAGAAAAGCGACGCTAAGTAGCAGGACACGAGTACTGGGGATAGAACAGATTACTTTAAATTTTTAGACTATCTTCCACCATGCTCCTTGAAGCTCTTTCTTCATCTTTCTGTCAATTTCTCTCTTTTCGCTCTTCCTCTCTCTATTTTCTTCATCTCTCTGTCTTTATCTCTTTCTCGCTCTTTCTCTCTCTCTCTCTCTCGTCCTTTCTCTATATTCATCTTCCTGTCTCTCCATCTCTTTTTCTCCCGTTCTTTCTTCATCGTCCTCCTTTTCGTTTTCTTCACCTTTCTATCTGCTTTGTTTATCGCTTTATCTCTCTCGTTCTCTCCTTCATTTTCTTCATCTTTCTGTCTATATCCCTCTTTGGCTCTATCTCTATCACGTCCTTTTTTTTCTTCATCTTTCTGGGTCTCTTTCTCATTTTTGTTCTTTCTCTCTCCCTCTTTTTCTAGTATTAGCAATATCATCGAAATAATAACTGTGTAATATAGAGTAAAGTAACCACTAGTTACCGCCTAAGTCCATACAAACTCTATTACAGGTATCAAATGTAGGAGGCGAATGCTTTAGACTTTAACAAAAAGTTTTAAAAAATATGGAGGGTTCTGGATTTGAACCCGCGACCCTTAATTTCTAGGAAATTTCTGAGACGGTAGTACTTTACCAATACTTTACAACTTTGCTTGTTGCAAATGTCTTGAAACGTGTTGATGACTGCGCAAACTACCACTTTTCAATCCGACGAACACAATTTCACTGGAAGTTGCAAGAATTGTTACTTTTCGCTCATTGCACAGTACTTTACAAAGGTGTTGTTATACAATTTGCATAAACTATTCGAAATTATGCCCTTTTGTATTCAAACTTGACAGCGATTTCCTCCAGGTGAACCATGAGCAGTGTTTCCAACCTCACCAGAGTCTCTCTGATCCCAATTTTAACATGTCGAATCGCAAGTATTCTCTTAAATTATTCCTCGTACTTGAGTTTTTCGTTTTGTTTTCTATGAATATGTTTTGCGAATATAGTGTCTGACTTAATGTTATAAACAAGACTGTAAATATGTCACCGCAGGGTTTCTTGCCTAGTAAGATGGACCTGCATTATAGTTGGCTACTCCCTGCTGGTTCTCCAGAGCTATGTTGCCATTTTAACGATTCATAGACTTAGAAATCTTTCAGGGCGATCAATCATTTAGAGAAGTGTACGATATATACAGAAATACACATGTCTATGGTGTAACGTTTTGTGCTAAATACGAAAGTTGACTATAATTCTAATTCTGTTTTGTTTTGTATTCCTCCCTGATGGCGTAGTTAGGTTCGATAGTCCGTGGAGCCACATTACCTAGCAGTTCTGATTCTACTTTAAGTTGTAAGTTTAGTCCTGATTAACCTATTTCTGAACATAAATAACAAATGTTGACTTTAATTATATTTTCATTAAATTCTACCTCTTGAGTTAGACACGATATAAATAGTGATGGGATATACTTGACTAGAATTCAAACTTGTAATATCTGTCGTTATGGCATGATACGCTGAACACTCCGCTACGGAGCATAGCCCTATATTTTCAGGTCTCTCTCTCACTCTCGTTTTCTCTTCCTTTTTCTTCATTTTCTGTCTCTCTTTTGTGGTCATCTCTCTCCCCCTCTCTCTTTAGTCCTCTATTTCTTCATCCTTCTGTTTCTTTCTCTTTTTGCCCCCTCTCTCTCCATAGTTCCCTCTTTCATATTCTTCATCTTTCTGTTTTTTCTTTTTTCGCTTTTTTCTCTCGTCTTTCTGTCTGTTTCTCTCTTTTCGCTCTTCCTCTCTCGTTCTTTCAATTTTCTTCATATCTCTGTCTCTCTCTTTTCAGTCATTCTCTCTCTCTCTCGTCCTTTCTCTTTCTTCAACTTTCTGTCTCTCCATTTCTCTTTCTCCCCCGTCCTCCTTTTATTTTTCTTCACCTTTTTATCTTCTTTCTTTTTCGCTTTCCCTGTCTCGTTTTCTCCTTCACTTTCTTCATATTTCTGTCTCTTTCCCTTTTTTGCTCTTTCTCTCTCACATTATCTTTCTTTTTCTTCATCTTTCTGTATCTCTCTTTATCGCTCTTTCTCTCTCCCCTCTCCCTAGTACTAGCAATATCTAATCGAAATAATTACTGTGTAATATAGACTAAAGTATCCACTACTTTCTGCATCATCTAGTTACCGCCTAAGTCCATACAACACCACTAAATCTTAGAGAAATGTTCACGAATAAGAAGCCATGTTTTTGAAAGGGCTCAAGCTTTGAATACGGACGTTCTGAACGCTCCGGGCTCTTAGATTTCTGAATCACGCCCCAGTAACCAAATGAATTCCAAGCTTTTTGCAAACTTCCTCACTTTCCGTTGAGGATTCCTACGTACAGATCTGTGCTGCTCTGTGAATGGAAACGGACCATCTTCGGCAGTCGTTCGTCGGATTACAACTTTTCAGGATTTAAATCCACGAGCCTCCTTTTTTCTAGACTGGGAAGTTGTTAATTCTACAAACTAGCACAGCCATTTCCAAGGCAGTCGAGTGAATTCCAAACCGCAAGCTGCCTGCTTTGCTTTTCATCCTAGCAGTCTCTGCTTTCTATTTCTGTCGATAGATGTTGCTGGCTTCGTGTGATAGAAGTTGTGTGTTTTCACAGCACAAATGGAGGTTTGAGGTTTGAATCCCAGGCAAGGTTCTTTGCGTAGTATTAGCTTTTTCAATCCTCTTTGTTATCTAACCAATTCATCGTTACGATTAGTTCAAATCTAGAATGAATGCCATCAAACGCTAAAATAATACTGAGGAAAAGTATTTAAAATACAATATCTCTTAAGTGTTCCCAGAAAAAAATATTTACCCTTTCGAAAAATATGCAAATAATCAAAATGTCCTCATTATGACGCTTATGACCATCAGACATACCTAGGTAAATAACACATACACACACACACACACGCACACACACACACATATGTATGTGTGTGCGCGCGCCCTTTTCGGAAGGCTTGTTAAAGAGACCTTAACGAGCATACGTCGTGTCTTATATTTGTGTCCACGTGTGCTGAGTGCCCCTTTCCATTGGTTGTTTGATTGATTTGGGTTATTTAACTTCGCATTTCTGCCACTTTTGGCTAATCGCGAAGATGGGAATGACTTACTACACTAGCAAACAGCCATTTTGTATGCTGTTAGCGAATATGTGTTCTTAACTAATTTCGGCATGCTGATTTCAGATTGTTCTCCATCACGTACCATTTTCAAGATACGCGTGACGTCATGTATGGTAAAATATGGGTAATGTATACACCACTTAATCCCGCTTTTCTTGTAATATGGCAACACTGCAAACTGTTTGCGTAGCACATCATCATGTATACCTTCAGTCGTGTCTTATTTGTTCGTATATGAGGTTTATTGTAATCCTGTTTGCTACATTAAAATATATTATAAATATCGTAATAAATAAGCATGCAGTTTACAGCGTTTGATTTGTGTAGTGACACAGTGGATTGTGTTGTGATAAAACTATGTCGACATCACAGATTGTGTAAAGATAATGTAACGACTGTACTTTGGTTGTCGCTGGGAGATTAAGACCGCCAAATTGGCCTCACAAGGTATATGTGATTCTTGTGCTGTAACACTAAGAGAATGGTTGAATGGTATTCATTCAGTGCCTTTTGATTTATCTATCATGTGGCTTGAACCAAGGGACCACGTGACATATTGCTATTTTGTCGCACTTTAGTTGCAGCTATTCCTCAAAGAATAAAAGCATATGCATATACCGATGTGCCCTCCACATTGAAGTCTGTACCACATAGTGAGGGATTCCCAATTCCTAAATCACTATCCACCACAGTGGAATTGAACATTTCTCGTGACCAGGAAGGTTCTTTGAAATATAAGATAGTGTAAGTAGAAAAGGATAGGTTACTTTTTTACAAGATAAGTTCCACATGTTTTATTTCATGTGGAAATTAATTGAATATCATCGCCAGATGTCGGTGCCTCTGGCACCGCACTCTGACACGACCAATGTTGCCAGTACACTTCATAATTCTTTAAGAAAATAACGTTTTTATGAATATGGCATGATTAACCCCATAAATTGTGTGTAATGCATAGAATTACTCCCACATCTCTTAATGTGCCTTCATGGCACGGTGACCATTATGCTCAGAATGCATAAAAATGCATCGTTCTTTCATCAGTTCGGTAAATACCCACTGAGATCATCGACACACATTCAAAAATTATTGCAAGCGACTCCATGTTTTTCTTTCCTTCGTACTTTTGTTTACACCTTACAAGCTTTTATCCCATACTGAAAATTCATGCAGAGAATTATTTTCATATTTAATATTTATAGAATATCCATATAGATAAAGATAATAACTAATACAAGGTTCATGTCTCTATCGTCTTTTTTTACAAAAGTTAAGAGCGTTCAAAGTCTCAGTTGTGTGACTTTTGGAACACCCTGTATATCTCGGAAATGTGACGTGATTCACAAATGTTGAGACTTTTTCTGAATTCCACACCGAAATTAGTAATGAACATGTTATTTCATCCAGGATACAGAAAAAACGTTGATACTTGTTCCCTAGTGTAATTGGACGAAGGGACTAAAGGCACAAATGTCCAGGCTTGGATTCGAACCCGGGATCCCTTGCGTCGTGACCTTTTACAGCCTCAGTCTTCGATCTAGGTATGAAGATTTTATCTTTAGAGTTATAACAGTTTTAGTTGTTGCTAAGGAATCCAAGTTTTAGAAATTTAGTTAGAAAGTTTTTGAACAGTCAGATTAGAGGCTATTTCTCCGTCTTGTTTTACAAATACAGGGGTTTGTCTCCGTATTGTACAATGAGGCAGAAATAGCCTACTTGCTGACGTGGCCATTTAAAAAATAATAATGGATTAACCGATGCTTCTTGCACAAGATCCGAACTCCTCCTTGTCATAATGACAAAATAAAGCCTTTTTTCTCGGTGCTGGATAGCTTTTTGGCAAGTTTCAATCACTCTTACCATTCCAGATTTGTTGTTAGTTTTATGTCAAGTAGGTCTGGAGGCCCTTGAGCTCCCTGAATCTGCAAGCTTCAGCCAGATTCCGCCGACATCTGCAGATCAATCGTTGTAAGTGCGCGGCGCACATTTCAAGGGTCATTTAGCAAAGCGTCGTTTCAAGTGATGAGCACTTCGTACTCGGCTAGGAACGTGCTCGTTCTGAAACCATCATCAGCAGAAACATTGCCTCCCTTATTAGAGCGGGAGACGCGTGATGTTAATTCCAAGTGACGTCAACTAACCATAATTCCATCTGTCTTCCGCACAGTATAGCAGTGTACGTACACCAGAGAGAATTACAAGAGAATTATAATAAATTTCTATGACTCTAATGACCTGAAAGAGAGTATCCTCACGTTCGTCTGTGTCAACGATTAATATCTCCTAAACTACGATGGCTACAAAGATGAAACTTGGTGCCTTCTTAGATTTCTCGAACAATAGCCCGTTTCTTCTGGCTTTTAGTAACAACAATATATCTAAATTAACTTGTCTATATCTTGAAAACAGAACATGATAATGTTTAACTTTTTCTGATGTTGAGATCTGAATACTGCTAGTCTTAAGCGATAAGAAGTATTTTGATTGACCAGTATTGGAATCTGAAGTTAGCAACAGATTAATCTCTAAACCTAGGATTTACAAACTTTTTTTACGTAAGGCTATTACCTGATTCAACGATGATGGGACATAGAATTCTTACACTGAAACTGGTGCTCAAAAGAAAGTTATTTTTCATCGTTTCAATTCTCATCCATTTTTTAAATTTTTTGGTATTGTTCATTTTCCTTATTCTCTTTATTGTTTTCTGCTGTCCCATCATCTTTTCTCATTCCTTCTTTCATCATTTTTGTATAATTTATTTTTCCTCTCATCCTTGTTCTCTGTCTCTCGTTTTTTATTAACTTCAATTTCCTCTTCTCGTTCAGCTCAAAATAAAATTACTTTCTCTCTTCCTCATTCCCTTTCCTTATTTCTCTTATTATTTTTCGTCTTCCGTTATCCTTTTCTATGTCCTCATTCTATGTCTCTTTCCTCTTCATCAGGCCCTTTTCTTATCTGCACTGCATTTTATTCATCATATTTCTTCTCCCTTATTCTTCTATTCTAGTTTCTTCTTCGTTCCTTTCTCTTTCATCTAGACGAATTAAGACGGGCCACGTATATTTTGCTCGGTAATATCCGGAGCAAGAGAACGGAAACCAGTCTGCGCGGTTGTTAAAGTGAGTTAGTAATCACTACGTACCTTAAGTGTGTATCGAGGCCATGACTCCTTCATTACAAGGCAACAACGTTACCACTAAGCCATCGGCGAGGCCCAAAGAGCATTCGAGTCACAAAATCTTCACTCTGGTTTCTAACCGCTGTTAACTTAGCTCATTAGTCACCGAGTTGGAAACTCTGCCCTCGCCACTTTGCAAACACCCAACTCTGCCGTATCTGCTGAGTGATTCTTCCCCGCAACCCTGTTTTCTCTCCCCTGCCAACCCCCCTCTTGTGCTAAGCTCGAACACTAATCCGACGGGGCTGGCTTCGATTTCCGATACGGCACGGTAACTTTCATTTGCGAGCTAATATTGTAAAAGTGACTGAATGATAACGAACCAACCCCTCCTACCCCCCGCAACCTACCCACCGTTCTCGGGAACGCATCCAGGATTGTGTAATCAAAACTTTAGTGAAATCCAGATTTAGCGACCGTTTTGATTTCGATCCCTCCCCCCCCCTTTTTTCGAACGTTGTGCAAACAAAATGCGTTTCCAATTGAGGGTATCCATCTAACATGATGTTTTATTCACTTTCGTTGTGGTTTTCAAGGAGCGGTTTATTTCATCGTCACGGTAAGTAAGATATTAGAGTTTTGAAAAAAATGCATTTCGAAAAGTAAAACCAAAATATTTTTCTCGGACAAATTATTGCTTCTCTTGAGATTTCATTTACTTCTGAATATTTCAGGTATGTTAGTGGCCTTGTAATCAAGGTGTTCCGGGTTCGATATCCGGTGGAGGCACATACTAGTTGTTTGGATCCCACTTCAAACTGTAGTCCCGATTAGCCTCTCTTTGCATAAAGTGGACTTAAAACAACAAATCAATCAACCAATCATTCTCATCGTCGCAGTTAGCCTAGAGAAGTGAAATAAAAATGATGCAAAACTCAACAATACTTTTTGAAGCTTATTTTATGTTACATTCTGTTGAGTATTGTCATGACTAGACCAGGGATTTTTATGTAATATCAAAGTACAAAATATGTACATAACTATATAATAATAATTAATAAAATATGTACCTAAATATGTATTATCAAAGGGATGTGTAGCTTAATATATAGTTTCGAAGAATATGTAAAAAAAGGTAAGAAAGATAAAGTGCTCCCCTGTGCTTAGCACCACGCCATGAAGGCGTATAGGGGGTGTGGGGGTAACGCCCCACCCTATTTTTTGATCCGGTCGTGAGTGGGGGTGATGTGATCAGCATCACGCCCCTGACCGCCTTTACCCCCCAGGGTTTCCCCCAGGTACCCATGTTATTCGACGCTGGGTGGGCGCCGTTAGAAAAGTTCCCGGATTTGAACCGGCCGGGGATCGAACCCGGGACGTTGAGCATGGTAGTCAGACGCGTTACCGACTGAGCCACCGCGGCTCAAGAACATGTAATGTTAGTAACAATTGAGTATCCAAGCAATTTCAAGAATTCTGCTAGATATTTTCTTATTTGAATATATTCAACTTAATTTTAAGGACATAAGTTATTCAAATTAAAATTTGTATCAAATTATTAAACTCATAAAAGCACAGGGACGTGCACATATTTGAGAAACCAATTTGTCAACAATTAATTATTGTTCACATCGCAAATTATTGTATAATATATAAATAGGTAAGAGAGCTATTTGTTACTTTCCAAATAAATTGTAAAAAAATGCATATACAGAAAGAACAATCGTATGAAAATACATAAGTACTTTTTGTGCAAGGGAACATATTATGTAAATCGTTACGTACAGAATAGTAGCTTTATTGCCCACCGATGCCAAGTTTCCAGGTGCTTTGCCTAATCCTAAAAGCGAAGTGAAAATATATAACCAAAAGTTGGGGGGTGGACTCCAGCATCACTCGATAAATAACAGTTCTCGTAGGTTATTTTGGGGGGTGTCTCTTCAGCTTGTGTCTCAACTTGCCAGTCCATTTTAGGTTACCGTAAGCACTAAGCATCTCATTGATTAGAAAATATGACATCACATGAGCTGCAAATTTTCTTCATCATGTTTCAAAGATCAAAAATATAGAAATAAGGATCAAGATAGGAAAAAATACAGAAATATGTTGTTTTATGTAAAGTAAATTAGCAAATATGTAAAATATGTAATATCCTGGCAAATATGTAAAAATATGTAATATAAAACTTATGCAAAATCATGTCAGTTATATAATTATTTGACATTTTCCTGTTCAATGTATGTATCTAGAAAGGAATAGAATATGTAATTACATACAAATCCGGACTTTAGTAATTACATTTTGAATTTTATTGTGTTAAGTCCGGAGCTATTTTGATGGTGTGTACAATTATTATGCAAACTGCTTGCGTAATTCGTTCTTAATTTTTCCCCCCTAGTCTGGGTGTGTAAAAAATATACGCAACAAAGTACAGGGTGAGTCAAAAGTCTCTGACCACTCCTTATAAAATGAAAGGGAGTGTAGATTGCAGCAGTTGGTCATGGTAGTAATATGTTAGGCCTAGGGGGAAACCTTTTGGTGCATGTCATGACAACGTCCGCCCTTTTAGATCCAACTTCATTTCTTTAAATGGGAAGGTTGACATGTGGGGTATGGTTTTGGGCTAGACTTTCACCAGGAATTCAGTGGTGAAGTCAGATTTATGGAAACTGTAGTTTCATATGCACCTTTGTTTTCGAATGAGCTGTGTGTAAGAACTATACACGCTGCCTGCAAGTTGTGTATCAATCGGGTACACATGGCATGAAAGAGGAGACACCCAGTGAATCGATTTGATACATATGGCACTTATGGTGTATGACAATAAAAATAATACATTGTCATAACATTTGAAAATGGTTAGGCTAAGTTCAAAGTTCCACATTTGTGCAATATTTATAACAATTCAGTCATATGACTGCTCAAAATTTTATTCATATAATGTAATTAAGTGTCTGAAATTACTATTTAAACTAATTTTATTAAATATGATGTTTAAAAAAGCCAATTTGTATATAATGACAAAATTATCAAATTGTGCAATATTCTGAATTCATATTCATAACAGTTATTTTTGACTGACAATATGAAAAAAACAAATATCTTCAATCATATGTGTTCTTTCAGGCAAGCAAGATAAGTTACATTCAAATTCATAATTAAATTTATTGAAATTGTCTACACTTGCATTGGCATCAAGGTTTATATACAAAGGTCAACTCTTTAAAATTGTTCAATGTCTAATATGATGTCATACTTGGTATTTTGTATCAACATTCAAAAAATGGTAATTGTAATCATTAGATAAGTATATTGTGATATACATAGTAAAATAGCTGTAACAGAGCAAATATGTACATTTATAACACAAACATTCAAGCTGTTAAGCACTTATGGACAAAAATATAAAACAAAAACAATTGAAGATAACACATACTACAAAAATCTGGCTTGAACTAGTTGCTCTAATACTAGTTGTCTGTGACTTTGGGGGAATCTCATGATGGATGGTGGAGAAGTAAAAATGTGGCTATTGGTGAAGGAGGGATATTGGGATAAATCTTGATATTTTGAAAGATTATACTTTACAAGTTAATCTTTAATAGTTTGTTTAAACTATATAGAGACATTTTGTTGATAACAGAAGCTTAAAAATGCTTTTATAATGGCATAATCTTTAAAAAAAGATTTGGAACTTGTGAAAAGTGCCAAGTTTAAAAATTGGAAGCAGGAAATTATTATCTGCTTGCATCTGCATTATCTAGCTATTAGATGAATAATGCATTACTTCAAATGGATGTTTTGAGAAATAAGACTAAGTGAGAGAAATATCTTCTGCATTTGGGATGTGAATTAACCATATGTGGAGTTTTAATAATTGAAGAATGGAAGCCATCTTGTATACCTGGTTGAAGAAATTGACATATTGAGTATACTCAGATGTAGAACTGATACATGCCAAAATATTAAGAAAAAGACTTACTCTACCTCACAAGGAGATAATAAAGAAATGTTTTCTTCATATAAATAACATTTATATGTTATAAATGTTCTTCTAAACAAATGCATAATTTGATGCTCTTGTAACTTTTGTTATTTCTAGTTTTTTATCAATATAATAATTATAAAAATATTTATTATTGTTTGAACATAAATACTGTTCATCAGCATATGTAAGCTGGTATTCCTTTTCAACATATATCCGTAGCTTCCTACTGAGCTATTACATTGATTTGAATTTTTGACAGGTATATACATAAAATGATGTGCCAATCAAGACTTCATATTTAACCGAGGACATTTATCAAAGTGATTGATTAGTGAGATAGTTTAGACTGAATTGTCTTCTTGATATTTAGTCTCACTTTCTTCTCTTTTCATCACGTTCCATCGTCATAGGTGTTACACTCTTTCGTTGTATGTATGCAATTAGCCTATATTCTACACAATATCTAAAATTAAGACTAAATTATAAATTTGCATTATGCTACATATATAGTGATGTCTAATGTCTAAGAATGCCACGGTGACTGCGCATTAGATCATCATAGGAAAACTGCAAGCTAATATATCCAGCTCTAACATGTTTTTGTGAATGTTTTCCCACAAATTAAACAAAACAATTATTAACCTAATTAAGTAATCAATTAAATTTGTAAAAAAAAATATACGGCGATCATTTAAAAATATCTCCATCCGCAGAATTATTGACCTTTTTAATGGCTATGTGGAATTAGTTCGCAGGAAAAAAATATAATGAATGTAGTGTAATTTGAGCCCTCAATTACGAGGTAATCCTTGATAATCCGGGCAATGTTTAGAATCAGAATCTTTGAACTGCATTCAACATCGCGACCAATTTTGAAAACAGTTCAAATGAATCCACTCTTTTTTCTCGTCTTTTTTGAGTGCGTAATCAATTAGTGTCCGTTTCTCTCTTAATCCAAGTTGTTTGTTTCATTCTTTCTCTCGTTCGTAATGTTTCTCTCTTGTTTTACGCATGCGCGCGTCCACGCACATAAAATGTTAACGTGTCCGTGCGTAGACTGTATCAAGTTGAAAGCCATGCCATCTAGCGTGAGGAAAATGGAGCCTTTAGTGTTGTTCAAAGTCACGGTTTGTTTCGAGTTAATTTTAAGCTCAGTTTAAAGTCAAATCGGAGACCGCGTGTACTTAATCGTACCGTTGGCCGGATGGCGTAGTAGTAGCTTCGCACCATTCTCATTGCACACTGGTTCGTACACTCAGGACTCAAAATGTACCGATTGACCCAAACATGTTGACTTCAATACCTAGGGTGACCAATTTCTGACATGAATTTATACAACTTTCATCATTGAATTATACGAAGTTTCTCGAAATGAAGGAACTAATTCATAACAAGCTGAAATGTGATCGATTGATTTATTTTATTTCACTTCGCCTTTGTGCCACTTTTGGCTAATTGCGAAGATGGGGATGAGTGATGATATGATGAGATTGATGAATGGACACTCACAAACATTTATGCCCAGGCCGGGATTTGATCCCGTGACCCCTGGCATCGTAGCTCTATGTGCTAACAATTCCACCACCAGGGCCGGCAAGCTGAAATGTGGTACATAACTTCTTCATAGCATTAATAACAACACATGAAAACGAAACAGCGATCACCCGCACGCTAAGTCCGTCATCTTGAAAAAAATGGCGGACAAATTCAAGTTGCTGACTGTACAAATTGTCAATAGCTTGGATTTTGATGTATATGTACATATTTTTCAAATAACATTAGTAAAATCAATTATAACTTATTAAGTGTTCTGAAGATCATTGACAGTTTAAGTAACGCCACCATATTGGAAGCAAGTCGGATAATTTCCTTATTTGTCAAATATGTTTGATATCTAAAGTATGACAACATTATATATCATTTGCAGCCTCATCAGGTGGGCTCTATAAACTATTCCAGCATTCTCTAGGGGAATACCACGCATAACGGTAGAGGAGGGGAGAAAGCGAGTGGAAGGAGCGAAGCAGTACACGCTGCTGCAATCTACGGTCGCTTTTTCCCCTCCACGCAATCCCGTCCCCCCTCACATGTTCATTGGTTGAGTCACTACTTTCGCAGAGACTTGTTTTCGTTCGCTCACTGCAGAGATTCCAGGGATATATTATTGAGTACTGGGGTCAAGGCGGCAGGAGCGTGATACTGACCACATCACCTCTGAATGTATGGAGTCCTACTTTTACAAACCACTGTACATTGCAATATGCAGTTGCACTCGTTATATTTTACCTTTATATATTTGACAGAACATTATTGCACACTTGCATTTAGTAATTACTAAAGCTAATGATGCTGAAAGTAATTATTCGGTTTCTTTAAGTAAAAGAAACGGCATTCCGTATTTAGTAATTACTAAAACGAATGATTCTGAAAGTAATTATTCGGTTCCATTAAGTAAAAGAAACGGTATTCCGTATTTGTCTAATTGGTTCTATGTAGGTTTATCCACAACATTCATACTTTTCCCTCCAATTCACCAAAATAAGCTAAAGCTAATCATAATTCCGCAACAGGCAATGTTCAAGATAGATAAACTAAGGTGAGTCAATAAACAGTGACGTAATTAAAAGCAGGAAAAAGTTACAAATACGTTTAATTATAGAAATGATCCTAGAGGGAGACAACTTATCAAATTCGTCAATTCATCATCCATCGTCACAATTAAGCTAGGAAAACATGAAAAAGTGTATAAAGTGAAGTGAACAATATACCTCCGGGAATGCTTTCAACAATTACCAACCGTGCAGCTTTGAGCATATGTTTTCCACTGAAATATCTGCTCCGATAATGCGATTCTGACGTTCAGTTATTGCTGACAATTTACAAGTCGCGTAGTTAAGTCATAAATATTTTTTCTGTCTCTATCAAGCGTGTGATTTATTACCTGAACGACACACAAATATCATATATGCCGCGGTTACAAATAACGTTTAATTCGTCTGCATATGACGTTATTCAAATTGATGGATTCCAACCTCAGGGTATGCAATCCATAAAGAGATGACATTAAATACAGCGCTGTACTAAAAATCTTCATTGCGATTTTGAGTTGCGTGGTGTGCGTTTGTGTGTTGCAATTTATACCTTGTGTGCCTGTGTGTGTGGTCGGTTATTTGTTTGCGTTATATCGTGGTTACATACGATTAATCAATACCTACCTTAGGGGAAAAGCCATGTTCTTTTTATGTTTGGAAAAACACGTTTATCTGATAGGTATATGTTTAAGTGACTTATTTAAATATTTGCTTAGCTCGATATGTTAGGGTAAAATTAATATTGTTTTATCCTTCGTGTATAGATCATTATATATTTGTGTGTAATTTATATACTCGTAAGCATTATACATATAGGCTATAATGCTTTTAAGCAAACGTTATACATTTATAATACTTTTAAGCTAACTAAATGTAAAAAAAATCGAACTTTGCGGTTAGTGTTACACAATTCTAGGTTCGAATTCTAGGTGTAAACTAGAATCATGCAGTGAGAAGATTTCACTCGAGCGCCAAATAGTTCGCACTGACGACGCTAGATAGCGTACGGAATTGAGAGCTACTTTGCTCGAGCGATTGACGCTCGAACAGGCAAAACAAGCGGTATACGCTCGAAGCCCAGTTGTACAGGTAGAACCTGAATTTGTCTGTGGTAGTGGAACATCAAATACGAATCGTGAAGTGAAATTGAAACTTAAGTGAACATCATTATCTCTATGTTAAAATGTATTTTAGTCTGTCTGACCAATACAGTGATATGTGAAAATGAAACAGATGATTGTGGGCTGAAACTGCCAGGACGGATATTTTACATGTATGTATCTACCATTATTGTCACATTGAAATGACATTCCATTGTAAACGCTCGAGCGTGGATAGTCAAACGAGTGCGAACCCACCAGCATATTTCTTCAAGGGGAAGAAAGGGTTGACTTAAAAAAAGCCGCTCTTAATGCAATTCTGAATAATGAAAACCCAAAAGGGGGTTATTGCTCCCTAATCCTCTTTTTAGTGCATCCACATAAATAATATTAACCTCTAAATAAGGAAAACTCTGTAAAATAGAAATACCCGGCTCGTAAGTACTTTTATATTATGTGCCGAGAGTCGTGTACGCACTAGAGATATTCGGGATCCCGAAATCTTGATATTGAAATCTGGAAAATAAAATCTTTCCGTCACCTTTTCGGGATTCTGAACAGTCAGAAATGTCGAATGATTCGGTATTAAAAGTGCTTAAGTGTCTATTACTTGAAAATATGTCTTTTGTTTACAGAAATGCAAAGCAAATCAGTTCTAGGTGATAAAGTGTGTAGAATTTTAAATTTCGACACACATGTATTTTGAAATAATAATAATAATAGACATAATATTATAACGCTTATGAAAATTATGACCCTCTATCCCCCACCCCCATATCTCGAATTGTCTTCTCGTACACACACGCGCAAAACTATCACAATTTCACTCCGTAAACTTGCTGTTACGATTCAGTAGAAGAAGAAACCGTTCACGAAATTCCATTTCACTAAAAAGTTGAATTCTTCCCCATTGAGTGAGCATCCTGCAACACAAAAGAGACAGCGAGATGCTTCATTCCTTTGACTCTCCCTCCTGGTAGCAATCTTGCTGAGAGTAGCAACAGGGGATGCAGAGAGCGCAAGAATACTTTACGGACGCACAATTACAAAGATTAAAAACAAGGAATTTCTAAAGCACAACTTTTTCAGCAATTTACTTAATGTTCTCCGAGTATTGAGTTCTGGAGATTTTCTCGTAAGGGCTTTTGGATCAATGTGGAAAATTATGGATCATTTTATGTCCACTTCAATAGCATTGTTGGCCTTGAATTCTTGCTTGTTGGCGATTTTTCTTACATACCGCACCTAGTTCCAATCCGGAAAAATCTTTGAAATGTATATTTTACTAGCTAATTACTTGGCGTTGTCCGGGTATTTATTTATCCCAATCTTGTATTAGACAGGAAAATAATGAATTCTAGCTATAGTGTAAAATGTAACTAATTTTAAATGTGATCGTGAATGTCACCAATTAGCTTAGCGACTCCGAAAACTATGGATTCGACACTAATCTAGGTCATTTGTGGCATTCACCCCCTCTCATCCCCCCTTCCGATAGGTGATGAACTTGGAGTTGAACCACATTGGGAGTGTCACGAAAACTATGGATTCCATTCGCAACACAGCCTGAATGTTAGACAACCCGAGAAACACTATCGTTGTGCGGATTGCATAGAGTCACGGATGTCTGTTTGTGCGGAATTTAATATCGGTGGTTCTCGATTATTCTTACATGTCACCTCTTCCCACTCCACCCCTAGGGGTGTCAGGGGTGTCTTACCCCAAAATATTATTTCCAGATTGCAAGTGATACGTGTACCAAGTTTGGTTGAAATTGCTCCAGGCGTTCGAGAGATATGCCGGAACAAACAAATATACACCCCCCACACACATTTTTATATATATAGATAGAAGAGAGTACGTGTAATATTAATAGTCTGTCGTCCAGAATTTTTGTGTTTAATGCTTACATCACATCCAGATAGGACTGTGTCTAGAATTTTAAATTGGATATAATTTCGAACCTAATCTGAAAAGCATTGCCAATATATACCAGGCCTCAGCTATCTCTGGAGCAAGGTCGCACATACCGTGAGAGAAGGGGAGGAAATCGAGTGGGCAGAGCAAAGCAGTAGACGCTGCTGCGATGGCTGGCAACTCCGGTCGGTTCCACCTCCACGAAATCCCATTCCCTCTCACGTGTTCATTGGTGGAGCCGTCTCGCGTCACTACTTGCGCAGAGACTTGTTTTCGTTCGCCTGCTCAAGAGGTAGCTGGGACAGAGTGTACTTGGAACCGTGATTGTGGTTCAGTAGAAATGCAATCAGCTTGGTGGCCGAACCCGTTAATTGGTCCAATTTCGATCTCGCCATCCAAGTTCCCAGGTTAGAGTCCCGGCCTGGACAAGGGTATTCTTTGTGAGTGTCCCTTCATCATTTGTGTCCTATCGTCACTCATCGTCGGTTGCCATTACTCAAATGTGGAAGAAAAGCGATGCTAAATAACAAATAAAAACAAACACAAGTAGAAATTGATAAATGTAACTGACAAATGAAATTCAATAAGCCCTATCGTTCATTCATGTTAGAAATATTGGTTCGTCAATGGATCTTAATTTTCTAAGACCTGACATTAATAGCGAAATTATTTTCACTACTACTAATACAGTTCGGTGGCAAAGTACATTATGTTGTCTACTTTCGATTTCGTCACCAAAGTTCTCGGGTTCGAATCCCGGCCTGGGTAAGGGTGTTCTTTGTAAGAATCCCTTTATCCACTTCAGATCATTGTCGCGATTAGCCAAAGGTCGCATAAAAATGACGCTAAATAACAGAACAGTTCAAATGAAACGACTTTGTTTTGTTTCTTTGAGAGTGAAATCAATTAGTGTTCGTTTCTCTCTTAATCCAAGTTGTTTGTTTTATTCCTTCTCTCGTTCGTAATGTTGCTCTCTTGTTTTTATGTGCGCGGACGCGTGCATGTGTAAATGTTAACGCGTCCGTGCGTAGAGTGAGTCAACTTGAAAGCCATGCCATCTAGCGTGAGAAAAATTCTGCCTGTAGTGTGGTTCAAAGTCACGGTTTGTTTCCAGTTAATTTTAAACTCAGTTTAAAGTCAAATCTGAGACCGTGTGTACTGAATCGAACCAGTGGCCAGATGGCGTAGTGGTAACGCTCTCACCTTCTCGCACGAGGCACACTCCATACTGATTCGTATCACAAAATTAAAAAAGAAAAAGGAAACGCCTTTTTCTATGAACTATTGTCGTCCTACGATACACGGCATCGAATTTTTCAAACGAAATGGAGACTCACATGTTCCATATTACTTCTTTCCATTTTTTCCTGTGTCGACTTTCGTGGCGGAGTGGTAGGCACAACGCGCTACGACTCCAGGGGATCTGTGTTCGAATCTCGGTCTGCGCATCGATGTTCTTTGTGAGTGTCCGTTCATTAATTACATCACACCATCACTCATCCTCATTTTCGCGATTAGCCAATAGGGGCATAAAAACTAAATCGATCAATAATTTTTCGCTATGAGCACTTATAACAGAGTTGTCCCATGGCAACGGACTTTTGAATCACCCTGCATATAAAGCATGAACCACCGACCGATATAGAGTATGCAATGGCTGGCAACCTTTGATATTCGCCGAGATAATAATGGGATATAATTAGCAGGTTGTCAAATGTCAGATGTAACGTGAAAGACTTTTTCATTCTTTCTACATCCCATTCTTGTCTCTTAGCTGCCACATCAGCCTACGAACAGATTATAAGATGGATTTTAGAAGCTCAATAAAGGGCGATCAAGTTCCAATTTTCTAGACAACGTGGGATGACAGGGTGGAACAAAGTAGCATGTATTATCAATGTAGGAACTAATAACAGGGCATCGTTCATGGCGTAGTAATGGTAACGTCATCTATTTGTAACCAAGGGCTCCAGTCTCGATTAGCCTGTATATGAATAAAGTGAATTTAGAACCAAAAAACTGAAACTTAAACTAGTGGGGTGTATGTTGTAAACTTTTCAAATGTTCATATTAGTGAATTTCTCTGATTTATGTGTAGCAGGTATACAGTACTGGTAGCTATACCCTATCCCAGCTAACTGTAGAGAAAAGCCGTCCATAGCGTCAGAGAAGAGAGGGAAATCTATTGGCCAGAGCGAAGCAGTACACGCTGCTGGGAAGGAAGTCGCTCTCCCCCACTCCACGCAATCCCGTCCCCCCTCACGTGTTCATTGGTGGAGCCGTCTCGCGTCACTACTTGCGCAGAGACTTGTTTTCGTTCGTTGCTCCATAGATATTTGGGACCGAGTATAGGTGGCACTGCTTTAGAAAAGTATAATTTAAAACGGGTAATTATTTCCGTTAGATTTACATGACGATGATTTGTAGTTTATATACTGTTTTTGAATTATCTTTAAACCCAAAAGCAGCACTGTCACACCTCAAACCTCCGCTCTTCTACATAACTGACATTACTGCAGAACTTACAGCATGAATTTGGAATTGTAAACATCTCTCCCAAAATGTAATTCTAAAATATTATTTCTTCTTACAGCAGAATATATTGGACAGGGGGAATTTGATGACTACTTCAAACTGCGATAATATTCATAATTTTGTTTCGTGTTCGTGAACTGTGTGATGTTAGAGTGATCAGGAAACTCTAGGAAAGGGACAATCTGATGCGTACTCGGCTGTACCTCATGCATTGAATATAGTGTTTATTTTCTACTTTGGGTGTGTATTAATAGTTATGACTCCCTTTCACTCCGATTTCGTTGCTTGTAAGACGAAATTAGTATTTCTTAACCCTTAACTACTATATACAATCTCTCAGATCGTTTTGAATTTATCTTACTTTATTTCTTGCACCCCCTCCAACAACAAACCTCTCAGTCGGGGTGCCACATTGCTAAGGTCACGAGGTTTTGTATTTCCTTATTCAAATCTTATTGAATGATATTTTCGACAAGCGATCTGACAGACGTAGCATTTAAATTTCCGCAAATGATTTGATATTGCTTTGAACTCCTCCTCTTCTAGGAACATAAAAATGTAGAAATTTTAAGCATTTGGAATTTCCAAAAAATAAACGAGACCATTGTTGAATTTTTTTATCGATTTTCTTCCTCTCTGTATAAATTACGTTAGGTTTCCTTAATTAGATAACAGAAATTGAACACTGCATTATAATAGTATTCTATAACCATGTCCTGTCACGACAAACGTGCCAGATATTGAGAATAGTAAAACAGCGGTCTTACGCATCTCTCCATGGTAGTTGTGGGGCAAGCAAGGTGATTTTTTCCCAGGGGGCGCTAAGGAGGCATTTCTACTCCTTAATAGTGTCGCATCCTCAAAAACACTTCTATTTTTGAAGTTATCATGTTCCTGCAATAATTAGATAAAATAATGTGACTGAAATGAATTATATATGTGTAATACATATTTTTTTTAGTTACATTCATCTTCCAGAGGGGGCCGTGCCCCGACATATTCACTAGGTGAACGTTAAGGCTACAATTGAAACAAAACTTCAGTGTCACTCACATATTCCACAGCTTCATGTAACATAATTTTATGTATTTGAATGCATGATTTGCTGTTTATTTCTGATACATACGAGGCATGTCTAAATTGTCCTGTTGTATTCTCTTTCCTGACACGGTGAGTCCGTTGGTAAGCAGTGTCGAGTGAAACTCGTGCTTTCTAAGGTTGTAGATGGTTGGTTGGTTGTTGTTGTGGTAATGTTTGGGTGGCGTGTCCGTTCTGCTGCTGTTGCGTTAAGGGTGGTGTATATTATTAAGATTTGGAACACAAGGTGGTGCGATTCAGTGAAATGGATTACATTCATTACATACTCGTGCATTTATAAAGACTGGCCGTTGATAAGTTAAGCTTCTGTTCTGACGAACCATCTGACTTGGGCCTTATTGGCTGATAGGATAATAAAGTGGCTGATCTTTTCTACACTTTATTACCCTAATCATTTTCTGTAACGCGTAATTTTAACTAGAGAGTGTGAAATTTCAGCAACGTGAATGATTTGCATTCTCCAAATATCACATTTATATGACTATAATATTATATAATTTGTGATTTTTATTTTTCGATCATCCACTGAGATATATTATTTAGCGTACCTACTTCTAATAATGACACACTACAGCCATCTAGTGACAATTTTAGCCTCGTAGTACGCGACATTAAATATCGCAGAATTTTTCCTTCTCTTGCCTTTGCTGCAATGAGTGCCTGGTTCGGTGTTGGCCCAGCATCCTGTGGGCAACTAAAGAGCTGTTTGGAAGCAATAGAAGCGGGCTCCGTTCGGCAAAGTGGCGATGGGACTCTGTGCGCTGACAATTCATGGCAGGCCTTGGCCGTCAATGGCCTGTTTGTGCCACGGAGTTTAATATTTCGAAGACCACCAGCGTATTTTCACGAATATGGTAGGGTTGGGTATTCCTAGCGTCCTTCGTTCATATTTTCAACAAATAGAAACCAAGAGCAATATTGTGTGGAACTTTAATTCCACACACCCTACATATGGTCCTGATTTGGCATTTGAATACGCAAGAAGTATATCAAAATAATATCGCTTTGTAATCTACAGGGTGGCTCAATAAGTCACTTAACACCCCCAGTACAAGGCCACTGCAGCGCGCAACATGGAAATGGTGATGACCAATCGTTATCAGGCCAAGGGGGAACTACATTGACGCCACCCACACGGTCGGCGGCCATCTTGATGTCCGCCATCTTGAATTCAACTTCAGAATTTTAAATGGGAAGGGGGTCGTGCGACATATCAAAATGGGCTAGAATTTCACGAGAAATGCAATGGTGAAGGTTTTTTCGACGTATCTTTAACCAGTAAAAAGTTATGACTGAATTCTTGTACCAATTTGCTCCTTTTCGAGGTGTTAGAAAAATGCCTTAAAATTTGTTTAGCACTTCGGTAATGCATCGAGATCAAAGTGACGTCTATGGAGAGACGTTCGCATGCCATTGCACATTATTTTAATCGGATACATCCATGAAGAGCTGTGCATTATGAATGGTTGTCGCGAACAATTTACAGTGTGACGCTTCCATTGAATTAAAAGTCCTTCACAGTGACAAGGCTAATGTTTATGTTCATGAGGAAGTTTATAAACAGAATATGTGACCCTTGTCATCTGATAACTAACTTTGGACAAACACTGGTTCATAACGTTCCCATAAGTGTTCTGGTGTTCTTCCCTATTGAAAAAACTCTGTAAAAAGTACCTTCTTCCATAAGCAAGGATGAAAAAACTGTTTATTTAACAAATCCAATTAGCCCTAAGCATTTAAGGTTCCGTTGATGGAAAATTGACTAACCAATCGTGTTCAACACAGCACGCCACACCATTAACTTACCAACACTAACCATTCAGCTTTGATCTGTCGCAAATGGGTTATCAGATAAAAATCATCGAATATTCTGTTTATGAACTTCCTTATGAACATAAACATTAGCCTTGTCACTGTGAAGGACTTTTAATTCAATGGAAGCGTCACACTGTAAATTGTTCGCGACAACCATTCATAATGCACAGCTCTTCATGGATGTATCCGATTAAAATAATGTGCAATGGCATGCGAACGTCTCTCCATAGACGTCACTTTGATCTCGATGCATTACCGAAGCGCTAAACAAATTTTAAGGCATTTTTCTAACACCTCGAAAAGGAGCAAATTGGTACAAGAATTCAGTCATAACGTTTTACTGGTTAAAGATACGTCGAAAAAACCTTCACCATTGCATTTCTCGTGAAATTCTAGCCCATTTTGATATGTCGCACGACCCCCTTCCCATTTAAAATTCTGAAGTTGAATTCAAGATGGCGGACATCAAGATGGTCGCCGACCGTGTGGGTGGCGTCAATGTGGTTCCCCCTTGGCCTGATAACGATTGGTCATCACCATTTCCATGTTGCGCGCTGCAGTGGCCTTGTACTGGGGGTGTTAAGTGACTTATTGAGCCACCCTGTAGAGTTCTCATGTTTGATTCTCACTTATACATCTTTCTGTTGTTCAAGTTTAAACTGTTCCGATAAGTCTCGGAAGAAAAGCGATTTATTATGCGACAAATTCTGCGGACGGCTCTGATCTGATCACACGATTTTATAGTCCAATAAGGATTGTTAAAAACCGACGCCCGGCGGGTTCTTAGTGTCAAGTACACCTGGAGTTAGACTATCTATACACAAAGCGGAATTAAACGATAATTTTCCACATGAGTTTATACTCAGCGCGACAGACCTACAGAACTCAGAAATTGTGAAAAAACGTTACATACCGAAATCAATAGAAACATAACATGGTCTCTTTGTAAACCTGGGAATAAATACCAAAGCCTGATTTACTTAACCCACATTTTACCACGTAGTCGCTTGTGTGCGTTCGTATCATGTATTTAGTTGAATATTCAAACAGTTAGAGCTGTTTTTACGGCGTAATGCCATATCCTCCATAGGTATTTATCAGACGTTTGCTGGCAAATATTCTTGTAGGTTAGGCACAGGGCGTTACAACGTTCCGGATTCATATCCCGGAGTGTACCTTCATCAATTTCATCATATTCTCACTCATCCTCATCTTCACGATTAGCCAAAAGTTGTAAAAGAAACAAAAAACAAATCAAAATATTCTTATAAGGACTGACCAATCGGGATAACCACAAAGCAACTTTTATGATAGATCTATGGGTTCTCAAGCTTGTCTAGACTTACTCGAGTTTTGAATCGACTTAGATACGAAAATCAATAATGTTATTATAATATTTTACGATTTTCCGTATGGGAATATCCTACCGAATTTCATATATGTAACAGAGATATTGGAGGTGAAAGGGATATTGACTCTTGAATTCCTCTTCATTGACTTTCATAGATGGATAGATGTACCTACCGGCATCTTTTAATGTCGTAGTAAGATAGTGCGCCAGTGTCCACACCACCGTGGTGGAGTGGTTAGCAAAGCGTGCAACAACGCCAGGCATCCCGGGTTCAAATCAGGCCTGGGTATGGATGTTCTTTGTGAGTGTCTCTTGACCATTTTCATCATATCGTCATTTTCACCATCCTCATTGTCGCGATTAGCCAAAAGTGAAATAAAAGCGGCGTAAAAGATCCAATTCAATCAATCAAGTAGTACAGGGTGCCTCGCGGTGGCGTAGTGATAATTGTAATCATGGGGTTCTGGTTTCGATACCCGGTAGATACATTTGAAACGCATAGTGGTTGGGATCCCACTTTAAATTGTAGGCACAGTCCAGGTTAGTCTATATGTGCACAAAAGTGGGCCTACAACGAAACTGAAACAATACAGGGTGTTTTAGAATTAACCTTCTGTTTTCAAACATGAATTTCTTCTAAAATATATGCGTAGTAGTACGACACTTTCCTTCTCACGCGGAATTTTGTTTGCCATTCGTTGTCCTAAAGTTAAAACTCGACGTGCATCTCAGTATTTTTCACACATTTGCTGAAACTGACAGGTACATTTTGTACAATGCTTGTTAAGAACTCGGCAGGAACATACCGTATGACGTGGTAGATCATTAATTGTGCTCGACAGTTCTTTGTTTCTGTTGCATTCAGAACAACAGCATATTTATCAGTCCACCACGTTTGCATCTGGATAACAGACTACAATACCTCATATCCTGCAGCGATTGCAATTCTCCTTAATGCTTAATCGACCGGGTATTTCTGAGAGATTACAAAAGGGATTTAAAGCAACATAAAGTTCATTGCAATGCCTAAGGAGATTTGTCACATATAAACATTTTGAGTGACTTTTCACCTACCACGTAGTTAAATTAAATTGCATCCTTGAGTATATGTATAGTCGATGCGCTAGCTACGTTAACAACCGGCTGACTTTGAAGTCCACGGAGCGCGCCCACCAGCTGCAACAATAACATTCAACGCAAAGTGTTGCCACACATCTATTCTACGCCACCTTGTCCCTCCGCGCACAAGCACCTTCCCACGGTCTCCACAGTGAAGTTGCAAAGTACGGCAACAGCGCATCCGCAGTCATGTGACTGAGACTCCATGTGGAGTAGACGAGCAGAATGACAGCTGCGCCCATTGGCTGAAGGTTGTGTGTGATTGGACGAAAACAACTCGCGCGCTGTTTATCCCCAACCACGTTCTTGGCGGCGGCTTTCTTCAGTTCTTTGACGTTAACGAAGTAAACGCGTGTACTATATCAGCTATGTTTTTCTTGGGGTCAGAATAGTTAATTCACTCTAAAAAGTTCTTAGTTGTATCTTCGTTAGTGTGTTTGATATTGAAACGTTAAAAACTAATCGGTTTTTCATTTTACATAACTACTGTAGACAATTGGTTTGATTTCATTTTAATTTGATTTGTTACTTAGCGCCGATTTTCTGCCAAATCTAAACTAAATTCGACGATGAGGATGAGTGACGATATGATGAAATTGATGAAGGGACGCTCACGAACAGCCACGTTCAAGCCGAGATTCGAACCCGGTACACTTGCCGTTGAGGCGCGCTGTGTTAACCACTCCGCAAAGAAATTCGGCTCAGACAATTGGTCTATGGTAGTAAAGTATTTAGTTTTTCAATCAATTTTAGACGTTCACATCTTAAGGTCAGCCTAGGCGATTGTCTCTTACTGACAGACAAACGGACCGATACAATTAATTTACTTTCATTGTGCTGATCTCTTGAACATCTCTCAGACTATCAAATTTCATATTTATAGTCCTGGCAGTTTAAGAGAAACCGATAGATGACGCTGAAATGAAATTGCTGAATTGAATTATAAAACTATAACAAGGCTTTAGATGCGATCCATTTGATAGTCACATGAATATAGACTCTTTTGATTATCTTTATATGTACTCCCCCCTGCGTTTTCTTATTACCTGTTAAATTTCCCCTGTAATCATCTCTTTGGAGCCCGGGCGACCGGATATGCACATGCACGGTTTCAAATTGGTTTCTACGCGTCTTCTGACAATTACATCGAGAAATCCAGAATTAAACTACGTCAATTTCCGCCAGATGTCCCAGTGGCTCGAGATTAACAAGGAAACTTCCCGAATCGAATTTTCCGTTCTTCGAGTTAATAAACGCCCATCATAATAACTCTTCACTTCGAGAAAAAAACTGCGAAGAAGATTCTGGATGCTGCGAGAAGCTTGCTAAGGATGTATGTACACAAGCAAAATTGACGTAGGTGGATAACTGTTGAACGTGAATAAGTAAAAAGCGAGAAAAAGAACAGGCTGGGGAAAAGGGGATATTTGAAAAGTCAAAAAAGTGGATTATGCTGCAATGGTTGGGATTTCTCTAAAAGAAGAGGTGGTGAAAATGAATTTAAGAAAGAGAAAGGAAGAAGGAAGAGAAGAGAATGAATTCAGTGGCACGAGGTAAATTGTTTGAGTAAACATGACCCACTTACCTCTTCCTTTACGGCGACGATGACTCCTTTTTTCTTTCTTTTTTGGCGAGATCTCAGAGACGAAATTTAGGGGGGGGAGTTCTGTAGACGTTCCAACGGTAATAACGGGTATGCTCCTTAGATATTCCCGAAGATCAGTCTGCGGAAAAACCGAGAAATATCCACGTTGGCGGGAATATGTCCTAAACGTTACCCACTCGAACACCCACGAAGCACTGTCCGTATCTTCCACGAGTTTATAGTACCCTTGCAGCACGATCTACGTTTGATAGAAAAAGTGCATTTTCGACGCTGATGTAATCGTAAATGGGGAACTTTTGCAGCGGAATCACTTTTCCCGCGTCGATTTCACAGGTGTTTTCGCTCTCTTCGTCCTGATTGGCTCGCGGTACGGAGACGAGTTCTGGATTGGATACTTCTCCGATGGAAGAGCTGTCGGTGAACCGGCCTGACTCGTACGAACCGTCGGTCTAGACTGAAGCCGAGTGCTACAGGGTCATCGATTTTAACCGCCGTAACTATGCGTGCGCTGAACTGGCCCGAGTACCTTCACTGCCTCTCGTTTCTTTTCCCGCTCTTTTCACCAGCCCTCGGTCAGTGGAACAGATCGTGGATGAGCCGGGAAGATCTTGGCTCAATATGGCCATACGGCATGCTATCAAGGTCGCGATGAAGTCCCGCAGAGCATACTTCTTTTGTTTAGACGCTGCCAGAGACTTTCTTTAGCCGCACTAGATGTCGCTGTGAGCGTCAATTGCTTAGTCGATAAGGCGAGACCTTTTCCTGTTTCGTTGCTGCCTTGATTAATGTTGTTCAATTGCAGTTTGATTAAACTTTTACAGCTCGGTAATTTCTTCGCCGCTCTTGTAGCGTGCTGGGAAATGGTTTCGTGGGAACGTGATCGCTTCGCACTTAATATTGATCAAGTGTTTAGCTGGTGAAAAGCAGACCTGTATTTGTCTTGAATATGTAACACATGAGCGGAATCATGCGGTGCTTTATTTATAATTTATTGTCCTCTTTTGGAAACAAAACCACCCAATTTTGTTTGGGCTGACGCTGTTTGTTCATTTTGCCCTCATCAATACTGTACACTGGCGTGCGCTGAGGAGTAGGTGATGGGGCTACTTCTGCCTCCGAAATTGTGAGAAAATCATAGTTTTCAGATGAATGCAGTAAAGAACTCGGGGAAAAGGAAAATGACAAATGCAACCCTCTCTCATAAAATTACTCCCGATTACCATCCATGGCTCCATCACCAGTAGTAGCACATTGCACAGTGGCTCAGCTCAAGACTTTGTCATACTTTTCGACAGTGGCGGCGATTAGGTTTCAAAACTAAGGGGGCAAGGTGCGAAAACTGGGGGAGGGGCAGAGGCAGTTTACTTTTCCCTCGTAGATAAGGTTTAGCATAGTGCGGGGGCAAAGTGGGCAAAAAGTGGGGGGAGTGGCAACTGCCCCCAAATCACCGCCACTGCTTTTCGGTGATGAACGTTAAATACGTAAAGTTAATGACGCACAGAAGAACAATCAACCTGGGCCACCAGTCTGCCGTGTTTGTGGTATGATCTACTTCGGAGGCTTCCCCGATGACGCAGTGGTAGCGTCGTCGCCTTGTAATTAAGGGGTCTCGGGTTCGATACCCGGTGGAGGCACATAGCGGTTCGGATCCCACTTTAAACCGTACGTCCAGTTCCGATTAACCTTACTGTGCATAAAGTGAACTTAGAACACCAACTAAATCAATCAATCAATGATCTGCTTTGTTAAAAAATCGTTCACGTCATTGCAATGACCACTCATTTTTACTCAAAAGGGACGATGTAAAAGTAAAACTTAAATTGATAATAGATGGGGTTAGTGTATTTGAAACATTTTCATCAAACGTTTTGTCACTGAAACATTAAGTGCAAGTACAAAAGTACATCAACTTCACGCACAATGCTAATTTAATGTAACTTTTATGAATATTCTGAATACAACTACATATTAGACTAAAACATGTGTTCAGTATTCAAGTCCCACATGTAATTTCACGTTTAAATGGTAAAATATGATGTGGTGAAATGTAAATTTTAATATATACTAGTTAAATTGCGTGAATAGTTAGAGATCGGTTAGTTCATCGAACTATCCAGCCTAACTATTGCCTATTTTTGGGGGAACAGGAAAAGGTTTATAGTATCCTTGCCTTGACTCATCTCACCCAACAGGTCGCTAAGTGCCGGGGCTTTCCCCGAGTTGATAGCTTCCTGGAGATGAGGCCTGCTCGAAAAAAGGTTTATAGTAAATTTTGATATGGAACTGCATATTTACGTGAATTTATGATTATGTTCACTGCTTCTTTCGACTCACGATCCATATTTGAGAGTTCACTACCATAGACAAATGATGGCTATACATAACACCATCAAGCCTTGTTTCCATGATAAAAAAACTCAATATGCTGACCAAAACAGAATTTATTTTATTTTAAAAGATAAACTAAACGTTACGTCTCAACCTTCTAGCAAGGTTTTCTTCAGACTGTACCAAATACAACTGAATAAGGTACAAAACAGGAAGACTTATATATACTCAATTCTATACTACTCCCTCTGTCCCATAATTATTGTCCGGTACACTTTTGTTTGTTGTCCAATAATGATTGTCCGATAGGCAAACTGTGACATTGGTGTATACAGAAGAAGAAAATTAAACACGGGAATGAACCATACAACGTTATTACTCAAGGATCAGTACAAATTTGCCGATCAAGTATCCAAAAGAACATAAATAAAAAGTCACCATTTTGGCATACCGGACTATAATTATGGGACAGAGGGAGTATTTAGATAAACATTTCTTTTCATCTGGAATGTGGCTGGACTCCTTATCTCAAGCTCTTTTTCCTTATCCTTTCTTTCTTCATTCCTCTTCCTTCTCTTCTCTTGTCCTTTCCATCCTTTCTAACACCTTCTTCCATACTTTGTTTAACTTCAGTCCCCCATTCCAGTTAATTGTGTCTTCTTCTTCTTTCTTCTCTATTTCCTTGGCCTCCTTCTCACTAGTACTATCTTCTCACTTCCTATTTGCTTAGCCTCATCCCACTCTATGTCATGTCCTGTTTCTAGACCTTGCTAGAAGGTTGAAACGTAAAGTTTAGTTTATGTTTTAAAACAAAATAAATTCTGCCTTGGTCAGGATATTGAGTTTTCAGTTATACATGTAGTACTGGGCTTCGAGCTCATACTCCTCGTTTTGCCTGTTCGAGAGAAAAAGCTCTCGATTCCGTACGCTATCTAGCGTTGTCCTTGGGAACTATTTGATCCTCTCTCTCTCTCACTCTCTCTAGTACAAACAAATAAACGCATTGTATATTGTACGGGTATTTTTGTAGTTGTGCGTCATTTTAGACACTTTTGGATAATCGTGATAATGAGGATGATTAGATGAAATTAATGAAAAGCTGCTCGGAACAATGATGCCTATGACGGGACTTGAACCCGCGAACTTCGATGGGGAGATCGAAAGTCGAGGACCTCGCTCCTTGCAGTCATCGCCGAGCAAATATGTTCATTTCTGCTTCACAACAGAATGTTCGTGTCGTCTGCGTATAGCAAATCGAACGTCTCGATCGAAAAGCCATACCGCTGCGTCGCGGATCCTCGCTGGCCTGTTCGTTCCGCATATCCCCTGCGCCGACTTATCGCTCTTGTCGGCGAGCGTTCGCATACGGACTGCGCTATCTCCTGTCACGTTCTCGCATCCGGCTGCATGCAACAAGGAATCGATTGCTTTCATGTCCCCGGTCACTTTCCGTCGCTACGCGGAGTTCGTGCAGGAAACCCTTATCCTCGTCTTTCGATTCCCCTTGTACAATTTCGCTTCCATCGGAATGGTTGGTGATGTAGGGGAGAAAGTTCTAAGCTTCGGAAGTATAAAATTCTGGGATATAATATACAGGGTGATTCACATAAAAACTAACACATTTCTTTCATGTTTTTTTTTCAGTAGGAATAAAACGAAGGGCTCCATGTTGGTCTCACAAGACGCGTGACATCTGGGAGATTAGTACATTCTCAAGAGAGTGCACAGCTGTTCAGGATTTGGTAGCCTTCGTCGCGATATTGTCTCAGTCGCTGTGAAAATGAAGCACACGTTACGAATTGCCATGGTGTTTGTTGAGCAATTGAATGACATACGGGCATTTTCAACAGGATGGCTTCACGAGCCATGCACCAAATGAGTCCTTGGCACTGATTCAAAGTGAAGCCGTGATAATTTCCTGAAACTTATGGCCACCGTCATTACCTGACTTGACCCATCGACTTCTTCCTTTGGGGGCATCTTAAGGAGAAAGTAAACGCTGCACTGCTTCGGACGTTGGACGAATTTAAGGAGAGAATTCCAAACGATATCACCGGTATTGACAACTGCATAATCGAAGAAATACCCAGGAACATGGAACGAGGTGTCCAGCTTTGAGAGAGGAGGACACTTTCAGCATGTAATGTAAAGGTTATTAAACTCCCATATCTGTGCTGCATTTCAGATGTAAAAACTTGCTGCAAGTTCTATTCTCGTTCGCACACATTGATAATGAAATATGTTAGTTTTATATGAATCACCCTGTAGAAGCCCTGGGTCGTAGTATTTGTGAAGGAGCGCGCTCGTATACAGAGCGAGTAACGTAACTGTAGTGTTGAAGCTAGCGAACCAGAAGGCTTCGTCGATCGCGTTCATGCTAGACTGATTCGATTATTTTAATTCACGTTTCTGCCACTGTTAGCTAATCGCAAATATGAGGATGAGTGATGATATGCAATTGATGAAGAGACATTCGCAAAGAACACCCATGTCCAAACTGGAATTCGAGCCCAGGACAACTTACGTTATAGCGCGCTGTAGTGACCACTACACCACGCTACAGGATGAGTATATTTACAGATCCGTAACGGTATATTTGATTGATTGAGTTGGTGTTTTAAGTCCACTTTATGCACAATTAGGCTAATAGGGACTGGACCTACAGTTTAAAATGGGATCCGAACTACTATGTGCCTCCACCGGGTATGAAACCCGGGCGGTATATTTGACATTACCTACTTTGGAAATTTAGGTTTTGTACAAAACTTGAATGGTAAATTTGTTTGTGTGTGAAGGCCAAAACATCGTCAGCCAATCAGCAGCTTGAATTACAAGACGAGACCAGAGTCACCCACAAGAAATTCTCTGGAAAACGTTCCATATCTTTGTGATTGTTTCCATGGTTACATAATTGGACTGTGGGCAGGTTGAAACTTTACAACAAAAACACCCACATCTTGTTGTTCTAACAAAGATCTGCAAAAAATTTACGAAGTCATTTCTCACAATGAAGCACTGTGAAAACGAATTAAGAGACAATGCATAAATGGAATCACAGAGTCTAAACAATGCTTGCAATGGGAGAGTAATTTCAAGTTGCAAAATATTATTTTGCTGCAAAGGTCTCTGTTTATAACTACAATGCAGTGATATTATGAAAGAAAGGGATGCTGAAGCATTTTCTATTGGATTTCTAACGTATAAATCTAATAACCAATTTTAAGGAAAAATTGAGGTTAGGTACCTGATCTTGATCAATGGCATGGTTCAACACTTGCAAATGATACGTAATTATCACTTTCTTATGCCCATAACTTCCATAACATCATTAAAGTTTTCTTAAATCAGACTTCATCACTGAATTCCTGGTGAAATTCTAGCCCAAAACCATACCCCACATGCCCCCCTTCCCATTTAAAGAAATGAAGTTTGATCCAAGATGGCGGACGTTTTCATGGAATGCACCAAAACGTTTCCCCCTAGGCCTAACATATGTATTACTAACATGACCAATTGTTGCAATCTACACTCCCTTTCATTTTATAAGGGGTGGTCAGGGACTTTTGACTCACCCTAATTATTGTGTAGGAATCGTGAAAAGTACAGCATGAGCTCAAAAACACTCCCTGGTTTCAAGATGTCATAAAATTAATAGTTACTGGAATATTTTGATAAAATTGATATCCAAAGCTCAGTTAACTCAAAATATTTTAATATCTTTCTTTTTAGAATCGCTAGTTGTGAATTCGGTAGCTAGAGGGCAGTAACATCGAAAACGGCGTTCACTCCTCAGCAAAGAAGCTGGTGCGTGTTAGAATTTGCCAAAACAAGAAGTGTTGTGAGAGAGCTGCGTGCATTTAAACGGAAGTTTAATGTTGATCCACCTACACACAAATCCATTCTGCAGTGGCATAAAACATTTGTTGAGAGAGAATGCATTTGTGATCAAAGAAAAGAACATTCTGGCCGACCGTCCATCTCTGAGGAAATTGCGGAGCGTGTGCGAGAAGCCTTTGTACGTAGTCCCAGAAAATCTACACGTCAAGCCAGCAGGCAGTTGCAGGTGCCACAAACTACCGTAAGCAAGATTTTACGGAAGCGTTTGCGTTTTCACCCGTACCGGCTGCAATTGGTTCAAACGTTATATCCACAAGACAAGGTAAAGCGACGTGAGTTTTGCGAGACTATCCACACTTTAATGGAGGACGATGAAACCTTTCTAACAAAGATCATTTTAGTGATGAGGCGACGTTCCACTTGAGTGGAAAAGTGAACAAGCATAATGTTAGGATCTGGGGAAACGAGCATTTGCATGCCACTCTTGATGTGGAACGTGACTCACCCAAAGTGAATGTTTTTTGTGCAGTGTCAGAGCGCCGAGTGTACGGTCCGTTCTTCTTTGAGGGGCCAATAATCACAGGTGAAAGCTACTTAACAATGCTACGTGACTGGTTAATTCCTCAACTTGCTGCAGAGAGAGGTGACTACATTCTACAACAAGATGGAGCGCCCCCACACTGGCACCAATCTGTACGCAGCTTTCTGAATGACAACCTCCCACACCGTTGGATAGGACGAGCTGGACCCAATGATCAAAATCTATGCACGTGACCCCCAAGATCACCGGACATAACAGATTGTGGCTTTTTCCTTTGAGGGTTCGTGAAGGACCAGGTCTATGTACCTCCACTATCCACAACTTTGAATCATCTTCAGGAACGCATCAGTACAGCTGTCAACTTCATCACACCGGATACGCTTGAAAAGGTGTGATTGGAGCTGGATTATCGTCTCGATGTTTCCCGCGTAACAGGTGGCGCGCACATTGAGCATTTGTAATTCCAATGAACACCACGAAAACTTTATGAGTTTTTACAACTACTGTGAACATTTCTGTAGAATACTACTCTTGGTATTGAAGTTATACCCTTTCAAAACCAGGTAGTGCTTTTGTGCTCACGCTGTACAATAAGTTGCTGACTGTGAGATAGTGTGATCGTACTTTCTTCTTGACCATTCGATATCTGTACCTTTCTGCTAACTGAGTTTATGGAAACTAACGGTGGGCGTGTAGTAATTTTATTTTAAGTTACATGGGATAATTCTCACAGCCTCTGTTACATGTACAGAATTGAATTTTCAAATTTTTACCTGTACTCTTATCCTTATCAATAAGATACTCCTTGCAAAATTTATGTCAACTGTACAGTGTCTCTCAAAAGTTTTAGGACAACGACATTTTAAACTAGGCAACCCAATTTACACAAGGCGTTGGTGGGTTGCGTGTAGAGTTAGGCTCAATTTCAGGGTTGCCACATGCACAATAGATATTTATAAAATACGCGAAAAAATAAAAACAAGTATTATTGTATAAAATTATTAAAAATATCACTATTATATCGCAATTGACAAAATTTATTCTCAAAGAAAAAAATAGGTTTTCTGGTATTTCATCGCTGATGAGTCTACAGAAAGGAAAAGAGGTGAGAGAAGACGAGAGGTGACAAAGGAGAGCAGAAAGAGAAAGCGAAAAGAGAAGAGGAAAAGTAGAGGAGAGAAGAAAGAGAGGAGAGAAGAGGAGATTGGAAGAAGATTCTAGGAGAGATGAGGAAAATGGAGCAAAGAAGAGAAAAGAGGAGGAAAACGAGATGAGAGAAGAGGAGACGAGAAGAGGGGAGTGGAGAGTAGAGTAATGGAGAGAAAAAGAGAAGAATGAAAAGAAGAGGAGAAGAGTGAAGTGGAGTCGGAAATCTAAGACAGGAAAGGAGATACGAGGAGTGGGGATGAGTGGGATGGAGATAAGATGCAAGAAAAGTAGGGAAGACGATATGAGATAAAAGCAGAGCAGAAGGAGGGGAGAGAAGAAGGAGAAGAGAAGAACAGAAGGGACTGAAGAGAAGAGGTAGTTTCAGAAAATATCGTCTCAGCGTCAAGAATTGATGCATTGGTTAAATTATCGACATGAAACATTCAATAACATTTTGAAATGTATTGGAGAATGTATTAGATCGGTTCGAAATGCCTTTTGGGTTCTTTCAGAGCAAGATAAAATCTTCCATGTAAGATCTTTGATTTTACCTGCGATTATACCACTAAAAACATGAATGTAATTTTAATATTTATAAGAATTCTCCAATTCTTGTCCACTTCTCCGTTGAAATGGAGATTTTGTAATTTAATATTTCCCCTTCCCCCATCGTTAATTCCAAACTGAATCATTCCGTTTCACACGGACAATGAACACAATGGGATAGGTCTAAAACTTACGAAAATTTTCTGCCACTGGAAGGGTTTGAACCTACGACCATTAGATTGACAGTCCTGAACGGTAAACACTACCCCACAAGCCTTCGCTCCTGAAAGTAAGTAGAAGGAGCTGACCAATGTGAAATGTAGATGCAACTCTCCTCCAACATGTAATGTGCAAACAATACTTGTTTGTAACAAAGAAAACGAAGGTAGTACGACTCGGCGAAAACATTTAATGGAGAATTGCACATGATGAGAACTTTTCATTCGATATTTGCGGAGGTATCCTTCCATTGAACTCGAATGGGAAAAGGGGTAAAATTAGTATGTAATGAATTGCCACAAATATAAATAGTTATTTCATTAATATTTGTCAATGTCTTTGAAGCAGTACACAATTATCGTTAGAGTATCATAATTCACGATCTTATACATGAAAATATCCCTTTTAACGTGTGTCAATTCATTTATTTGTTTATTTTTTTTATAAATTCCATATGCAGAACAATGTAGCCACTATACACTGCTATTACAAATAATGTTACCATGCTTTTGTTTATAATAAAAGGAGAATTAAAAAAAAAAGAAAACCTTCTAAGGAGGATCGAACCTGGGATCTCTAGCTGTCCAACCGAGAACTCTAACCACTACACCACGCCCTTACCTTCGATTGAAACAACAATTTTTAAATATTCTGTCCCTCCAATATTGTAAATGTCGTTGGGTATACATGTAGTTGAACTTTTACTTTAATTTTGGATTGATTTCTTGTAGTATAGCAGATATCTTCGAGAAATCGAAGTGATGAAGAAAAACGAGAATTTTGGTACGTAGTTGTGAAAATGCGAGTTATTTCTTCAAATTTGTTATTGTGATTAGACATTATTAATGGAAAATATCTAGAGGCTTGAACATTGCAGGACGATATTCTTTTCCTGTGATTCTACAACAGACGAAATGCTTGTTTACTGACGCAAGTCTCGTGTTCAGAACAGTCTTATTAAATGTATTTGATCTTTGCGTAAGGTAACACGAAATATTACACCGTTTGCGAACTACCAAATCTGCGCAACGTTAGACGTAAACAGGCGGAAAATTTTATTCATAAAATCACTTCACATTTGACAGTATTCATCAAGAGAGACTCGTGGGACACTGTGTTAAGGTGCTGGAGGAAATCCTTCTTATTTTTCTTCCTGGAAGAACAACAATTTTTAAAGTAGAGCAACAGTCGTTCCGCCCTTTCTTAGTTATTTTAAATTCTTCCAGATTCCTTTAATTGGGTTAAAAATAAATAAAAATATTGCTTGCATTTCTGTCATTGGCGTAGACCAGGCCCGTACGCAGGATTTCTTTGAGGAAGGGGCCAGACCCAAATTTATATATATATAAGAGAGAGAGAGAGACAGATATTACAAAATAGTTCAAATAGTGCAAGCGCCATTGAAAAGTCATGATAATTCTATGTTTAGAAAATAATATATTTATAAATTAAATGTTGCGTACTAGGAATTATTATTACAATAAAGAACATGTCTAATTGTGAGTTAAGAAAAAAACAATAATAAAGAGACATATCGCATCACGATTGCAGTTCGAAAAAGTCGGGACAGGGATTGAAAGTAACACACTGTCCTGACTAAATCGGTAAATCGGACGTTTCCTAGCCTTGCATTAAAAAACTAAAACCATCCAATATTGCACCCTGAAGACTTTTGCGCAAGAAACAGATTCATTTATGTAAGAACAAAATTGAAATTTTTATACATTTCTAAAATCGACGATGTTATTTTCGTAGTTACTGATAGGTTCACATTTAATTATTTCAGGGTTCGAGGGGGCATGGACCCCTTCACCCCCCCCCCTGGGTACTGGCCTGACGTAGACAGTGCGAGAGAAATTTTGGAGAATCTTTCTATTAAATTTATTGTTTACATCCACCTTATGCTCAGATAGGTTTAGTGACAATCGTGAACTTTTCGTTTAATAGTTAATATTTGGTTTTAAACGACGGGAGAACATTGGTCGAATTTCCTTTCTTGCTCTTTTGAGAGAATATATACTTCTACAATAGCAATCGCGTTCGGAAACGGTGAAAAAAAATGACTTGGTTTTCAAAGGCAGACAAGCTTGGTATCGTAGCTTGCTCGCGTTCAAAGTGACTCATGCTATTCAAGGCCGCTTCTTATCGCAAACCACTGTCGATGCAGTGTCTGCACCTAGCAAGTTACAAGTGACCAGAGTCGAATTTTAAAGAGAATCTGAAGAATGATAGATTTCAAGTTGGGCACTAGCTCAACATGAAATAGTTTAAGTGATAATGTCTGACAAACAAGAAACCTTATTGAATAAGTATCGGGATAGTAATATGAGTATCCGCTCCTTTTTAACAATGTAAGCTCGAAGACAATCTGTATTCCATTTGTTTATATTGGCAACTTAGTCAACCGGAGGTTATTATAAGGAACTATTTCGTAGATGTTCATGTAACCGTTATAAAAATACAAATAAAATATATTCACAAGCTTAGATATACTAACAACGAAGAAATAAATTCAGAGTTAAATTTCAAATGCATGTGTATAGAGTAATTCTAGAAGTACAGAGCTATATCAGAGTGTTAAACATCTTTTTGCAGGATAACGTTTACAATATTGACGCGACAGAATAATTAAGAACTGTTGCTCCAAAGGAAACAAAGGACGTAGTGTATTGGTTAGAGTTCTTGAAAGCATTGATTGCGGTCCCAGGTTCGATCCTCCATACTAGGTATTCTTTTCTTTTTTTTTAAATCCCCTTCTATCAAACAAGAGCATGGTAACATTATTTGTAATAGTAGTGTATAGTGGCTACATTGTTCTGCATATGGCATTTATAAAAAAAAATAAACAAATAAATGAATTGACACACGTTAAAAGGGATATTTTCATGTATAAGATCGTGAATTATGATACTCTAACGATAATTGTGTACTGCTTCAAAGACATTGACAAATATTAATGAAATAACTATTTATATTTGTGACAATTCATTACATACTAATTTTACCCCTTTTCCCATTCGAGTTCAATGGAAGGATACCTCCGCAAATATCGAATGAAAAGTTCTCATCATGTGCAATTCTCCATTAAATGTTTTCGCCGAGTCGTACTACCTTCGTTTTCTTTGTTACAAACAAGTATTGTTTGCACATTACATGTTGGAGGAGAGTTGCATCTACATTTCACATTGGTCAGCTCCTTCTACTTACTTTCAGGAGCGAAGGCTTGTGGGGTAGTGTTTACCGTTCAGGACTGTCAATCTAATGGTCGTAGGTTCAAACCCTTCCAGTGGCAGAAAATTTTCGTAAGTTTTAGACCTATCCCATTGTGTTCATTGTCCGTGTGAAACGGAATGATTCAGTTTGGAATTAACGATGGGGGAAGGGGAAATATTAAATTACAAAATCTCCATTTCAACGGAGAAGTGGACAAGAATTGGAGAATTCTTATAAATATTAAAATTACATTCATGTTTTTAGTGGTATAATCGCAGGTAAAATCAAAGATCTTACATGGAAGATTTTATCTTGCTCTGAAAGAACCCAAAAGGCATTTCGAACCGATCTAATACATTCTCCAATACATTTCAAAATGTTATTGAATGTTTCATGTCGATAATTTAACCAATGCATCAATTCTTGACGCTGAGACGATATTTTCTGAAACTACCTCTTCTCTTCAGTCCCTTCTGTTCTTCTCTTCTCCTTCTTCTCTCCCCTCCTTCTGCTCTGCTTTTATCTCATATCGTCTTCCCTACTTTTCTTGCATCTTATCTCCATCCCACTCATCCCCACTCCTCGTATCTCCTTTCCTGTCTTAGATTTCCGACTCCACTTCACTCTTCTCCTCTTCTTTTCATTCTTCTCTTTTTCTCTCCATTACTCTACTCTCCACTCCCCTCTTCTCGTCTCCTCTTCTCTCATCTCGTTTTCCTCCTCTTTTCTCTTCTTTGCTCCATTTTCCTCATCTCTCCTAGAATCTTCTTCCAATCTCCTCTTCTCTCCTCTCTTTCTTCTCTCCTCTACTTTTCCTCTTCTCTTTTCGCTTTCTCTTTCTGCTCTCCTTTGTCACCTCTCGTCTTCTCTCACCTCTTTTCCTTTCTGTAGACTCATCAGCGATGAAATACCAGAAAACCTATTTTTTTCTTTGAGAATAAATTTTGTCAATTGCGATATAATAGTGATATTTTTAATAATTTTATACAATAATACTTGTTTTTATTTTTTCGCGTATTTTATAAATATCTATTGTGCATGTGGCAACCCTGAAATTGAGCCTAACTCTACACGCAACCCACCAACGCCTTGTGTAAATTGGGTTGCCTAGTTTAAAATGTCGTTGTCCTAAAACTTTTGAGAGACACTGTACAATGATTTTATTCTGTAGCGTCTCGTGCTTCCCTCTGTTGGTTGGTCGTGTACTAATGAGATACAATATATATCCCACATTTTCTAGCATATTTGTAGGTTTGTCGAATTTGCCATGGCGTATGAAATAAATCATTTTTTTGTGAGTAATATGTAAAATAACATTGCTTCTGCGTTCCATCGTTCCATGAAGGTACATAGGGGGGTGTGAGGGTAAGTGAACTCCCACATATTGTCGATTTCTTCGGTACTTGCGGTAATATGACTAGAGCAACACTATTCACTTTTTCCCCTCCAGGTACAGTGTTGAGAGGCTGGGTGAGCTCGAGAGCCGCTATTCCTCTGCCTGAGATCGTTGCCTCTCAGATGGTATAGTGATAGACACTTGTAATCAAGTGGCTCGATACTCGCTGGAGAGACACACCAGTTCGGATCCCACTTTAAACTCTAGGTCCAGTTCCGATGAGCCTATCTGTGCATAAAATGAAGTTCAAACTCAAACTCTTACCGAGACTGCCTAACTCCGGAAAAGCGATCAATCCTAGATTTGATTCTCTTTTCTGCCACTTTTGGCTAATCGCGACGATGAAATGAGATGATGAAAGGATACTCACAAGAACACCCGTGCATAGACTCGGAACCCCTGGTGTATTTAACCACTCCGCAACGGAGATCGGTGCTCAATCCTCGACCTCTCGTATAGTACTCTGACACTCTACCGACTATACCAGCGCTACTCTTTTTTACCCCACCCTTCCCTCCCTCATTGTGGCACTGACCTCCCGTATGAGAAAACAGAAAGCGACTGTAAGCGACAAAGAGGAACAAAACTGCATATAAATCAGAAGATAAGGGGCTTAAATTAATTCAAGTGAACATCCAAATTGTTGGATAGGACGAGGCAGCCTGTATCACAATTAACGCACTGTATCCTCTATCTTATCACAGTCATTACAGAGAATTAAGTAGAGACGAAATTTTCTCCCTGCTGCAATTCTCATTTTGAAGAAAAGTGGAACTAAAGTCGGACTTACAATAAAATATACGAGCTACATATCGTGGCTCATTTGTTTCTTTATTTCTCGTACCCTGTGTGGACTGAGCGTTCTTTTCCTCCCTCGGGATCTTGCATAAAGTGAAAAAGATAACGGCTCTTTCATAATAATTTCTCTTTCATAGCTGCGCAGTCTGTTAAAGAATAACATTTACGTTGTTTCAAATTATGAAAGTCAAACACTTGGAACAGACAGTGTTGAATAATATAGTTTCAAATCCGTGGCAGCTAACGTTCACACGAATATGATTATAAATGGAATTCTTGCGTAAAGTATGGTTTTGTTGTACAGTTCAAAAAAATATTACCTCGTCTCCAGCACTGTTGGTTTTGGAGTTATTCAATCCTTAAGAGGTATTCAATGCGGTATCATTGTAGAGGACTTTCAATTGCAACCACTTTTTGTAGGAATTGTACATTACTTATCTCAAGAGTTTTATTAAAAATACTAACAGGAAAAACAATATATATATATATATATATATATATATATATATATATATATATATATATATATATATATATATATATATATACAGTTAAGCGCAAAAAAACACTGAAAACCCTTATTCACCTTAATATTTCAAATCGCTGACTACTGTCATGAATATGTGATTGTTTGTGTGTGTGTGTGTGTGTGCATGTGTGATTTGTTGTATGCTCGTGAGTTTTTATTCCCGTATGTATTTTTTTCTTATCCTTTTTTTTGTAATTTATATTTCTCTTTCTTTATTTTTATATTTCCATTTTTATGTAATGGTTTAAATGTTGTTTTCTAATTTTCATATGATCAAATTTCAATGTGAACATGGTTAAGTGGTAGAAAAGGCTACACAGCCTTAAATTCGCCATGATAAACAAGACGTAATAAATATATATATATATATATATATATAAATCAAAGAAGGAGAAAGGAAACACTCACCGGACAGTGGAAATATTCAAAATTTTCGCTAACTTTCTTTGTCCTAGCATCTTCTTTATAT